>NC_134360.1:79150372-79450372 GCF_048569485.1 Anomaloglossus baeobatrachus
TATATATATATATATATATATGTGTGTGTGTGTGTGTGTCAATATATACTGTATATATACATACAGTATATGTAGGTGTGTGTATATATGGGTGCATATATCAAGAATGAGAATAATCCAAAGAGAAGGCTGCTGTTTGTTCGTTCCTAAAAAAGCATAGGAGCCGGGTGCACGTCCCAGGGCGTAGACCATGTGCAAATCAAAAAGGAGACAGAATCAGGCGGCACTCAGCGGCATCCAGATGAAGAATTTCATAAAAAAATTTCATACCAGAGCCAGGGTACAGGTGGTGGGGGAGGGGGAGGACTCTCCTCCCCCACCACCTGTACCCCATGGTATGAATTTTTTTGATCAAATTCTTCATCCGGATGCCACTGAGTGCCACCTGATTCTGTCTCCTTTTGGTATATATAGGTGCATGAGCGTGTATATATGTGGCGCCCTGGACAAGCCAGGACGTCACAGGTACTGCAACAACACACCCCACACCCCGGTTAGGCACATCAGTCACACACAAATCCTTGTTGCCTCCCTCCAGGGGCTGATGTCCACACCAGGTGGGGTGGAGCCAGGTGGTTGGCCCCACCCACTGAGGAGTTCACAGTCCTGGAGGCAGGAAAGGAAGTCAGTTAAGCTCGAGAGCTAGAGAACAGTTAGAGAGTTGAGGGAATTGGTAGTGGAGCAGACTGACCGTGTCCGGGTGCGTGGCCCGGGCACAAACAGCAAGGTTGGCAGACGGTGGTGACCGTCTGCAGGCGAGGCCGATTGACGCACAACCGTAAGGACCGGGGACGGGCGGTGGCCCGCCGGTACCGGACCGGGGAGCGAAGTGAAGCCAGCACACATCGGCAGGGCCTGCGGACCCCGACCAGGCTTGGAGTCGCCGTTAAACAGGTCAAATCCGTTAGTGACCGGAACCCCAGGGGTTTCCTAGCAGCCAAGACCTGATTGAAGGCAACCGTCCAAACAGCAAGAGGGAAATACAGCTACCGCCACAGCTAGAGTTCCCAGGGCCAGAGCCTGCGGGCAAAAAGGGGCTCCTCTGGCAAATACACCGCTGGGGAGTGGGTTACCGGTGGGAAGCCATCGGAGCCGACAACACATTACAGGTGCACGGAGAGACATTCACCGCCAACCTACCGGGAGTGACCATCGCAGCCGGCTGCGGGACCCGTCCATCCAGCCGTTTGTTTTACCAGAGACTCCGTCTGCGTCATTGGCTGAGTGAGTACCATCGTGCTGCGCTGCCGCCCCTGCACCTCGCCAAACCCCGCTATCCACCTTCAGTCACCATCACCGGGCCCCGGGACCACCAAAACCCCCTACCCACGGAGGGGAGAGAAACATCTCGGCTGCACCCTGTCATCGCTCCCGGGATCCCCATCCAGAGCAGCGGTGGTGTCCCAACCTCACCACAACCGTGGGTGTCGTCATGGACAAAATCCCCAAACCAAACCATCCAGTTTTCACTCACGGGCGAGGAGCGCCGCTCGAGTCCCCGGATCCGGCCCACCGCTGGAGCCACCGAGCAGCAGCAGCGCCGGACCCGAGCGTTGGCAAGCGCAGCGCCCCGCCGCCCGCGACAACTTGGCGTCACGAACAGGATTCTTACCATTCTACCGCCTGGTAGAAGTGCGCCTTGTGTCCCGCCGGAGGTGTCCGGCCGAAAATTTTCAGAAGCCGCCATCTTGGGCGCGAAAAGTTCCTCGCTCGAGCGTCTTCCCGAGCAGTAGAGGCGCGAAAGCCGAAGCTCCGCCCCTGAAGAGGAGGTGCTGGAAAGAAACCAAGGGGGGACGGAAACACGATGTCTGCGCCCGACGGAGCCGCTGGAGGAGCGTTGGACGTGGCCGCAGGAGTGCCAGAAGATGGAAATGGGCCCGGCCGTGCTCTGGCCGCAGGAGCGTGGGGGGGCCGTGGCCCCCGCCCTTGCTCAGGTGATGCCGTTCTCCTTGCCCTATGTGCCCGGAGCTACCTGGCTGCCGCAGTACGACGGGAAACCTGACACCTTGCAGGTCTTCCGAAAGAAGCTTAGCCCGCTCCTAGAACTGTATCCCCTGACTGATAAGCAGCATGCAGCGATAGTGCTGGGGCAGCTAACCTGCGCGGCTGAGCAGGAGGGGGATCAGTCCTCCGTGGCCACTATCTTCGAAAAGCTACAGATTGCCTTTGAGACTCGCACCGGAGCTGAGCTGCGAATGCAGTTTTACCAATGCCGACAGCGACCTACCGACAGTATCAGAGACTATGCCCTGCGTCTGCAAACTTCTCTCCGTACGCTGAAGCGGGTGGATACGATCAATGATGCTGACAGTAACAAAATGCTGGTAGAGCAGTTCGTGCAGGGGATGAGAACCCCGGAAGACCGCAAACAGCTTCGGCTGTGGGCCTTAGAGCACCCAGATGTGGACTTTGCCGTGTTGAAAGAACAGGCCATTAAAGCGCTGCAGACCCTGGCGTCCGATGTCCCTGGAGCGGCCCCGTGGCCAGCTGAGACGGCTCCCATCGTGGTAGCCCCTTCTCCCCCAGCTCCCGCAGCGCCTGCAACTTCTGGTGGAATGATGGAGGAACTGGCTGCCCAAGTCCGTCGCATGGATGGAGACCTCGCCAAAATCCTCGCCGCACTTCAGCCTCCAACGAGACCCAGGCCCCCGGGGGGGTTACAGCTCGCCGACTGCCCAGATGACGTCCCCTGGATGCAGCGGAGGAGGGCTAATGATCCACGGTATGGACCTCCAATCTGTTACAGGTGCAGCAAGCCCGGCCACTACTCCCGACGGTGTCCGTTAAACGAGCAACCCCTGGGCCAAGGGCCAATCCGCAGGAGTAGAACCCAGTGGCCCCCCCGACTGGCGGGACCGGTTCATCGGGGCCCGCCCCATCATCCCTCTAGCTGTGGACGGCGTCCCGCTGATGGCGCTCCTGGACACTGGATCTCAGGTAACCACGATGCCATATACACTGTATCACCGGTATTGGGGGGATGATGAACTTGCCCCTCCAGATGGCAGCATGACATTGATCGCCGCTGATGGCCTCCCCTTGACCCAAGTGGGGTACAAACGTGTGGCTATGACTGTGGGGCGGACCGAGCTGCAGCACCAAGGAATGATCGTGATAATGAATGACCCCAGCGATCATGACCCGAAGGTAGTGCTAGGAACGAATGTAATGGAGCATTGCATGAGTGAGGTGCTGACCCTACTACAACAGCTGGCCGCCACCGCAGCAGGAGGCCGACAGAGGGCTGTGCAGCGCGAGATTCGGGCCTTGATGTATCGACAGCAAGTAAACTCTGCTGGAGGAGAGATTGGGGGAGTGAGAGTGATGGATGTGGCCCCTTTGATTGTGCCTCCCCGGAGCGAGATGATGATTTGGTGTAGGGCAGCGGTAGGTCCCCAGGGGCGTGATTACCCAGCCATGGTAAAGCCCATGCCCTCCGAATACTGGCCCACTGTAATGGCCGCCCGGGGAGTGGTAGACGTTAAAAAGGGGAGAGTGCCCGTGAGCGTGTTAAACTGTGGGGAGGAAGAGGTTAGGCTTCCCCAGTACGCTACCCTTGCCAAGCTGCTTACCCTGGACCCCCACGCCATCCAAGAGGCCGTGTCCCCGACCTCCCCGCCTGCCGCCAGTCACCACACGTCCCCTGAACGGTTAGATGAGTGGTGTCGAGAGTTACACGTAGGCACTGACGATACCCCCACACATCACAGGGATGGGGTATACCGGGTAGTGCAGGAATATGAGCGAGTTTTCAGCAAACACCCGCTGGATTTTGGGCGGATTAGAGGGGTCCAACACTACATCCCCACCGGCAAACACCCCCCCATTAAGGAGAGGTATAGACCTATCCCGCCCGCACACTATCAATGCGCGAAAGACATGTTGAAGAACATGAAAGAGGCGGGGGTTATTCGGGATAGCTGCAGTCCCTGGGCAGCTCCGCTGGTGCTGGTCAAGAAATAGGATGGCACCATGAGAATGTGTGTGGATTACCGGAAGATTAACCAGATAATGCATAAAGATGCCTACCCTCTGCCCCGTATTGAAGAATCTCTAGCCGCGCTGAGAACCGCTTCTCTACCCTTGACCTCACCAGCGGGTACTGGCAGGTGGCCGTGGCACCCGAAGACCGTGAGAAGACCGCTTTCGCTACTCCCATGGGACTCTGCGAGTTCAACAGGATGCCGTTCGGGCTGTGCAACGCCCCTGGAACCTTCCAACAGCTAATGGAATGCTGTCTGGGACATCTGAATTTTGAGACCGTCTTGTTGTACCTGGATGATGTAATCGTGTACTCACAGACGTATGAAGCCCACCTGGAGCACCTAGCTGAGGTGTTCGCGTCCCTTGCCATGTATGGGATGAAGTTGAAACCCTCCAAGTGTCACCTGTTGAAGCCCAGGGTGCAGTACCTCGGACATATGGTGGGCGCGGAAGGCGTCGCCCCAGATCCAGAGAAGATCACTGCCATACAAGACTGGCCGAGACCGACCACGGTGAGGGAGGTGGAAAAGTTCCTGGGTCTGGTGGGCTACTACCGCCGCTTCATCAAAGGGTATACGAAAATGGCTGCCCCCATGCAAGACCTCCTTGTGGGACAAACCAAGGGTGGTAGACCTCCTGGAACCCCGTTGGCGTGGGGGGAAGAGCATGAAGAGTCCTTCCGCCAGCTGAAGACGGCTTTGACTGGGGAAGAAATCCTAGCGTACCCCGACTACAGCCTCCCATTCATCCTCTACACCGACGCCAGCAATGTGGGCTTGGGGGCGGTATTATCCCAGGTCCAAGATGGAAGGGAGAAAGTGATCGCTTATGCTAGCCGAAAACTCCGACCTACGGAAAGGAACCCTGAGAACTACAGCTCTTTCAAGCTCGAGCTCTTAGCAGTGGTGTGGGCTATCACCGAGCGGTTCCGCCATTACCTAGCAGCCGCCAAGTTCACCCCTTACACGGACAATAACCCATTGACCCATCTGGATACAGCTAAGCTGGGTGCATTGGAGCAGCGGTGGGTGGCCAGGCTAGCCAATTACGACTTCACCATCAAATACCGGGCCGGACGTACAAATGCTAATGCCGATGCACTCTCCCGGATGCCCCACCTGTCGGAAGAGGGGCCGTATGATGATGACCTCAAAGAGATCGAGTTGCCTGCGTTTCACCGGCCGCTAGTTGAGAAGTTGCGTGTCCATCAGCAACAGATGAACCTAGATCCGCTGCCCAGCCAAGGGTGGCAAGAAGCTCAGGACCAGGCACCTGCTGTCCGCTTGGTCAAAACCCTGGTGGAACGGGGCTCTGCTGGGATAGACCCTGCCGCCCCTGCCGAGGCCCAACGCCTGTGGCGGGAACGAACCCGGTTGTACCTGCACCAAGGGAAGTTGTATCGGGAGTTAATCAACCCAAAGACCCACGAGAAGGTTCGCCAGCTGGTGATCCCTCAGGCTAACGTGCCCACTGTCTTGCAGGCATACCATGACGGGGCCGGGCACTTCGGATGGAAGAAGCTGGAAATGCTATTGAGGGAGCGGTTTTATTGGAGTGGGATGTGGGAATCGGTGAGGCCTGGTGCCGAGAATGCGGTCCCTGCGCACTGAGAAGAAGGGACGAGGCCAGCCAGAAGGCCCCTCTTCGCCCAATCATTACGCATCAACCGCTGGAGATGGTTGCCCTTGACCATGTGAATCTCACTCCTAACTGAAGTGGGTATACTTATGCTCTGACTATTGTGGACCACTATTCAAGATTCATGGTGGTTGTCCCAGTCAAGGACCTGACCGGCCGTACCGCCGCTAGAGCGCTCCAGGCCTATTTCTGTCGGCCGCACGGATACCCAGAGAAGGTGCTTACTGACCGGGCCCCGGCCTTTGAAGCGGAGGTATTCCAAGAATTCTGCCAGTTGTACGGTTGCAATAAAATTCGGACCACGCCTTACCATGCCCAGACCAATGGCATGTGTGAAAAGATGAACCACTTGGTCCTGGGCCTCTTCAAGACGTTACCGCTGGAAGAGCGGAATCTGTGGCCGGAGAAGTTACCTGACCTAGTCGATATGTATAACAACATCCCTTCCAGCTCTACGAAGTGCACACCGGCATACCTGATGAGAGCTCGGCCCGGTCGACTGCCAGTGGACCTAGAAATGGGTTTGGAGGCCCCGGAAGCACTCCCTTCAACTGCCGGATGGGACGCTCGGTGAAGAGCGCAGTACCGACAGGTCCAGGACTATGTGGAAAAGAACTTGTGTCGGAGTCGGAGGCAGCAGGAGCAGTGCTTCAACAGGAAAGCGCCTGCAGGTCCCTTTCAGCCAGGGGATGTAGTCTTGAAGCGAAAGCGAAAGCGAAACTGGACGATCAATGGGAGAAGACCCCGTATGTAATACAACCCACCGATTGGGAGGATGGGAAAGCCTACCAGATCAGCCGTGACCAGGGGAAGACTTTGGCCACGGTGTCCCGAGACCACTTGAAGAGGTGCCCACCACCATTGAGGACGGCAACTGAAGCCCCGGCCACCGAACCGGCTGAGGAGAAGGAAAATGCGGTAATCCACACGATGATGGGCGATTTCCCGGCCGATTGGCCTACACAGAACGGCGCAGTGATTCTTCCAGTGATACTGTTCCCACAACCCGTGGAGGAAAAAGAGATGGAAATGGCCGTTAATGACCCAGCGCCCAGGGATGTGCCTGTACCCAGCTCCCCTATGCCTCTGCCTGCCCCACATGATAGCCGGGGGGAGGAACCAGCTGTGTCCTCTGCCTCACTGCCTACCACCACAGACATTGGGCCACGTAGGTCCACACGTCCCAACCTAGGTCGACCCCCGCTTAGGTACAGGGAGACTACCATTTAGGGGTGTGATCTGTTGAATGTATGAATAAGTAAAAGAATGATAAGAAAAATAATCAGCTGAACTGTTATCTGATTTGCAACCGTGATTGAACCGGCCGTTGCCGGCAACTAGTCCCCATTGGGACTTTCTGCACCGTTTGCGTAAGAAACTGCTTACGGACACGCCCGAGAACTTGCAGGGCAACCACAAACTTGTGGCATGTAAATAATTGTGGGCATACATTCGTGACCGCCTCCGGAGAGGCAGATTGGAGGAAGGGCCTGCAGTGGAGTAGGCTGGGGCCCGGCCACCACTTGGACCGGTGGCCATCCTCCGGAGGTCAGGGGTTCCCCATGGACGTGGGTCCCCTGAATGGGACCATACCCGCTCGGGCAGCCTGGTAATTGACTGGGGCAAGGGGTGCTGCCCACTTCTTAGGGGCAGCATCAGGGCCAGGTTGTTTGGGCGGGAGAGAGCGGAAGCCGTTGCCGTTAATAAAAATGTATTTTAGTAACGTTAAAGGAAGTGCCTCCCGTTAAGGGAAGAGTTATAACATGCTATGTTGAATGTTTTATATGTTTTCCCCTTTTTCAACAGTTACAAAATAAAACCGGTGATGGACGGGCAGCCCGCGGACGGTCTGCGTTTAACCAAGGGGGAATGTGGTGCCCTGAACAAGCCAGGACGTCACAGGTACTGCAACAACACACCCCACTCCCCGGTTAGGCACATCAGTCACACACACAAATCCTTGTTGCCTCCCTCCATGGGCTGATGTCCACACCAGGTGGGGTAGAGCCAGGCGGTTGGACCCACCCACTGAGGAGTTCACAGTCCTGGAGGCAGGAAAGGAAGTCAGTTAAGCTCGAGCAGAGCTAGAGAACAGTTAGAGAGTTGAGGGAATTGGTAGTGGAGCAGACTGACCGTGTCCGGGTGCGTGGCCCGGGCACAAACAGCAAGGTTGGCAGACGGTGGTGACCATCTGCAGGCGAGGCCGATTGACGCACAACCATAAGGACCGGGGACGGGCGGTGGCCCGCCGGTACCGGACCGGGGAGCGAAGAGAAGCCAGCACCATTCGGCAGGGCCTACGGACCCCGACCAGGCTTGGAGTCACCGTTAAACCGGTCAAATCCGTCAGCGACGGGAACCTCCGGGGTTTCCCAGCAGCAAAGACCCGACTGAAGGCAACCGCTCAACCGTAAAGGGAAATACAGCTACCGCTACAGCTAGAGTTCCCAGGGCCAGAGCCTATGGGCAAAAAGGGGCTCCTCTGGCAAATACACCGCTGGGGAGCGGGTTACCGGTGGGAAGCCATCGGAGCCGACAACACATTACAGGTGCACGGAGAGACAGTCACCGCCAACCTACCGGGAGTGACCATCGCAGCCGGCTGCGGGACCCGTCCATTCAGCCGTTTGTTTTACCAGAGACTTCGTCTGCGTCATTGGCTGAGTGAGTACCATCGTGCCGCCTGGCACTGCGCTGCCGCCCCTGCGACCCTCCACCTCGCCAAACCCCGCTATCCACCTTCAGTCACCATCACCGGGCCCCGGGACCACCAAAACCCCCTACCCACGGAGGGGAGAGAAACATCTCGGCTGCTCCCTGTCATCGCTCCCGGGATCCCCGTCCAGAGCAGCGGTGGTGTACCAACCTCACCACAACCGTGGGTGGCGTCACGGACAAAATCCCCAAACCATCCCCTTTTCACTCACGGGCGAGGAGCGCCGCTCGAGTCCCCGGATCCGGCCCACCGCTCGAGCCACCGAGCAGCAGCAGCGCCGGACCCGAGCGTTGGCGAATGCAGCGCCCCGCCGCCCGCGACATATATATATATATCCACAGTATATATTTGTTTGTGCATGTGTGTGTATATATAGGTGCATGCCTGTGTGCATATATATATATGTAGGTGCATGTGTATGTGTGTGTGTGTGTGTGTGTGTGTGTGTGTGTGTGTGTGTGTGTGTGTGTGTGTGTATATATATATATATATATATATATATATATATATATATATATATATATATATATATATACTAGAAGGTGGCCCGATTCTACGCATCGGGTATTCTAGAATTTATGTATTGTGTAGTTAATGTATGATATGTTGTTGTGTAGTTACCAAGTGTTTTTGTAGGGCGCTGTCCATGTTCTGGGTGTTGTCTGGGTGTGGCGGGGGGGGTGAGAGCGGTGTTGTTTGTGTGTTGCGTTGTGTGTGTTGCGTTGTTTGTGGAGCGCTGTGTGTCTGTAGCGTTGTGTGTGTGTGTTGCGCGGTTTGTGTGGGTGTGGGGTGCGTGTGTGTGTTTTGGGGGGGGTATGTTTTGTGCAATGTGTGTGTTGTGCGGTATGTGCGTATCTTTGTGTGTGCCGCGGGGTTTGTGTGTTGGGTGTTGTGTGTGTGCGGCGTTGTCTGTGTGTGTGGGTGTTTGTGTAGGGCGGTGTTTGTGGTTGCCAGTGTGTGTGTGTGGTGTGTTGTGCAGTGCATGTGTGGCGGTGTGTGTGTGTGTTTTGGGGGGAGGTGTGCACCCCCCATCGTGCTCCATCCCCCATGCTGCGCACCCCCCATCGTGCTCCATCCCCCATGCTGCGCACCCCCCATCGTGCTCCATCCCCCATGCTGCGCACCCCCCATCGTGCTCCATCCCCCATGCTGCGCACTCCCCATCGTGCTCCATCCCCCATGCTGCGCACCCCCCATCGTGCTCCATCCCCCATGCTGCGCTCCCCCCATCGTGCTCCATCCCCCATGCTGCGCACCCCCCATCGTGCTCCATCCCCCATGCTGCGCACTCCCCATCGTGCTCCATCCCCCATGCTGCGCACTCCCCATCGTGCTCCATCCCCCATGCTGCGCACCCCCCATTGTGCTCCATCCCCCATGCTGCGCACCCCCCATCGTGCTCCATCCCCCATGCTGCGCACTCCCAAACGTGCTCCATCCCCCATGCTGCGCACTCCCCATCGTGCTCCACAGTCACACATCAGACAGTATACACGCACACATCTGATCGCATACACTCACAAACACACCCCACTTCTCCCTGTGCCCACCGGTGGGCGGTCTCAGCAGCTGTGCTGCACGCCGTGCTCCTCTGCCGACACTCACAGATCCGATCGCATACACTCACACACACACACTCACACATCAGAACACACTCACACACATCCGATCGCATACATTCACATACACACACACTGACGATATCGCACATACACGCTCACACAATCACAACATCCAGAGATACCACATGCTTCCGGCCATGTGGTCCTCCTGCAGGTCCTGGAAGGTCACCGAGAAGCAAGCGATATCACGGGATGTTGTGAGTGTGTGGATGTGATCTGATGTGTGTGTGAGGTGTGTGTGAGAGTGAGTGTGATCTGATGTGTGTGTGTGTGTCTGTTGTTATGTGTGTGTGTGTGTGTGTGTTCCGCCGCTGCAGGACCTTGATGCGCTCACCTGGCCAATCCGGTGTTTGGGGCGAGCGTCCAATGCGTGAGGGGGCGGGTCCATGCTGAGCGGCTAATCCGTGTGTGGGGGCGGGGCCATGCCGAGCCCAGCGGCCAATCCGCTGTTTGGGGCGAGCGTCCAATGCGTGAGGGGGCGGGTCCAGGCCGAGCGGCCAATCCGTGCGGGGGGCGTGGCCATGGCGAGCCCAGCGGCCAATCCGCTGTTTGTCACCGTAAGGACACAATTTTGGAGCAAGACAGACAGACAGACAGAATAAGGCAATTATATATATAGATATATATATATATAGGTGCACGTGTGTATACATAGGTGCACGTCTGTGTGTGTATGTAAATATATCTGTGTATATATGTAGGTGCATGTCTATGTGCGTGTATATATATATATATATATACACATGTATGTGTGTATATATATATATACAATATATGTTCGTGCATATGTATGTACATATGTATGTGTGTGTGTATATATAGGTGCATGTCTGTGTGTATGTGTGTGTGTCTGTGTGTGTGTGTCTGTGTGTGTGTATATATATATATATATATATATATATATGCACGAGGGTAAATATCTAAGTGCATGTGTGCGAATATATGTGCATGTGTGTGTACATCTGAAAGCATATGTACAAAAAAGCCACAAATAAATGCAGGCAATAACACTCCAACAGTTTACATGCTGCAGATTGTTTTCTGCACCAAATCTAAAAGGAAAAAATAAGTAACATGTGTACAACACTTCAGAATTTTCAGTGACTGCTGGCTTAGCTGATATAAAGATAGGAATGCAGATTTGTGACAAAATCTGTACCCAATCTGTATTAGAAAAAGGCATAAAAAACGCACCATGCGCACACAACCTAAGACGCTGCGTTAAAAACTCACCAAAAGCTCATTGTGGCAATTTAGCCTTATGGAGACATTTTTTTTTTAAAGCTTTTGAGTTGCGAATTTATGGCTTTTTTTTTTTTAAATTATACATAATTTTTAAATACTGTCTTAGTGAAGTGATTTATTAAATAAAGGTAAATAAGTACATGGTGTGTCAGTATTGCAGCTTCACAAGCTGTAAGGCCTCACTAAATAGGAAAAACAACTGTTGTAGGCGCTGTGTATCATAAGTAGTGACAGGACAGCATGAAGAGCAGAACTGGGCTGATGAGGCCTACTATGCAAAGAAGCCAGGGACTAGATTTGAGATGTCTCCAAACAAAGGAGGATGCCTGGACGGATGACACCACAGGGAGTTGTGTCCTCTCTTATGTGCGTCTATAATAAGGCCTGAGAACTGAAGGCTCTTTCAGTGTGAGAAGAAGAGGCAGGTAGAAGATGGAGGCTAAATAGCATATATATCAGGCAGCAAAATAATGCTGTAATAATAGAGTCTGCCTTTCACTGATCACTGTGCTGTCACACAGAGTTTTCCACAAATTTCGCCAACTGCCATGGTGGCATTGGGCTCTGTTCAGTTTACAGATTCTGACACTCCGTCCGATGATTTGTCTGGTGTCTGAGATCAGCACAGGCAGACTCGGGCATTGATCTGCTGTGTGCTGAATCATAGGAAGGCTAGCAAAAGTTCATCTCTGCTGGTCTGCTTGCTTTAATCACTTGATGTGGGGAGACCTATCACATCTGCTTCCCTCCTGTTTATACTGTTGGAATCCTTCTTCCCATGCCAGCTACAGTTTATTCTGTGTTGATCTGTGAGGTGTCCCAGATTCCTTCTGGTGAAAGATGTGTTTATTGGTACTTTTTGCTTGGTTGTGGACTTTACCTCTGTTGTTTTGTACTTCCTTCCTGCTCTTGTCTTTCCTCCTAAATCTATAAGGCTATGTGCGCACTTTGCGTTGAGGTAGTTGCAGTTGTAAACGCATCCTCTGGCTGAAATTGTCTTTGTCAAATTTGGTTTTGACAACAAAAACGCTATAAATACGCTTGTGTTTTTACCGCGTTTTAGCCGCGTTTTTACTGCGATTTACATGCTTTTTCATTGCTTAAAGTCAGATGCGTTTTTAATAGAAATACACTATTAAATAAAGTTTAAACATTCAAACACAATGAAAAAAACGGGGAAAAAATGATAACAAATATCATGATTAAAATCATGCACAAAATAGCTAATTTTATTAAAATTATAACTGTTTTATAATATCTATGCAAAAAATAAGGTTAAATTATGGATTTTCATTAATTTAATTGTCGGACTGTGTGTGTGTAAAGGGACATATTATGTCCTTATTATAAAGTCAAAAACGCATGCGTTGATTTTGTCAAAAAAGCATGCATTCTGCATCAAAAAAGCATGATAAATGCTGGGATTTTGATTTAGGATGCGTTTTGAAAGTTCACATTGACTCTAATGTTAACAAAACGCTGCCAAAATGGCAAACAATTGACATGCTGTTTCTTTAAATGCTGAATTTTTGCCAAATTTTCTGCAACTGAAACGCTGCGTTTTTAACAGCATAGTGCGCACAAGAAATCCCTATTTCCCATAGACTTTGCTTGAAAATCAAAACGCATGCATTTTAGCATTAACACGCTGCAGTTCAAAACGCTGCGGAAACACATGAAAAAAAGCAAAGTGCGCACACAGCCTTAGACGCACTAGAAAGTGCCTTTTTCTTAAGAAAAAAAACGGACCCTCTTAAAGAATCCCGCACCCGCAGTAAAAACGCACCAAAACTGCAGCGAAATTCGCATGCGGTTTTACTGCGGTTTGCCACATATTTACCGCAGGTTTGTCCCTGCGGATTTTTACCATTATCTATGGCAAAAACCACAGGTACCTGCAGAAAAGAAGTGACATGCTCATTAATTCCTCATCGGAAAATCCGTGGGTAAATCCGCAGGTATAAAAAAACGCAGTGTGCGCACAGTATTTTTTAAAACCCATAGGATTTGCTGGGGAATGACTGCAGCAATGTTAGACACATTTTCTGCAGCAAATCCGCGGCAAAATCCGTGGTAAATCCGCAGCGTCCGCACAGGGCCTTATTGTGTTATGCTGTGTGTGGTGCACGTACTATGTGACAGAGTTTGGATTTTTCTCTTGTCTGTCTTTTTATGTGGTTTCAACACGCTCCTGTCCCGTCCTTCCCTGGACAAGTCAGAAGCAGAGCCAGGAAGGAGACTCGGGCCTCTCCACCATCAGGAGTATCACTGAGGTTAAGGATAGCATACAGCCCCCTAGTTTGAGGTACAGCTTAGTAGCCCTGATTCCCCAATATCCCAAAGTTATTGTGACATGTACCTTTTGCTTTTATAGGGGCAATCAAGACTTCTGTTTGGCTTTCTGGTATTTTTGCTGGGAAGAGCTGTAAAGGGAATGAAGACCCAACGACGACATCTATATTATAAATATGAAGTAGTATGTTGTATAGAGATAATTCAGGCTTACATAACAGCAGTGCACTGCTATACTGGGTGTCCCTATAGCCCACCAGTAGAAGTCATTTTGGGGGTGCACCCTATTGTTACTTGCAGATACTGCCAGTTCATCTTAGTTCTTCAGCAGGCAGCAGTCCCTGAGCCATTACTTTTCTGACTGGCATAGTTATATGAATGTATGTATTTTTTCAATGGCACTGTTTTGGGGTATATATTATTATTTGATTAATATTTATTCATTTTTGAGGTGTGAGAATTATGTATAGGGAACCTGACAGATGATACATTGTGTCCACAAATCATTTAAGATGTATCATCCGGCAGCTATATGACTTCAGACAGTTATTTATGACACTAAAATGCTGCAGCGTTACAGATAAACGTGCTTTAAAAGCCACTAGGGACCAAGGTGCACTGGAGACTAGTCAGAAAGGCGGGTCCATGGTGGCTTGTCTCCACCCACGCCCCCTTGAGTGACAGATCTCCCCTTCGTGTGTGTATAGGGAGAGACCTGTGATTTCAGGGTACGAGGCAGGATGAAGATGCTGGGGATGCATCTGCCCAACTAGACATCCGTACGGCTCAGTCTTCGGCAGCTTTTAAAGGGAACCTGTCAGCAGAAATTTTGCAATAAACCTAAAAGATTCCCCCTCTGCAGCTCCTGTGCTGCATTCTAGCAAGGTTCCTGTTGTTATTGTGCCCCCTTTGAGACCAAAATAAAGATTTTATAAAGTATTACCTTTTTGTATGTTAATCTTTTTTTTATGTACACAGGGGCGGGCTGTCTTGCGTCCGTTATTCGCCTCCTGCCGCTTTACGCCGTCTCCAATCGCTCATTTCCATAACTGAGGACGCCGCCCAGTGCTCCCGAGGTCTCGCACATGCGCCGTGCCACACTCGCGGGAGTGAGCACTGTGCAGTGTGACCGCTGGTGACGTGATTGCGCAGGCGTGAGATTATGGGCGGTGCTGTGATTGTCATCAGCAAGTACCCGCCCATAATCTCGTGCCCGCGCTTTTCACTCTGCCTCCACCGTTATGCTGCTCCGCTCCTCCCATCTATTAACTGCTTCAGGGAAAGATGGGTAAGAGGTGACGTGGGTTCATCTGGCCAGCGCTTGCGCAGAACGGTGGAGGCAGAGGGGAAAGCGCGGGCACGAGATTATGGGCGGGTACTTGCTGATGACAATCACAGTGCCGCCCATAATCTCACGCCTGCGCAATCACGTCACCAGTGGTCACACTGTGCACAGTGCTCAGTCCCTCGAGAGTGGCACGGCACATGCGCGAGACCTCAGGAGCCCTGGGCGGCGTCATCAGCTATGGAAATGAGCGATGGGGGACGGCGTAAAGTGGCAGAAGGGCGACTAACGGACCCAAGAGAGCCCGCCCACGTGTACATAAAAAAAGATTAGCATACAAAAAGGTAAGACTTTATAAAGTCTTTATTTTGGTCTCAAAGGGGGCACAATAACAACAGGAACCTTGCTAGAATGCAGCCCAGGAGCTGCAGAGGGGGGATCTTTTAGGTTTATTGCAAAATTTCTGCTGACAGGTTCCCTTTAAGACTGCAGTGTTTCAGAGTCAAATATACCTGGCTGAATTCATACCGCCAGTGGCTGATAGATGCTGCGCGATCCACCGGCAGCATGTATCAGCTGTCAGATTCCCTTTACTCCACTTAAGTTTTTGGCTGTTCTTCACATTATGCACCATGTGGTATAAATGTCATGATTACTTTATTCTACTTGCAATTCCAATTAAGTAATCTTTCTCGTTATGTTATCTTTGACTACTTCTTGTACTGTGAAAACTTTTATTTTATTTTGTGCCATCACATTTGAAGAGTGACATTTTTTTAAAAGCAACACACCAGCTTTTTGTTTTTCCACCACTGTACTGGTGTTTTTAACCTAGGGTTCCTGTTCACGGACTTATACTCAACCTCTGACATTTTCCTCCTTTTTCGGCATCACACCAGTCCCCCGGTGTCATCTTGAAACTACAGCTTTTGCCTGCCCAGAATTCAAAACTTACATCACAAGCTCTCATAGACTGAGGCCAGAACAAGGCTCTCATAGACTGAGGCCAGAACGAGGCTCTCATAGACTGAAGCCAGAAAGAGGCTCTCATAGACGGAGGCCAGAACAAGGCTCTCATTGCCTGAGGCCAGAACGAGGCTCTCATAGCCTGAGGCCAGAACGAGGCTCTCATAGCCTGAGGCCAGAACGAGGCTCTCATAGCCTGAGGCCAGAACGAGGCTCTCATAGCCTGAGACCAGAACGAGGCTCTCATAGCCTGAGGCCAGAGTGAGGCTCTCATAGCCTAAGGCCAGAACGAGGCTCTCATAGATGTGCAAAAGAGTGATCTCTGGCTCGCTTCAAGAAAAATGGAAATGATCTGGTAGATCACAAAGTGCTGGAGAATGACAGGAGCGGCGTTGATAGAAAATGAAGATGCCACAGGGTGAGTATAAGACTAGGGGCAGAAGACTTAGGGGTACTTTGCACACTACGATATCGCAGGTGCGATGTCAGTGGGGTCAAATCGAAAGTGACGCACATCCGGCGTCGCTGTCGATATCGTAGTGTGTAAATCCTTTATGATACGATTAACGAGCGCAAAAGCGTCGTAATTGTATCATCGGTGTAGTGTCCGACATTTCTATAATGTAGCTGCAGCGACGGTACGATGTTGTTCCTTGTTTCTGCGGCAGCACACATCGCTGTGTGCGAAGCCGCTGGAGCGAGGAACATCTCCTACCTGCGTCACCGCGGCTCACACTGGCTCTGCAGAAGGAAGGAGGTGGGCGGGATGTTTACGTCCCGCTCATCTCCACCCCTCCGCTTCTATTGGCTGCCTGCCGTGTGACGTCGCTGTGACGCCGTACGACCCGCCCCCTTAGTAAGGAGGCGGGTCGCCGGCCAGAGCGACGTCGCAGGGCAGGTAAGAGCATGTGAAGCTGGCGTAGCGATAATGTTCGCTACTGCAGCAATCACAAGATATCGCAGCTGCGACAGGGGCGGGGACTATCGCGCTCGGCATCGCTAGCATCGGCTTGCGATGTCGTAGTGTGCAAAGTACCCCTTAGTTTAGAAGCACAACTCAAGCTGTGAAATAGAATACAAAAAAACCTGGAGTGGTGCTTTAATTTTTGCCCATGTAATAAGAATGAAGGTTTTGTTTTTACAGGGCAATTTGAAGGTTTTACAACCATTTAAGGGCCATATAATGTATTGTTTTTTGTTTGTTTTTTGGTGTTGGGAATGAGAATTGTAATGTTAACATGGCCAATCTCACTTGTAAGGGTACCTTCACACTTAGCGATGCAGCAGCGATCCGACCAGCGATCTGACCTGGTCAGGATCGCTGCTGCATCGCTACATGGTCGCTGGTGAGCTGTCAAACAGGCAGATCTCACCAGCGACCAGTGAACAGCCCCCAGCCAGCAGCGACGTGCAAGCGACGCTGCGCTTGCACGGAGCTGCCGTCTGGAAGCTGCGGAGACTGGTAACTAAGGTAAACATCGGGTATGGTTACCCGATGTTTACATTAGTTACCAGCGCACAGCTGTGTGTGCAGGGAGCAGGGAGCCGCGCACACTGAGCGCTGGCTCCTTGCTCTCCTACCATAG
Source organism: Anomaloglossus baeobatrachus (assembly GCF_048569485.1). Classification (NCBI taxonomy): domain Eukaryota; kingdom Metazoa; phylum Chordata; class Amphibia; order Anura; family Aromobatidae; genus Anomaloglossus; species Anomaloglossus baeobatrachus. The sequence continues at coordinate 79,167,707 of NC_134360.1, forward strand.
CTACAGTACACATCGGGTTAATTAACCCGATGTGTAATGCAGCTACATGTGCAGAGAGCAGGGAGCCGCGCACACTGCTTAGCGCTGGCTCCTTGCTCTCCTAGCTGCTGTACACATCGGGTTAATTAACCCGATGTGTACAGCAGCTACATGTGCAGAGAGCCGGAGCCGGCAGCACAGGCAGCGTGAGAGCTGCAGATGCTGGTAACTAAGGTAAATATCGGGTAACCACCTTGGTTACCCGATGTTTATCTTGGATACAGCTTACCTCAGCTGTCAGACGCCGGCTCCTGCTCCCTGCTCGCTTCATTTGTCGCTCTCTTGCTGTCACACACAGCGATCTGTGTGTCACAGCAGGAGAGCGGCTTTGAAGAAAACGAACCAGGGCTGTGTGTAACGAGCAGCGATCTCGCAGCAGGGGCCAGATCGCTGCTCAGTGTCACACACAGCGAGATCGCTAATGAGGTCACTGCTGCGTCACAAAAAGCGTGACTCAGCAGCGATCTCGGCAGTGAGCTCGCTGTGTGTGAAGCACCCCTAAGATGTGCTAATCTGTTTTGCACACATACATCACACAAAAGAAGTCACCTGAAGCCGGCCTTTAAAGTCAGTGTTTTTCCTGCATTTTTCTAGCGTTTTTTAAAGAATTCTTTCAGTGTTTTTCTTTCAGTTTTTCATCATTCAAAGCAATGAAAGTGAGAAAACACAGATGCGTTTTTGCTGCTTTGTTGGTGAATGAAACTAATATGTACTGTAGACAAATGACATACCAAAAAAATCCAGCAAACAAAAATCAGCTTTTTTTTTTTTTTTTTTACTGCCAAGAGACTTTTGCATCAGAGAAAAATGCAACAAAAATGCACTGTGTGAACATAGCCTTTGTCATACTGTGTGTGTTGGTTGTTTTCCCACTAAAAGTACATTTACACATTATAGTCTATAGGGTTAGGGTACCTTCACACTTAGCGATGCAGCAGCGATCCGACCAGCGATCTGACCTGGTCAGGATCGCTGCTGCATCGCTACATGGTCGCTGGTGAGCTGTCAAACAGGCAGATCTCACCAGCGACCAGTGAACAGCCCCCAGCCAGCAGCGACGTGCAAGCGACGCTGCGCTTGCACGGAGCCGCCGTCTGGAAGCTGCGGAGACTGGTAACTAAGGTAAACATCGGGTATGGTTACCCGATGTTTACATTAGTTACCAGTGTGAGCAGGGAGCAGGGAGCCGCGCACACTGAGCGCTGGCTCCTTGCTCTCCTAGCTACAGTACACATCGGGTTAATTAACCCGATGTGTAATGCAGCTACATGTGCAGAGAGCAGGGAGCCGCGCACACTGCTTAGCGCTGGCTCCTTGCTCTCCTAGCTGCTGTACACATCGGGTTAATTAACCCGATGTGTACAGCAGCTACATGTGCAGAGAGCCGGAGCCGGCAGCACAGGCAGCGTGAGAGCTGCAGAGGCTGGTAACTAAGGTAAATATCGGGTAACCACCTTGGTTACCCGATGTTTATCTTGGATACAGCTTACCTCAGCTGTCAGACGCCGGCTCCTGCTCCCCTGCTCGCTTCATTTGTCGCTCTCTTGCTGTCACACACAGCGATCTGTGTGTCACAGCAGGAGAGCGGCTTTGAAGAAAACGAACCAGGGCTGTGTGTAACGAGCAGCGATCTCGCAGCAGGGGCCAGATCGCTGCTCATTGTCACACACAGCGAGATCGCTAATGAGGTCACTGCTGCGTCACAAAAAGCGTGACTCAGCAGCGATCTCGGCAGCGAGCTCGCTGTGTGTGAAGCACCCCTTATTCACATATCCAATGGTCAGAATTTAAAAACAAGCAAAAAAAATAAATCTGCAAAACGACGACAAAAAAAATTAAATGGAGACATATTACACCCTGGTCCATTTTGCAAACAGACATTGCCCATTCAAGAGGACGGGTCAGTGAAAGATATAACAGAATATGGATGGTATCCTAGTGCTGTCAGTTGTTCACCCTGACATAGACACAAGGAAAAAAACACATGAAAAACAGACACAAACTGGACAATGAGGTGTTAATAATGTCGCGGGCGGGGAGGAGGATGGCAACGCTGCCCTCACCCACTGCTCGGGTCCGGCTATTGCTGCTGCTGCTGCTCGGTGGTGGCTCGAGCGGTGGGCCGGATCCTGGGGTCTCGAGCGGCGCTCCTCGCCCGTGAGTGAAAGGGGGTTGATTGGTGGTGGGGATTTGGTTATTGTCCGTGACGCCACCCACAGTTGTGGTGATTTTGGTGACACCACCGCCGCTGCTCTGTATGGGGATCCCAGGAGCGGTGACAGGGAGCAGCTGAGTTGTTGGTTCTCCCCTCCGTGGGTAGGGGGGTTGGGTTGTCCCGGGGCCCAGTGATGGGGTAAGGATGGGTGATGGCAGGCGGGTTGCGGGGCCTGGCGAGGTGCAGGGTCGCGGGGGCAGCGCTGTGCCGCATGGCACAGTGGTACTCACTCAGCCTGAGACGATGACACAGTTCTCGGTAAAACACACGGCTGGCAAGACGGGTCCCACGGACGGCTGCTGATGCTTTTCCCCGGTTTTTTTAACGGTGACTGTCCTTTCCCTGCACCTAAGTACTGCTGCTGGTTCCAATGGGTTCCCACCAGTAACCCGCTCCCCGGCTTGGATATGGGCCAGAGGAGACCCTTTTTTGCCCGCAGGCGCTGGCCCTGAGGAACTGATGCCTTGGCGGTGGCGGTGTCACTCTCACTCGGTCGGACTGTTGCCTTCAATCGGGACTTAGTTGTTTGGAAACCCAGGAGGTCCCCTTCACTGACGGATTTGGCAAATTCACGGCGACTCCAAGCCTTGCCTGGGTCCGAAAAGCCCCTGACAATGGTGTTGGCTTCTCCTTGTGTACCGGTCCGGTACCGCCGGGCCACCGCCCGTCCACGGTCCTTCCGGCAACTCCGATAGGCCACTCCTGCAGACGGTCACCACCGTCTGCTAACCTTGCTGTCTCTGTCCGGGGCACACACCCGGACGCTGTCAGATAGTTGCTCCACTACCACCCTGCTCCTCACACTTTCACATCCAAAACTCAACTAACTTCTCACTTTTCCCGCCTCCAGGACTGTGAACTCCTCGGTGGGCGGGACCAACCGCCTGGCTCAGCCCCTGGTGTGAACATCAGCCCCTGGAGGAAGGCAACAAGGATTTTTGGGTCTAGCTTAGATGTGCCTATCCGGGGTGTAGGGTGTGGTGGTGTAATTACCTGTGACCCCTGGCTTGTTCAGGGCATCACAAATAAGGCTTTAAGGCCACGTCACACTAAGCAACATCGCTAGCAACATCGCTGCTAAGGAACAACTTTTGTGACGTAACAGTGATGTTGCTAGCGATGTTGCTGTGTGTGACATCCAGCAACAACCTGGCCCCTGCTGTGAGGTCGCTGGTTGTTGCTGAATGTTCTGGGCCATTTTTTAGTTGTTGCTCTCCCGCTGTGAAGCACAGATCGCTGTGTGTGACAGCGACAGAGCAACAACTGAACGTGCAGGCAGCAGGAGCCGGCTTCTGCGGACGCTGGTAACCATGGTAAACATCGGGTAACCAAGAAGCCCTTCCCTTGGTTACCCGATATTTACCTTCGTTACCAGCGTCCGCCGCTCTAAGCTGCCAGTGCCGGCTCCCTGCACACGTAGCTGGAGTACACATCGGGTAATTAACCCGATGTGTACTGTGGCTAGGAGTGCAGGGAACAGGGAGCAGGCACTGGCAGTGTGAGAGCGGCGGACGCTGGTAACGAAGGTAAATATCGCGTAACCAAGGGAAGGGCTTCTTGGTTACCCGATGTTTACCGTGGTTACCAGCGTCCGCAGAAGCTGGCACCTGCTGCCTGCACACGTAGCAGAGTACACATCGGGTAATTAACCCGATGTGTACTGTGGCTAGGTGTGCAGGGAGCCAGCGCTAAGCGGTGTGCGCTGGTAACCAAGGTAAATATTGGGTTGGTTACCCGATATTTACCTTAGTTACCAAGTGCAGCATCGCTTGCACACGGCGCTGCTGGCTGGGGGATGGTCACTGGTGAGATCTGCCTGTGTGACAGCTCACCAGCAACCCGTGTAGCGACGCTCCAGCGATCGCTGCCAGGTCAGGTTGCTGGTGGGATCGCTGGAGCATCGCTTAGTGTGACATCTCACCAGCGACCTCCTAGCAACTTACCAGCGATCCCTATCAGGTTGTATCGTTGTTGGGATCGCTGGTAAGTTGTTTAGTGTGACTGGGCCTTTAGTCATTACAATTTGGCCTTTGTCACCAAAATCAATACTCTTGCCAATTTTTCTGCTGCTTGATCTATCCTGCTCTTTACAAGGTTCCATTGTCACAAGAATATCAGCTGTATCCACTCCGCCTGTCAGGCGCTGATAGATACTGCATGTAAACAAAAGTTTAGAGATTTACACAAATTTGCGTTTCGCAAAGTGAGCTTCTTCAGTGGTTTTAGAGCTTTTAGTTGGATGTTTCTATGATTACTGAAGTACAATTATCAGCATTTCACAAGTTTTTAAACTTTTATTGACAAACACAGCAAGTTTATGCAAAAAACTTAATATTTATAGCGTTTACCCTTATTTTTCAAGATTTCTGCAGTTCACCCAGGCGGCAGGATATCAGCTTCTTTTGACCTCCCGCTTTTTGAGGATTGACTGCAGGTTCTCTACAGAATATCAATATATCTGTATTCATTTCCCATAGTTTTTACCGTATTTTTTAGTTTATAAGACGCACCAGATTATAAGACGCCCCGAAAATTTAGAGGAACAAAAAGTAAAAATAAAGGGGTCCGTCTTACAATCTGGTGGTGTCTTACCGGGAGCGGGCGGCAGCAGTGGTAGAGCAGGGTCACAGGAGGCAGGGGCAGTGGTGCAATAGGGCGATGCTGCAGGGGCTATGCTGGGGCTGCAAGCGCTATGCTGGAGCTGCGGGCGTTGTGCTGGAGCTGCTCTGTGCTAGAGTTGCGAGCTGATGGTGCTGTGCTGGGGCTGTGAGCGCCATCCTGAAAAAGTCGGTGGTGCAGACTTCAAATAATGGTGCGCAGATGTAGCTCTTGGCTCAAGATCTCATCTGCGCACGTGCCCCTTCCAGCTCATTGATCTCCCAGCAGCGGACTTAAGGAAAATGTCGCCCTGGGGTGGCGCGTGCGCAGATGACATCTTGAGCCGAGAGCTCCATCAGCGCATGCGCCAACTCCAGGTGCCATTACTTTAAAGCTCGCACAGCCGACATTTTCAGGATGGCGCCCGCAGCCCAGCACAGCATCCTCAGCCTGCAGCCCCAGCACAGCGCAGCTCCAGCACATTCCCCGCAGCTCCAGCACAACAAAGTGCTCTTGGCCCGCAGCCCCAGCACAGCACCTGCGGCATTGTTCCTGCGAACCCTCTCCACCATCCCCGAGCAGCAGCATTGGATTATAAGATGCACCCCTCATTTTCCTCCCAAATTTTTGGGAGAAAACGTGCATCTTATAATCTGAAAAATACGGTAACTAAACCATATATATTAGATACAAATATATATGTTTATTTATAAATGCACAAATGACAACACAAATATGTTAAAAACAAAAATACACTAGCAAATTAAAAATACATAAAAGATGAAAGAGGAGGGGCACAGAGATAATGAGCAAATACTAAAATTAAAAATGCAATTAAAAAATTATTAATATAAGATTATGGATCAAACCTATTCCTTCCAGTAAGATGTAAAGGGAATAACCCAATTGCAACTAATAATATAAGTACCACCTTTTTATAAGGGATGCTGCTAGAACCAACTCCTTCAGGATTTAGAAAAAAAATTACTTTTCCAGTCCAACAGGGATAGTCGCAGAACCAACTCCATCCAAAAGTGAAAATCCCAAATAGTATAATGGCATAATGTAGTGGTATAACCATGGATATAGATGTAGAGGAATATATATGAGATGGAAAAGGTTACTGATCCCCAAATTCATGTTGCTGTGCTCCAACCGAACCCTACACTCTCACGTACGTTTCACGCATGCTTTATCAAGGAATATTGCAACAAGAGCGAGAGTACGAGCTGAAAATGCTGATGTCAAATGCCATATGTAAAAAGATAAAAACTTAGGTGCAGAGGGGGGGCGTGGCTTGCTGATGGCCGAGTGAGCTGCACTTGCTGGGAGCTCTGTCCTGAACTTCCCCCATTAGCCTCTATTAGGGCACATTAACATCTCCCTGCTTATGGGCAGATCCAGGAAAGTCACCGGACACCAAGGTGAGATAAAGGAGACAGTGAGCAGCATGGATCGTTTCCTCAGCCAGAGTACCTCAGCAGCCGTCAGGAACACTAGATCAATGATGGCGTCTGCCTCCCTCATGGAAAACTCACAGCCCTGGGAAAGTCAAACACAGACACAGCAGGACCCGGGGAAATCACAGCAGGACTTCTCCAGCGAGGAGGACAATGAGGGAGATCTGCCTAATCTACATGAGATAAGTAAATCTATCAAGGCTTTGCCTACAAAAAAAGATTTGGACAGATTTGATAGCAGGCTTGAGAATACTTATAAGAAAGAGCTGCAGGCACTGAAATCTGAATTCACATACAGGGTAGAGGAGGTGGAGAAGTCCCAGGAAGCCATCACTGCTGAGTTGTCCCTACAAAGGAAAATATTACTTAGCCACTCAGCAAAGATTGATGAGCTCACTTCAGGGCAAGAGGACTTAGAGAACCGCAATCGTCGAAATAATGTCCGTATCCGTGGCATCCCTGAAAGTATTGGCACGCCTGAACTGGAGGCCATGACACAGAAGCTCTTTGCTCAAATTCTGGGAGAACAAAGCTCTGGGCCGATTGAGTTAGACCGCATACATAGGGCCCTGGGTCCCAAATCCCCTCCAGATTCACGTCCAAGGGACATAATATGTAGAGTCCACTTTTATAAGGTAAAGGACTCCATCATGTCCGCGGTGCGGCAGGCTGGATCCATCAACTACCAGGGGTCCCAGGTCCAGATATTACCGGATCTGGCTAGACGCACTCTGCAGCTGCGAAGAGCATTAAAACCCCTGCTCCAACACCTCCAGGACAGAAACATTCCATATAGATGGGGTTTCCACTTCCAGCTGACAGCGCATAAGGATGGGAAATCAGCAATCTTTCGCAAACTCGGAGATCTGGCTAAGTTCTTGGGGACTTTCGAGCTTCCTATGGTAGCACTGCCGGATTGGCCCTCAGGCCCCCAACTCCCTGTGGAACCCCCAGTATGGCAGCCAGTCCGTCGCCATGGGAGACAAAGAGGTCCTGACAAGAGCAATCAGACAGGGTAGCGGTCCTGTGTAGCACCCCTGTTTCCTACTGGGGATAACCTTCATGGGCCCTTCCGGCATGATAGCCAATTATCCCTGGAGCCACAGGGGAGGGCCTTTCCATGAAACTGCATCAAAGGCATCGTTGCAAGTTACTGTGATTTGTTGAAAGTCTTTCTCCTGTCACCTAATATTGCTTCTTTCCAGACTAGCATTGTGTTATTTCACAGGTGTTATCAGAGGTTCTGACATTGGGTCAAGTACTACTTAAACCTCATAGGAGGAAGCAGTAAACTGTTTGTGTTATAGATCCACTTGGACCCTCCACCTGGTGGACCTGGTTGGGAGTGTCTTCCCCTAGCCTTTACTGACCGGACCCTGTGGGGCTGGACCATCTAGAGGCGAAGATCTGGGCCTTTTGAGAAATAAGCCCGGGAGACCCATGTGATTTTCTTGTTTTTTACAATTACTAGAATCTTGTCCCTGATCTGAACACTTTGCTTACCTACCGGGAATGCTGATTGGGGTCAATGCCTAGAATAATAGCCTGTTATGATGTTTACTTTTCTTTAGATGATAAAGTTTTAGCGGGAGCATATAGTTAGTGCGCTTTAAAATGATATATCATATTGTATTAGAGGCGGGTGGTAAGGAACGGACTCGCTGCCGTTCTTGGCTTCCTCTAACCCCCCTTAGTGCAAATGGCAATCCATTGCCATGGAAATTTTGCACCACTTAATACTAGGGTTCCTTACCCACCTTTTAGGTCCTTTGACCTAAACCTTGCTCTTTCCTTTCTCTGTCTTTCTTTCTTCTCTATCCTCCCCTCTCACCTGACTGGACCAGCCCCCAGATACCACATCATGCTTCCAGCTGACCTGCATTATGGATAGTGTCAAGTTTTGCTCCTTCAACGTTAAAGGTTTGAATGTCCCTGAAAAAAGAAAACAGATAGCATATTCCTGTCATAAGCAACGGGTGGCCATCTTGATGCTTCAGGAAACTCACTTTAGGTCAGATGCAATTCCTAAGTGTTCCTCGGCTTACTACCCGATTTGGCACCATAGCTCGAATCCTGATGCTAAGTCTAAGGGGGTTTCCGTGGCATTTCATAGGTCCTTCATACCAGAGGTGTTAGACTCCTGTATCGACCCCAAGGTAAGATATATTTTCTTAAAGCTTTCTTGGAAAACCAATATCTTTGTTATTGCTAACATGTACTTTCCTAACCAGGGGCAGGACAGATTCTGTGCAGACGGGAGGAAAATTCTGGAAGATTTTGCGGACTCCTCTCCGGTGATATTAGGAGGCGATTTTAATCTACCAATGAACCCGGCCCTCGATGTGTCCTCGGGTAAGTCGTCCTATCCGGCCTCAGTCATACAAAGGGTCAAAAAGCACATGCATGGTCTGAGATTGGTGGACATATGGAGGATTCTTCATCCGGACACCAAAGATTACAGCTTCTATTCCTCGGTCCATTCTGTCTATAGCAGAATTGACTCCTTCCACATTTCTCATGCCCTCCTAGACATGACAGTAGAAGCAACCATAGGTAATATAATATGGTCAGACCACGCTCCCATTTACTTATCGATTCAGTTAGGGCCTCGTGTCAAATCAAATTTCACCTGGCGACTTAATGAAAACCTATTACAGGATCAGTTATGCAAAGCGGACCTTACCCAGTCAATTCATAACTTTATTAGAGATCATGAATGTGATACCACTTCTCCTGCAATCCAGTGGGAATCACTGAAATGTGTATTAAGGGGCATTTTGATCTCACATGGTACCCGCCTGAAAAAAGAAAGAGCCATTGAAATAACGCAGTTATCTAACCAGATTGCCTCACTAGAAAGCAAACACAAACGGGACTCATCTCCTACAACCTACGCACAACTCTCTACAACCAGACATAAATTACTAGAGGTATTAGACCAGAAATCCAGGGGCTTAAGAGAACATCTCAAAAGCCGCTTTTATCAACTGGGCAATAGAAGTGGGAAGCTTCTTGCAAGGGCCCTCCATCCCCGCTCCATGAATACTTACATCCCTTTCATAAAAGACCCAGGAAGTGATGGTCATTTGCATAGCAACCAGGACATTTTAGCAGGCTTCCGCACATACTACAAGGCGCTTTATGATATTAGGGGACAATCGGGACACATAGCGACATATGGGACTCAAGATGATGTTAAAGCTTACCTGAAATCCCATAATCTCCCTTCCATCTCAAATGATACCTTACTGGAGCTGGAAAAGGACTTCTCCCTGGAGGAGGTCAATGCGGTAGTCTCAGATTTGAAGTCAGGGAAAAGCCCAGGTCCAGACGGGTTCTCAGCGGGTTTCTATAAACAATTTTCAGAACTTCTAAATCCTCTGTTCCTATCGGTCTGTAGATATATATCTGCAGGGGGTGCGTTCCCGCCCCAGGCGTTGATGGCCCACATCACAGTTATACCAAAACCAGGGAAGGACGCATCTCTTTGCTGCAACTATAGACCGATCTCGCTCATAAATCTAGATATCAAGCTTTATTCTAAAATGATATCAAATAGGTTACGAGACCGTCTTCCCAGACTGGTAAATCCAGACCAGGTGGGTTTCGTGCCCAGAAGAGAAGCCAGGGACAACACCCTGAGGACCATCTCCCTGATTGACGGCGCAAGACGTCACAGGATCCCCATGTGCATCCTGTCGGTAGATGCAGAGAAGGCGTTTGACAGGGTGCACTGGGGTTTCATGTTTCAGGTCCTTAAAAACATAGGGTTGGGAGAGCACATGATGAACAGAGTTACAGCACTCTACTCTTCGCCCACAGCACAAATCAAAATAAATGGCTCCCTCTCAGATTCCTTTACAATATGTAATGGAACAAGACAAGGGTGCCCCCTTTCCCCATTATTATATATTCTGACCATGGAACATCTGGCGGTGGCATTGAGGAGCAATATATCAATTAAAGGGGTTACATTTCACAAACAGGACCATAAATTAGCTTTATTCGCAGATGATCTGCTCCTGTACGTTACCTCTCCACTCATTAGTCTACCCAACATAATGGCTGAATTGCGGAGGTTCGGATCTCTGAGTAATTTTAAAATAAATACTCATAAATCCGAAATACTGAATATATCTCTTCCTCCAATGCTGGTGACTCAGCTCAAAGCCTCTCTCCCCTTCAAATGGCAGGTGGATTCATTGACATACCTAGGAATTAAACTGACGGCAGATCCCCTTGACCTCTTTAAATCAAATCACCGCCACATTTCCAGGAAGTTAGAATTAGACCTCAATAACTGGAACAAACTCCAGCTTTCATGGTTTGGGAGGATAAATGCGATCAAAATGGACCTGTTACCGAAGCTGCTTTATTACTTCCAAACCATCCCCTTAGTATTGCCGGCCTCTTTTTTCTCACGACTGAAATCTAGCATAACCAAATTTGTCTGGGCACATAAACGCCCACGTATTTCCCACAAAATATTGAGTAGATCAAGGGATATGGGAGGAACTGGACTCCCTAATCTCCTTTTGTATAGCTACGCCTCTTTAGGGACGTGCGTTCTGGATCTATTTAACTCAGGTGAAACGAAAAGATGGGTGGAAGCCGAAAGCGCGCAATCTGATGTTGATCCGAAGGTAGTTATTTGGACCAGAGCACCACCCAGCTCCAGCTCTATCACAGTACCCTTTATCACAAAGCAATTGCGGAATTTTATGTCCCGAGGTAATAAATATCTTGACTTGTCCTCCATTCCAGGCCCATTGACACCGGTCCATAGTAATTCAGATTTTCAGGCGGGTTTCCATAGATCAACATTCCTCCATAAAAGGAAGAGTGACCATCCTATTATTCGTGACTTTATCTCAGACACAGGTATTAAACCCCTAGATAATTACTCTTCAGATATCAACAAATCTCAAGATATGTGGTTCTTCTTCGAACAGCTGAAAAGTTTTATAGTGTCTATGGCTAGGAGGGTAGACATCTATAGGGCACTCACACCCTTTGAGGCCCTTTGCCTAGAGAAGGATCCTCCAGGCCATACCATTTCGACCTTGTATGACTTGTTTCTCAGATGCAGAGGTGCGAGGGACGGCTTGCCTGGGTACTTTGGGAAATGGGAGAGAGAGTGGGGGAGGTCATTCTCGGCTGAGGAGCGGACCAAAATCCTTCTCTTTATTGGTAAAACTTCGCTGAATGTGATATCACAGGAAAGGTGCTACAAGATCCTATCTAGGTGGTATAGGTGTCCTGTGAGTATCCATGCTGCCTTTCCATCAGCCTCTGATGTGTGCTGGAGATGCCAAAAGGAGAGGGGAACCCTCACTCATATCTGGTGGTCATGTCCCCCGGTGAGATCATTCTGGGAAAGCATTTTCCAGTTACTCAATAAACTTTCCTTGAGGCAGATCCGGCCCACAAAAGAGTTAGCTCTCCTGTCCCTCGGGAATGTTTCTGCTTCAGGGTTTAGGAAAGGTTTATTAAGACATTTTTTAACAGCTGCCAGAAACCTAATTCCAAGATATTGGAAGCAAACTAGAATCCCATCACGGGATGAATTCATAGCAGAGTGCAACGAGATCTTCAGGATGGAGACCTTGATAGGTCAGACACTCGGCAACAAGGACAAAGTTGATGCTACGTGGGCCCCGTGGATCATGTTCAGGGACTATGGATTCACGGGGGGGCAGGTATGTAGGTAATTTTCCATTCTCTTATTTCTGTACCTAGAAGGTTAGCCTTGAAAATGTGGTTTTGATGTAGGAGGGAGCGTCCACTCGGGTGGGAACTCTTTGTACCCTTCCCCTTTCATCTTACTTTCCCACGTTTCTGTTGTCTTTACTGTCTCTAAATTCTTCTTCCACCTCCTCTTCTTTATCTCTTTTTTTTTCAACTTGTTCTTCCTATTTCAAACACATACGAATTGTACTTGTTATTTTTGGTCGCCAGTGGCGCAGGTGTAGTCAAAGAACTGTTGTGTTTTTAGCAGCTAGCTTGGATATATACCCTCTGCCTGCGCGCTGTGCAATTGTTTGATTATCTTCTTCTATTCTAATAAACTTTGATTTGAACAAAACTTAGGTGCATACCATAGAACGCATGGCCAAAATCCTCCCACTTCAGGCCACGCATCTGTGCAGCTGTGCGAAAATGCATTCTGTGATGTCCGACATGGTGAGTGAGAAGAACAGCACACACCTGCCCCAGTGATGTCACGCACGCAACACCGACACATGATGAATTAAGACATAAAGGGCAGTCAGTGTACAGACCCCTTAGTGACCATCAATACGACTTCAAATTGAGATATAAGTGTCTAGCATCCCTTGATGGGTTAAAATGGAGCAGTCATCATCTATACACTATAGTTGACCCCCTGTTGCATCAGGTATGATTGTTCTTGGCACCGACCATGGCCGTTTAACCCTTTAGATGCTGCGGTCAATAGTAACTACAGCATCTAGATGGTTAACAAAGTGTGGGGGCTCCTTCTTTGACCCCATCAGCATCCTGAGATCATGATTGTGTGGTCCTGATAGTCAGGGCTAGCTCCAGGTTTTTGTGGGCCCCGGGCGAAAGAGTCTCAGTGTGTCCCATCCACACACAGACATGCACAAACACAAATACGTACAGCACTGGGGTGGAGGAGACATACAGCTCTGGTGGTTATATAGCACTGGGGTGGGGGGGACATACAGCACTGGGGTAGAAGTAACATACAGCTCTGGGGGGTATACAGCACTGAGGTAGCGGGGACATACAGCTCTGGGGGTATGCAGCACTGGGGTAGAGGGACATATAGCTCTGGGGGGTATACAGTACTGGGGTGGAGGTGACATACAGCTCTGGGGGACATGCAACTCTTGGAGGGTATACAGCTCTGGGGTGGAGAGGAAATACAGCTCTTGGGGGTATACAGCTCTGGGGTGGAGGGGACATACAACTCTGGGGGGCATACAGTACTGGGGTGGAGGGGACATACAGTTCTGGAGGGTATACAGCACTAGAGTGGATGGCACATACAGCTATGGGTGTTTATAGCACTGAGGCGGTGGGGAAATACAGCTCTGGGGGGTATATAGCACTGGTGTGGAGGACATATACAACTCAGGGGGGGTATGCAGCACTGGGGTAAGGAGACATACAGCTCTGGGGGTATAAAGCACTGGGGTGGAGGACATATACAGCTATGGGGAGTATGCAACACTGGGGTAGAGAGACATACAGCTCTGGGGGACATCCAGCTCTTGGAGGGTATACAGCTCTGGGAGGTATACAGCACTGGGGGGGGAGGGGACATACAATTCTGGGGATATACAGTACTGGGGTGAAGGGACATACAGTTCTTGAGGGTATACAGTGCTGGAGTGGATGGCACATACAGCTATGAGGGTATGCAGCACTTGGGTGGTGGGGACATACAACTCTGGGGGGTATACAGCACTGGGGTGGAGGGCACATACAACTCTGGGGGGGTATGCAGCACTGGGGTAAGGACACATACAGCTCTGGGGGTATACAGCACTGGGATGGAGGACATATACAGCTATGGGGAGTATGCAACACTGGGGTAGAGAGACATACAGCTGTGGGATGTATACAGCACTGGAGTAGAGGAGACATACAGCTCTGGGGGGTGTACATCACTGGAGTGGAGGACACATACAGCTCTGGGGGACATCCAGCTCTTGGAGGGTATACAGCTCTGGGATGTATACATCACTGGAGTGGAGGACACATACAGCTCTGGGGGGTGTACATCACTAGAGTGGAGGTGACATACAGCTCTGGGGGACATCCATCTCTTGGAGGGTATACAGCTCTGGGAGGTATACAGCACTGGGGTGGAGGGCATATACAGCTATGGGGAGTATGCAACACTAGAGTAGAGAGACATACAGCTCTGGGGTGTATACAGCACTGGAGTAGAGGAGACATACAGCTCTGGGGGGTGTACATCACTAGAGTGGAGGACACATACAGCTCTGGGGGACATCCAGCTCTTGGAGGGTATACAGCTCTGGGAGGTATACAGCACTGGGGTGGAGGGGACATACAATTCTGGGGATATACAGTACTGGAGTGAAGGGGACATACAGTTCTGGAGGGTATGCAGCACTAGAGTTGATGGCGCATACAGCTATGGGGGTTTGCAGCACTGGGGTGGTGGGGACATACAACTCTGGGGGGTATACAGCACTGGGGTGGAGGGCACATACATCTCTGGGGGGAATACAGAACCAGGGTGGAGAGGACATACAGCTCTGGGGGAGTATGCAGCACTGGGGTGGAGGGCACTTACAACTCTGGGGGGTATACAGCACTGGGGTGGAGGGCACATACAGCTCTGGGGGTATTCAGTACTGGGGTAAGGAGACATACAGCTCTGGTTGGGTAGTCAGCACTGGAGTAAGGAGACATTCAGGTCTGGGGTGCGGGGGACATACAGCTCGGTGCCAGCCGCAGCGCCTCTCTCTCTTCATCTGTGGGACAGGAGCACACCGCGCACTATCTCTGCCCACAGAGGAACTTTAATGCCCCTGCACTCAGCATTCAGCAGTGAACTCTGGGTGCAGGTGCCGATTTAAAAGACCGGCAGCCAGGAAACTGCGGCTACCAGACCGAACACTGCAGTCACCAGAAACTGTCCCGGGGCCAACAGAATACTCCACCGTCCCTGCCGACTGCACGTGACCCCCCTCAACCCTGTTGATGATTGCAATGGCAATTCACAGCCAAGTAACAGCCTTTGAGTCTGCCGGCTACAGTGACCTGTTCAGACATTGGCAACATTTAGGTGGTAAAAATAACATTTTTCTTTTCTATCATGCCACTCTGGATTCATTCCTGAAAAGCAGCTAAAATGTTAATAAGCTAACAGACAGCAGTTTTCAATATATTGAGGGGTGATGTTTTTAAAATTGTATCACTTTTGGGGGATTTCCAATATATAGGTCTCCCAAAGTATTGGCCGAGACTCATCAATGTAAAGGCCGCTTTACACTCAATGACATCGCTAACGAGATATCGCTGGGGTCATGGAATTCGTGACGCACATCCGGCCTTGATAGCGACGTCGTTGCGTGTGACACCTACGAACGACCGCTAACGATCCGATAAACGTCAAAAATCGTTGATTGTTGACACGTCATTCCTTTCCCAAATATCGTTGCTCATTCCTCCGGCAACGACTTGGGCGTGACTTCCATGCGGCTGCCCTCTGCCCCTCCGCTTCAATTGGACGGCTGCCGTGTGACGTTGCTGTGACGCTGCACGAACCGCCCCCTTAAAAAAGAGCTTGTTCGCTGGCCACAGCGACGTCGTTAGGAAGGTATGTGCGTGTGACGCGTACTAGCGATATTGTTCGCCACGGGCAGCGATTTGCCCATGATGCGCAAATGATGGGGGCGGGTGC
This sequence comes from Anomaloglossus baeobatrachus, assembly GCF_048569485.1. Classification (NCBI taxonomy): domain Eukaryota; kingdom Metazoa; phylum Chordata; class Amphibia; order Anura; family Aromobatidae; genus Anomaloglossus; species Anomaloglossus baeobatrachus. The sequence goes on from NC_134360.1 coordinate 79,183,443, forward strand.
GATCGCTAGCGACATCGCTAGCGATGTCGCAACGTGTAAAGCGGCCTTTAGTCTATGGGTGCAAAAAAACCCCAAACAGACGGCACATGGACCATTTGTATGCTGTTTTTAAAGATACAGTATATTACCATTCTAAACCATTACCATAGAACAATATAAATGGTCCTGTCAGTGATTGTAGAATAATAGCTGCTGAGATAAAAAAAAAAAAAACACGTTATACGGATTCTAGGTGAGAAAAAAAAAAAAAATCGCACACTCGCTTAGCACTCACATGAGTTTTTGAATACCAAATGGATTTCACTTGTCCGACTTTTATAGATGAAATCAATGCAATTTTTTATACACAAGTGCAAAGGAATAATCATTCAAAGTTTGAAAATTGCCAATTTTTAGAAATTGTTGTCAAATTTCTAATATGTTTATAAATGAAAACATATCAACCTAAATTTACCATTATAATAAAATATAATGTGTCACAAAACAACAATCTGAACAGCGCTGAGTTACGTGGAAACATTGCACTTATTTCCACATAAAATGACGTCAGATTTGAAAAATTTGGCCTGATCACTAAGTGGATAATTATACACAATATACACAATTATAAAGGATGTTGAGAATGAATAATATATACAGTCATGGCAGAAAGTGTTGGCACCCTTGAAATTGCTCCAGAAAATGAAGTATTTTGCTCAGAAAATTATTAATTATACAATTACACGTGTTTTGTTATACACATTTATTTCCTTTGTTTGTATTGGAACAACACAAAAAAAAAAACGAGAACAAATGGCAAATTGGACATAATTTCACACAAAACTCCCAAAATGGACCAGACACAATTGTTGGCACCCTCAACTCAATATTTGGTTAAGTACCCTTTGGAATAAATAACTGCACTAAATCTCTTCCTATAACCATCACAGAGGGTCTTACACTTCTCTACTGGAATTTTGGACTCTTGTTTTGCAAACTCTTCCTGGTCTCTTACAAGTGCATCTCAATAAATTAGAATATCATCAAAAACTTAATTTATTTCAGTAATTCAATAAAAAAAGTGAAATTTATATATTATATAGAGCCATTACACACAGAGGGATCTATTACAAGTGTTTCTTTCTGTTAATGTTGATGATTATGGCTTACAGCCAATGAAAACCCAAAAGTCATTATCTCAGAAAATTAGAATAATTATCACAAAACACCTGCAAAGGTTTCCTAAGCATTTAAATGGGTCCCTTAAGGCCCAGTCACACTAAACAACTTACCAGCGATCCCAACAACGATACAACCTGATAGGGATCGCTGGTAAGTTGCTAGGAGGTCGCTGGTGAGATGTCACACTAAGCGACGCTCCAGCGATCCCACCAGCAACCTGACCTGGCAGGGATCGCTGGAGCGTCGCTACACGTGGAAGCATGCTGCGCTTGGTAACTAAGCTAAATATCGGGTAACCAACACGATATTAACCTTGGTTACCAGCGCACACCGCTTAGCGCTGGCTCCCTGCACACCTAGCCACAGTACACATTGGGTTAATTACCCGATGTGTACTCTGCTACGTGTGCAGGCAGCAGGTGCCAGCTTCTGCGGACGCTGGTAACCACGTTAAACATCGGGTCCGCCGCTCTCACACTGCCAGTGCCGGCTCCCTGTTCCCTGCACACATAGCCACAGTACACATCGGGTTAATTACCTGATGTGTACTCCGGCTACGTGTGCAGAGAGCAGGGAGCCGGCTCTGACAGCTGAGAGCGGCGGACGCTGGTAACGAAGGTAAATATCGGGTAACCAAGGGAAGGGCTTCTTGGTTACCCGCTGTTTACCGTGGTTACCAGCGTCCACAGAAGCCGGCTCCTGCTGCCTGCACATTTAGTTGTTGCTCTGTCGCTGTCACACACGGCGATGTGTGCTTCACAGCGGGAGAGCAACAACTAAAAAATGGCCCAGGACATTCACCAACAACCAACGACCTCACAGCAGGGGCCAGGTTGTTGCTGGATGTTACACTAAGCAACATTGCTAGCAAGTTGTGCCTCAGCAGCGATGTTGCTTAGTGTGACGGTACCTTTAGTCTGGTTCAGTAGGCTACACAATCATGGGGAAGACTGCTGACTAGACAGATATCCATAAGGCAATCATTGACACATTCCACAAGGACAGTAAGCCACAAAAAGTCATTGCTAAAGAAGCTGGCTGATCACAGAGTGCTGTATCCAAGCATATTAATGGAAAGTTGAGTGGAAGGAAAAAGTGTTGTAGAAAAAGGTGCACAAGCAACCGGGATATCCGCAGCCTTTACGGGATTGTTAAGAAAAGGCCATTCAAAAATTTGGGGAAGATTCACAAGGAGTGGACTGCTGCTGGAGTCAGTGCTTCAAGAGCCACCACACACAGACGTATCCAGGACATGGGCTACAACTGTAGCATTCCTGGTGTCAGGCCACTCATGACCAATAAACAAAGCCAGAAACATATTACCTGAGCCAAGGAGAAAAAGAAGTGGACTGTTGCTCAGTGGTCCAAGGTGTTGTTTTCATTTGAAAATAAAATTTGCATTTCATTTGGAAATCACGGTCCCAGAGTATGGAGGAAGAGTGGAGAGGCCACAATCCAAGCTGCTGGAGGTCTACTGTGAAGTTTTCACAATCACTGATGGTTTGGGGAGCCATGTCATCTGCTGGTGTAGGTCCACTGTGTTTTATCAAGACCAAAGTCAGTGCAGCCGTCTACCAGGAGATAATGCCTTTTGGGTTTTCATTGGCTGTAAACCATAATCGTCAACATTAACAGAAATAAACACTTGAAATAGATCCCTCTGTGTGTAATGACTCTATATAATATATAGGAATAGATCCCTCTGTGTCTAGTGACTCTATATAATAGATGTGTTTTTCTTTCTGTACCGAATTACTGAAATAAATTAACTTTTTTATAATATTCTAATTTATTGAGATGCACCTGTATATTTGAAGGCGTCTTCTCCCAACAGAAATTTTAAGATCTCTCCAAAGTGTTCAATGGGATTTAGATCTGGACTCATTGCTGCCACTTTAGAACTCTCCAGTGCTTTGTTTCCATCCATTTTGGGGGGCTTCTTGAAGTATGTTTGGGGTCAGTGTCCTGCTGGAAGACCATTGACCTAGTACGCAAAACAAGCTTTCAGACGCTGGGCACTACATTGCGACCCAAAATCTTTTGGTAATCTTCAGATTTCATGATGTCATTCACGCAGTTAAGGCATCCAGTACCAGAGTCAGCAAAACAACCCCAAAACATATTTGAACCTCCATCATATTTGACTGTAGGTACTGTGTTCTTTTCTTTGGTGACATTATTCCATTTTCTGGAAACAGTAGAATAATGTGCATTACCAAAAAGCTCTATCCTTGTGTCATCTGTCCACAAGACCTTTTCCCAGAAGAATTTTGGCTTATTCACATACATTTTGGCAAACTATAGTCTAGCTTTTTATGCCTTTGTGTCAGCGGTGGGGTCCTCCTGGGTCTCCTGCCATAGCATTTAATTTAAATCAAATGTCAACAGATAGTTTGCATTGACACTGATGCACCCTGAGCCTGCAGGACAGCTTGGATTTTTTTATAACTTGACTGGGGCTGCTTAACAACCATCTGGACTATTTTGCATTGTGGCCTTTCATAAATGTTTCTATGCCGTTCACGTCCAGGGAGATTAGCTACAATGCCATAGGTTGTAAACTCCTTCACTATGTTGTGCACTGTGGACAAAGGAACATAAATTCTTAGGAGATGGACTTGTAACCTTGAGATTGTAGATATGTTTCCACAATTTTAGTCTTCAAGTCCTCAGACAGTTGTCTTCTCTCTCTCTTCTCCATGCTTAGTGGTGTACACAGACACACAATCCAGAGATTGAGTAAACTTCTTCCCTTTTTATCTGGTTTCAAGTGTGATTTTCATATTGCCCAGACCTGTTACTTGCCAGAGATGAGTTTGAATGAGCATCACCTGCTTAAAAAAAAGTTTTTACCAACAATTTTGGAAAAGTGTCAGCCAATTTTGGGGGTTTTATGTGAAATTATGCCCAATTTGACTTTTTCTCCTCATTTTTTTTTTGTTGATCCAAAAAGGAAATAAACATGTGTATATGTGTATAACAAAACATGTAATTGCTATTATTTTCTGGGAGAAATACTTCTTTTTCTGAAATAATTTCAAGGGTGCCAACACTTTTGTCCATGACTATTATTAAAAATGTAAGAAATGAAAAATAATGAATGAATGATAATAATGACTCAGAAATGAAAAAGAATTAGATTACCGTATTTTTCGCTTTATAAGACACACTTTTCCTCCCAAAAATTTGAGAGGAAAATGGGGGGTGCGTCTTATAAAGCGAATATAGCGGTACCTGGGGGTCCTGTCTGTGCGGTGAGCGGGCGGCCGGGTGCCTGTGGCTGCGTGCAAGCGGCCGGGTACCTGTGCTTGCGTGCGGTGGCAGCCGAGTACCCGTGGCTGCGTGCGGGCGGCAGTTGGATGCTGTGTGCGGGCTGCGGCCGGCAACCGGGTGCTGTGTGCGGGCGGCGGCCGGATGCTGTGTGCGGGCGGCGGCCGGGTGCTGTGTGCGGGCGGCGGCTGGGTGCTATGTGCGGGCAGCGGCTGGGTGCTGTGTGCGGGCAGTGGCCGGCGGCTGGGTGCTGTGTGCGGGCGGCGGCTGGGTGCTATGTGCAGGCAGCGGCCGGGTGCTGTGTACGGGCAGTGGCCGGTGGCTGGGCGCTGTGTGTGGGCGGCGGCTGGGTGCTGTGTGTGCGGGCGGCGGCCGGGTGCTGTGTGCGGGCGGTGGTCGGGTGCCTGTGCGGGCGGCAGATGGCTGCCCCCCGCACGCAAGCACAGGTACCCGGCCGCTTGCACGCAGGGTAGGTGGGCAGCCTGCTGGCTGCCACTCTGTGCGTGCGGGGTGGGCGGCTGTGCAGCAAGTTACCCAGTTTGTCCGCAGTCCCAGTTTCAAATGATGGCAGATGAAAGAGAGCTCCATCTGTGCACGCGCTTCCCCGGGAGTCAGCGCGTGCGCAGATGGAGCCCTTGGATGAGAGCTCCATCTGCGCAGGTGCCATTATTTGAACCAGGACCGCGGACACTGGGACACTCACTGCACCGGCCTGCTGCATGACTCACCTGCCATCGCTGCTGCTGCCGCCACCACCACGGGCCCCGCGGCTCCTGCCACCACGGGTCCCCCGGCTCTTGCCACCCCGGACGCCACCTGCCACCACGGACCCCGCTGGCACTGACCCGCCATGCCTGCCAGCACAACCTCTGCCTCCTGTGACCCCGCTTCACCACTACTGCTGCCCCCCTCCGGTAAGAACACCGGATTATAAGATGGACCCCATTTTTCTTTTTTTTTTTACCTTTTTTTATGTCTAAGTTTGGGGTGCGTCTAATAATCCAGTGCGTCTTATAAAGCGAACAATACGGTGTATGTATATATATATATATATACATATATATATATATACATATATATATACATATATATACATACATATATATATATATATATATATATATATATATATATATATACATACATATATATACATACAGAGTGGTCCAAAAGTAGGTGGACAGAAAATAATCACATTTATTTTAATTTATATAGAGTTATATTTACTAACACAAGCATAATATTGACAATTAAATTTTATTCTGAACAATAATACAAAAGCTCTTAAATTTGATCTGTTTTCCATTACAATTTGCACAGCTTTGAAGTCTGCCTCTTACGCTTCGACAAACATTTTTGCACAAGTCTCTTTGGGTATTAATTTCTTGAAATGCATCTCTTATGTATTTTTTCAAATCACTGACACTTTTTAGTTTTCGACTATAAACTTTGTCCTTGAGTACACCCCAAAAGAAAAAATCAATTGGGGTCAAGTCTGGTGAACGTGCCGGCCAATCAAATGGGCCTCTTCGGCCAATCCATTTATTAGGAAATGTTTCATAAAGATGCTCACTGACTACTCTTGAATTATGTGGAGGGGCCCCATCTTGTTGGAAATAAGGTCATTTGAATTTGGCTGTTGCTGTAACTGGGGAACAACTTGATTAATTAGCATTTCGAGATACTTATCTCCTGTGACTGTTCCATGAAAAAATATTGCTCCTGAAACACCAAAACTTGAAATATCACCCCAATCATTAACACCTTTCATTTAGTTGTTGCTCTAATGTTAAATGCATGTTCTCATTATACCAGTAAATACAATTTTGTCTGTTAATATGGCCGGATAATTTGAAAGAAGCTTCATCACTCCACATAATGTTATCTAATATTACTGGGTTTTCTTCAATTTCGCTAAGTAGAATCTCACTAAATTGCAGCCGCCTGTCTGGATCATCCTCCAATAAACCATGAATTAGACGTGAATGATAAGCTTTCCACCCAATAGATTTCAGGATTCGCATTACAGAAGCTCGTGAAGTTCCCAATTCTAAAGAGACTCTTCCCGTGGACTTTTTTGGACTCTTAACAAATGTTTCAGCAACAAGTTGTTTATTATTTTCTGTACAGGCTGTTTTGGGTCGACCAGTTTTTGGAGCATTAAGGATTGACCCTGTGGCATCAAATTTGCCATGAATGAGGTAAATGGTTTGTCTCTTTGGGGCTTGAGTACCAAATGTTTCAACCCAATTTGCTCCAACGGTTTCAGCATTTTGAGATTTCCAATACTCTTTTAAAATCCATTTTCTTTGATCTGTATTTAAATTATTTGCCATTATGGGTTATCTGAAAAGAAACCAGATTTGGAGGAGATTTATCTGTAAAAACTGGATCTGTGAAACTGACTCAGTTGCCTTTAGCAACCAATCAGATTCCACCTTTCATTTTCCAAAGAGTCTGTGAAGAATGAAAAGTGGAATCTGATTGGTTGCTAAGGGCAACTGAGTCAGTTTCACTTTACACCATGTTTGATAAATCTCCCCCTTCATAACCCTATTACACATACTGTCCACCTACTTTTGGACCACCCTATATACATACAGTATATTATTATTAGTATTATTATTATTAAAATTATTATTATTTATAGAGCATCATTGATTCCATGGTGCTGTACATGAGAAGGGGGGTACATACAGCATACATATACAAGTTACAATAGACAGACTGGTACAGAGGGAAGAGGACTCTACCCTTGCGGGCTTACATTCTATAGGATATTGGGGAGGAGACAGTGGGTGGGGTGTTGGTCGGGCGGCAGTTCCGGTACGGTAGTGAGGTGGTGGGGTCATTGGAGACTATAGGCATTTTTGAATAGATGAGTTTTCAAGTTCCGCTTGAAGCTTGCAAGTGAAGCAGATAATCTGACGTGTTGAGGCAGCGGATTTCAGAGGACAGCGGATGCTCTGGAGATGTCTTGGAGACGGTTGGATGAGGAGCGAATGAGTGAGGAGGAGAGAAGGAGATCTTTGGAGAACCGGAGCTTATGTGTTGGAGTGTAACTGGAGATTAGTTCAGAGATATACGGAGGAGACAGATTATGGATGGTTTTATAGGTCAGTGTTAGTAGTTTGAATTGGATACGGTGAAGGATTGGAAGACAATGGAGGGATTTGCAGAGGGGACAAGTGGGGTGGTATTGGGGAGAGAGGTGGATCATTCGGGCAGCAGAATTAAGGATGGACTTTAGAGGGGCGAGCGTGTAAGCAGGGAGGCCACAGAGGAGAATGTTGCAGTAATCAAGGCGGGAGATTATGAGGGCATGCACTTGCATTTTTGTAGATTGAGGGTAGAGGAAAGGACTTATTCTGGAAATATTTTTGAGTTGAAGCCAATGTATATATATATATATATATATATATGGTATATATAAAATAAAAAAAATATATATGTATATATCCACAGTATACTACATATACATATATATATATATGTATATATATATATTAGAAGGTGGCCCGATTCTACGCATCGGGTATTCTAGAATTTACGTATTGTGTAGTTAATATATGATTTTTGTTATTATATATATATATATATATATATAGATGTTGTTGTGTATAGTTACCAAGTGTTTTTGTAGGGCGCAGTACATGTTCTGGGTGTTGTCTGGGTGTGGCGGGGGGTGAGAGCGGTGTTGTTTGTGTGTTGCATTGTGTGTGTTGCGTTGTTTGTGGAGCTCTGTGTGTCTGTAGCGTTGTGTGTGTTGCGCGGTTTGTGTGGGTGTGTTTTGGTGGGAGGTATGTTTTGTGCAATGTGTGTGTTGTGCGGCATGTGCGTATATTTGTGTGTGCCGTGGTGTTTGTGTGTTGGGTGTTGTGTGTGTGCGGCGTTGTCTGTGTGTGTGTGTGTGTCTGTGTAGGGCGGTGTTTGTGGTTCCCAGTGTGTGTGTGGTGTGTTGTGCAGTGCGTGTGTGTGTATGTGTGTGTTTTGGGGGGAGGTGTGCACCCCCCATCGTGCTCCATCCCCCATGCTGCGCACCCCCCATCGTGCTCCATTCCCCATGCTGCGCACCCCCCATCGTGCTTCATCCCCCATGCTGCGCATTCCCCATCGTGCTCCATCCCCCATGCTGCGCACTCCCAAACGTGCTCCATCCCCCATGCTGCGCACTCCCCATCGTGCTCCATCCCCCATGCTGCGCATTCCCTATCGTGCTCCATCCCCCATGCTGCGCACTCCCCATCGTGCTCCATCCCCCATGCTGCGCATTCCCTATCGTGCTCCATCCCCCATGCTGCGCACTCCCCATCGTGCTCCATCCCCCATGCTGCGCATTCCCCATCGTGCTCCATCCCCTATGCTGCGCACTCACCATCGTGCTCCATCCCCCATGCTGCGCACCCCCCATCATGCTCCATCCCCCATGCTGCGCACCCCCTATCGTGCTCCATCCCCCATGCTGCGCACTCCCCGCATGCCGTGCTCCTCTGCCTTCTACTGACACGCACACATCCTATCGCATACATGCACACATCCGATCGCATACACACACTGACGATATCGCACATACGCGCCCACACACTCACAATATCCGGAGATACCACATGCTTCTGGCCATGTGATCCTCCGGCAGGTCCTGGAAGGTCACTGCACGCACAGGATCGCCGCCGAGAAGCAAGCGATATCACGGGATGTTGTGAGTGTGTGGATGCGATCTTATGTGTGTGTGAGGTGTGTGTGAGAGTGAGTGTGATCTGATGTGTGTGTCTGTTCTTATGTGTGTGCGTGTGTGTGTGTTCCGCCACTGCAGGACCTTGATGCGCTCACCTGGGAGCCGGTGTACGCTGGTAACCATGCTACACAATATTACATGGTTACCAGCGTACCCCGCTCGCACGGGAGCTCACACCAGCGTATGCCGGCAACCCCAGCAATGCGAGGGTATGTGTCGGCTGGGTTGGCGGCGTACGCTGATGTGGGCTCCCGGGGGTACAGCACTCACGGCAGCGTATGCTGATGTGGGCTCCCCGGGGTACAGCACTCCCAGGTCGTTTCGGGGAATGCGTGCAGGGGGCGGGGCCAGAGCGAGCGTGCAATGCGTGAGGGGGGCGGGGCGTAGCCGAGTTGCTAATGCGTGCAGGGGGCCGGGGCGAGAGGCCAATCCGTGTGGGGGGCGGAGCTGAGGCGAGGCGAACGGCCAATCCGTGCGGGGGGTGGAGCCGAGGCGAGGCGAGCGGCCAATCCACTGTTTGTCACCGTAAGGACACAATTTTGGAGCAAGACACAGACAGACAGACAGACAGACAGAATAAGGCAATTATATATATAGATAAAAGTAGAAAAATAAATAATAAATATTAAATGAATGACTGGAAGGTGAGTGTGAGAGAGATGTTTAGTGGAGTGACATCGAGTGTGCATGGTTAGATGGTAAGTGTAAAGAATAAATGGATGAATGAATAAAGTGTGTAGTAATGAACGCGTGATAACGATTGGTTGAATGGTGAGTGTGGAGGATAAATGTGTGAATAAGTAATAAGTGTATGGTAAGTGTGGGGTGTAAAGAAATGAATGTATGGAGGGTGATGATACTGCTGGAAAATGGTGGCTGTTGTAATGTGAAAGTTGATGCATGGGAAACAATTGAATGATGTTGGGAAAAAATGGCAATATATAAACATTGTTATAAAAAAAGAAATCAGTGCATGCTGGTTGGTAAGTGTGATGTCCATGTGTGAACGCCAGTTAAAAAAGTGTGATAATGCAAAAGCAGAAGTGATTGTTGTGAGGATGAACTGAGAATAATGAAAGAAAAATAATATAATAGTTCCTGAATAAATTGAGTGGAGCAAAACTGAAAATATAAAAACATCAAATCATTTTAGACTGTTGTTACTTTCACTGGAACAGGAAGCAAATCTTATTCTTTTTGATGAAAATGGAAAGTACGATATTTAAGATTAAGTGTAGAAAGTACAATGATGGATGTAGTGCAGATGTTATACTTGTAGCACTGAACAATTTCTCATCATATGGTCAACACGATGCAATAATTGAATGGGAAAACAGATGATGAAACCAAAGCTCTGAAAAATAATAAAATGTGGTTAATAACATTGAACAGAAACAATGGAAAAATATCTATGTATGTAAATAAAAACACAAGACAATATTAAGAGTAAACTATACCCATAAAGGGCGCTTTACACGCTGTGACATCGCTAGCAATGTCGCAAGCGATCGCACCCGCCTCCGTCACTTGTGCGTCACGGGCAATTTGCCCGTGATGGACAATATCGGTACTGCGCGTCACAAACACATACCTTACTAATGACGTCGCTGTGGCCGGCGAACAACCTCTTTTCTAAGGGGGAGGTTCGTGCGGCATCACAGCGACGTCACACAGCGGCCCACCAATAGAAGCGGAGGGGGTGGAGAGCAGCTGCATTATCGACACTCCCACTTCGTTGCCAGAGGACGCAGGTACAGTGTTGTTCGTTGTTCCCGGGGTGTCACACGTAGCGATGTGTGCTGCCTCAGGAACGACGAACAACCTGCGTCCCAGAAGTTCAATGACATTTGGAAAATGAACGACGTGTCAACGATCAATGATATTTGAGGTAAGTGAGATCGTTAGTGGTCGCTCGTACGTGTCACATGCAACAACGTCGCTAACGAGGCCGGATGTGCGTCACGAACTCCGTGACCCCAGCAATATCTCGTTAGCGATGTCGTTGCGTGTAAAGCGGCCTGAACTGTGATTGCTACTACATAGACGGGACTAAACAAGTGATCCGCAGTTGCAATTGGATAAACAAAATGAGTAATGATAAATAATAACAGTGATTTAGATAACTGGCAGCTGTGCAAGTACGATATATGGGCACATTGCATCAAAATACACAATTCCATTTGCTTCGGAGCTAGAAGTGGCCCATTAGTGTCCAGGTGAATGCTGAGCTAAATGCCTGTGCACTAGACCTGACGTGTACACCCGGCTTCACACTGCGTAAGACCGGAAGTGCGGGGTATTCAGTTCAACCTCACCTGGACACAGGTACGCGTGGCACCGCTGGTGACGCTGCATTGAAAAGCATGTTAGTACACCCCTGTGGGCGTACTAACATGCTAAGAGGGCGGCAAGTAGGGAAGTAACGCCCTCACGACTAGTCACTGGCCTCATTAGCATATCATAAAGAGTCTTTAGAAATACTTTTTCTAAAGATCTCTTTACCTATACTACTAGATACAGGGACAGTTAGGCAGAGATTAATAATATGCACCCAGAACTGCTCATGGTGCTTGGTGCATATTGCACATGACAGGTTCCCTTTAAGATAGTGGAATATGTCTGTGGCGCCCTGGACTAGCCAGGTCGTCACAGGTAACACAAACACACCCCCACCCCCATTAGACAGTAACATTAGCCAAACACAAAACCCTTGTTTCCTCCCTCCCTCCTCTGATGTCCACACCAGGTGGGGCGGAGCCAAGCGGTTGGCTCCACCACCGAGGAGTTCACAGGCCTGGAGGCGGGAAAAGACTGAGTTGAGCTCAGGAGGTTGAAGTGAGAGGAGTAAAGTGAAGGGTGTCTGGGTTTGTGGCCCAGGCACTGACAACAAGGTTGGCAGACGGTGGTGGCCGTCTGCAGGACTGGTGGATCGACGTGGAACCGTAGGACCGGGGACGGGCGACGGCCCGCCGGTACCGACCGGAGAGCGAAGTGAAGCCAGCACACACAGGCAGGGCCATCGGACCCCGACTAGGCTTGGAGTCGCCGTAAACAGTCAAATCCGAGTGTGACAGGAACCCCAGGGCTGTCCGAACAGCCAAAGACCCGATTGAAGGCAACCGCCCACACCGTGAGGGTATACAGCTACCGCCTAAGGCTAGAGACCCAAGGGCCAGCGCCTGCGGGCAAACGGGCTCCTCCGGCACCCATACACCGGGTAGCGGACTACCGTTGGGAACCCATCGTAGTCAAGACAGTACACTAAGGTGCAGGGAAAGACAGCCGCCATCACCTGTCCGGGGAGGGACACAGCAGCCGGCTGCGGGACCCGTCCATCCAGCCGTTTGGTTTACCGAGGACTTTGTGCATCCCTTACTGAGTGAGTACACCCGTGCCATCCGGCACCGCACCGTGCTGTCCCTGCAACCCTGCACCTCACCAACCCTGCCTCCCCGTCACACCACCGGGCCCCGGGACCACCGACCCCTGCCCACGGAGGGGGAAAACAACATCCCAGCTGCTCCATACCATCCCCATGGGGATCCCCATCACCAGCAGCGGTGGTGCCCATCTTCACCACAACCCGTGGGTGGAGTCACGGACTAAATTCCCCCAAACCAACCACCCTTTTCACTCACGGGCGTTAGCGAGCGCAGCGCAGTGGCGTCCTCCCCGCCCGCAACATGTCCACTCACTTTAGTGTATTGCTGTGTTGGTCTGTGTGCTGTTGTGTCCCAGTTCTGCTGGTGTTTATACTAAGTGGTGCTTGAAGTTGTTGTGGAGTTCTTCCATCGTCTTCTTTCCTCCTTACTATTGTTTTCCTCCTTACCTCTTATTTTCTTCTGTGTGATCATGCTGTGAGATACAGTTTTGTTTTCCCCTGTTTGTCTATCTCTGTTTGTTTAATCACACTCCTGTCCCAGCCAGGGTTATAAGATCAGGGCTGGTCAGGAACAGGGCCAGGAAGGCGGCTCAGACATTTTCACCTACAGAGATAATGCTGAGATGAGGGATAGCTAGTGCCCCCCTAGCTTGAAGGCCAGTCTAGGAGCCCCTATCCCCAGCTACCTCCATAATCAACTTGACAATTTCTATGCGATTTTCCAGGTAGCTTTATCTACTTAGGATTGCCAACATTAAGGAAAACAGAATGAGCGATTACTGTGAGTGAAGAGTGCATCTGTAGCACCCACGGAGCAAGGGGTTAAACATACTCGTCGCCAGGCCGGTGATGTCGGGTCTGGGATGTCACGGGTGGCCCTGCCCGGCATTGTGGCCCCGAGGTGTACAATAAAAGGGGATAAATGGTGGGATGATGGGGGTAGTAGTTGTCTCGTGATGCCACCTGCGGTATGCGGCCAGGGATTAGCCGCTGCTGCGGTTGCTGTCCTCTGGGGCGGGTGGTGTTGCAGCTAGGATAGTTCAGCTTCCCGCAGGTGAAGCTAGGCCCCAGGGAGGATAATGGAGGTAGTAGTGGCCGTTGGCGCCGAAGCAATGAAGGACGGACATGACAGTTGCGCTTCCAGGTCTTACTCACAGTTCAAGTGTTGCCCTCAGAGTACTGGTCTCTGCCGTTATGGGCCCCAGCCGATCCCAGATCCTTTGGAGGTCAGAAGTAGAGAAAAGGAAAAAATAGTTTTCAGCCTGCCTATGATATGGATTCAATTGTGATGCACGGATAACACCAGGATTGGGGTTCCCAGGAAAAAGCAACAACAAAAATAGTAGATAGATTCCAGCACCAATTAGGATACCAACCAAAAATTATGTAAGAAATAGAAAATTCTTTATTGGATCTTCATGTTAAAAAACTGACGCGTTTCGGATCTACAGATAAGATCCTTACTCACCTATGAGTAAGGATCTTTTCTTTAGATCCGAAATACGTTTGGTGTTGTTTATGGACTTTTAAATTGTGTGTTCATATTTTAACATGAAGATCCATTAAAGAATTTTCTATTTTTTACATTTTTTTTGGATGGTATCCTAATTGGTGCTGGAATCTATCTACTATTTTTGGAGGTCAGAACCGGTACAGTAGTCTGTGGGCCCTTCCTTCTTGTGCCTTTAAAGATGGATCCCCGTGGCCTGAAGCTGCTCGGGGACCCTTGTTCTGGTAGTGTAAGTTCCCGTCCCGTATGCAGGTGACGCGGGTCTGTGATGGGGCCTGACCTTGATCACGGCTCTGGACCCTATGTGCAACTGTGCTCCAGGATCCTGTGGGGGCCAGAGGGACATACAATCCCCCTGTCCTGCTGATTCTGATGATCAACGTGAAGTCTTTTCCACCCTAGGGCTCTGCACCCTGAACTGTGCCGGTCTCGACAGAGCAATGAAGCTCTCCCCTCAGCGACCGTATAAACTCCAACGTCCCACAGGAGCTACCGAAAAACCCGTCTGCTCCTGTCCTCTCCTGCCGGAGAACCCAAACTGATGTGTCAGCTCCTAACTCCCCCTTGTGGCCGCTTCTCCCCTGTTTCCCTGTCACTAGTGGATGGCAGCCCCTCATGTTTGATAGCTATCTTAAGACCCGACCCTAGCCCGGTCCCCAATGGGGAGGGCAACCTGACTGTATGTATGAGTTTGTGTGTTGTGGAACCGGCACCAGCCTCCTCTGGACCCAGGATGAGTACCTCACCTTAAGTGAGGTGCAGTACCCTGTGGCGACTGAAGCCTCAGGGGCGCCACACATCCATCAAAATGCCGAAGTTTAGCCGCCCATAAGAGGCGAGAAGCTGCCACACCAAAGGGAGTCTGCATGCTGATGTCTGACTAAAATACGAGAGCCAGGTCAGAGACAGTGAAGAGACTTCTTTTCATAAGGAAAACTGTTCTTAGAAGGTGTGTTGTGTGCTCATCTGCATTCCTTCCAACATCACTGGAGTAGAGTGGGGATCCACTCTACCACCAGAAGCCATTTTTGCCAACATTTTTAAAGGGGCACACCACCACCTAAAAGCTCACTTTATAAGGAGAAGCTGTGTAGACCAGCAGAAGTTTTTTCTTAGCTAGCTGCAGTTGATGTAATTTCTCAAAGGTAGAGGACACCATGGGAGAATGCCATCACACAGTCAAAATGGTCAGGAAAAGTTTTGTGTCAGGTCACTATTGGAAAAAAAAAAAAGAGAGTGACAACTTAGCAGTGAGGCTTATCTTTATTATTGAGAAGCACTAAAATAGCGTTAATTTCATGTATGTAAATGCATCATTAGAAGAAAGGCACAGGTGAGCTCTTAGTCCATTGACCACTGCATTTTCTTAGAGTATCTATCATTTCCTGTGATGGTGGTTATGGAAATAGCTGGGAACAGGAGCACCTCAGGCTAGGGACCCTAGCTATCCCTGATCTCAGAGTTACCTCTGAAGGTCAGGATGTCGTAGCCGCCTTCCTGGCCCTGCTCCTGAGCAGACCTGATCTTACACTGACCTTTTACTCCCTCCCCCTACCCAAGGACTGGGACACAACAACACACTGACCAACACAGGAATAAACTATAGTTGGTGTGGGTAGAGGAATTCCACCATCTTAAAAAGGCTGAGAGCAAATGTGATACGATTCCAGCAAGATGTGATCCCAGAGGTAACCAGCAGACTATCAGATGTTTACTCTTGCTAACTTGACCATGAATGAGCCATGACAGTCGGCGAGTATTGAGCAAAACTCTGGGTGACATTTCCATTTTTCTTAGGCTGGTTTCACACTTGCGTTGGACGGGATCCGTAGCATTGCGTTGTGTGACGCATGCAACGGATGCGTTGCATATAGTGGCACAACGCATGCTACAGATCGTACAAAATAACTCAATCCGTTGTAGTTTTTTTCCTTGACTTTACACATCTGAGCATGCGCAGTTGTGTAAAGACAGCTGCGTTAACAGAATCCGTCAAATGACGGATTCTAACGGAATCCGCCAAATGACGGATTCTAACGGAATCCGCCACCATAGGCGTCCATTATAAAAACAACGGACGCCAACGGAATCCTGCAGGTTGCGTTTTTTTGACACTCTGCCAAGTGCAGAAAAACACTACATGCAGCGTTCCATCCGCCCGACGCTCACTGACGGTCAGCGTCAAAACAACTGATGCGCTGCGGGGCGGATGCAATGCAAGACCATCCGTTGCTATCCGTAGCTAATAGAAGTCTATGAGGAATATAACGGTTTCCTGTAACGGTTACCGTAATTCCTCAAGGCTGCGGATAGCAACGGATCCCGTCCAACGCAAGTGTGAAACTAGCCAGAAATGATAGGTGCGAACTAACATGTCCCATACTCCACGTTGTGTACTGGCTCATAAAGATTCTATTGAGCTTGTACACTGCTCTGCCAGAAAATTAAGGCTTTTACTGAGCTTTCAGAACAGCTTTTGAGCTTTACATGGGGGTCTCCATAACAGGACCCTACCAATCTGCAGCACATTTTAGATAGTAATTATCAGTTAACAATTTTAAATTGAAGGCAGTCGTTAGCTGACATCATATGTTGTAGACTCTTGCTGGCAAACCCACATAAATACATGCTTGGGTGCTGCAGCAAAGTAAATACAGAGGAATGTATGAGTGCGCTGCTGCCAGTGGTCAAAGGTTTTAAGTGGAGCTTGTTGGTGTTTTAAGGACCCTGACCTCTTGGAGAAATGCAGGGTTCATAAT
Organism: Anomaloglossus baeobatrachus; assembly: GCF_048569485.1. NCBI lineage: Eukaryota > Metazoa > Chordata > Amphibia > Anura > Aromobatidae > Anomaloglossus > Anomaloglossus baeobatrachus. The sequence continues at coordinate 79,200,260 of NC_134360.1, forward strand.
GACTGAGGTTAATACAACAGTTGACTGGAAGAGTCATGCTATGTGACATCAGGAGGGATGACATTTCTGGTGGAGGCTGCGTCATTTCCAACTGTGCCTAGAGGTGCAATAAGAGACTAAGCAATGAGCTGTCAATCATCTGTGCACAGTGAATCCAAAAGCTACTTCACCATATCATATCAAATCTAGTGGCGCAGATCTGCTTCATAGAGGGGAAAAATAGTATGTCATATTCTGTTAAGGCTATTTATGGGAAAATCCTTGCAAAGTGATTTGACGTCATCAAAACATGGCAGAAAGTTATATCAAGTGGCAGTTAAAGGAGTTGTGCCACAAACAATTATACATTTTAATTAATAGATATTAGAATAAAAATAAATTCCATAACTGCATGTGTTAAAAAAAAAGTTCCTGTTCTGAGATAATCTTATATATGTGCCCCTGCTATGTACTGTGTAATGGCCATGTCTGACCGTACAGGATCATGGTCTGAACATATCACTGCTCCTGGGCTGGGGAGGAATTAACCCCATTCATGACATTGGACGTATAAATACATCCTAGATCATGTCCCCATGGTAACCGCGGGCTCTGGTTGCGAGCCCACAGAATCCCCGCACATGTCTGCTGATCTGATCAGCAGACATGTGCAGCTAACAGGCGAAGGTGGATCCGCAATCAACCCACGCCTGCTTACCACTTAGATTGTGCTGTCATAATCTGACAACACGATTTAAATGGCCACGGCGGGAATCTCACCATTGCCAACCACCATTGGCGGACCCATGATGTGATCACAGGGCGCCAATGGGTTGCCATCATAGGCAGGGTCAGCTGATGACCCCTGGTGCTACCATGGTGTGTTTCCTGTGACAGCCAACATGGCGCCGGCACTCACACAAGATGACCATTTCTGCTGATCAGAGAGATGCTACAGCATCGCTCTGTTCAGCACAAACAATTGCAGTGTACAGTCATAACGTCCCCAAAGGGGACTAGTAAAATCAATAAATAAAGTAAAAATAAGTTTAAAAAAATATGAAAACATTTAAAAAACCTAAAAGTTCAAATCACACCCCTTTTGCCCCATTAAAAATAAAACAATAATAAAAAAAATACATATATTCGGTATTGGCACGTTCAGAAATGCCCGATTTATCAAAATATAAAATAAATTAATTTGATTGATACACCGTGGCGATAATAAATTTCCAAAAGTCAAAATTACATTTTTTTGGTTGGCGCAACATTGCATTAAAATGCAATAACGGGCGATCAAAATCTGTCAAAAATGCCAGCTTAAAACGCAAAAAATAAACCACACTGAGCCCCAGATCCCAAAAAATTAGAACGCTACGGGTCTCGGAAAATGGCGACAAAAGAGTAATTCTTTTTTTGGACAAACTTTAGCTTTTTTTTCACTCCTTACATAAAAGCAAAAGTATACATGTTTGAGATCTATGAACTTGTACCAATGTGAGGCATCCCACTGACATGTTATTTTTACCATATAGTGAACACAGTGAATAAAAGACCTCTAAAACAATCGTTCAATTGGACTTTTTTTGCAATTTCACCGCACTTGGTTTTTATTTTCCCATTTTCAAGTACACAATTTGGTAAAACTATTGGTTTCATTCAAAAGTACAACACGTCTCACAAAAAACCTGTCCTCACATGGCAATATTGATGGAAAAATAAAATAGTTATGGCTCTTGGAAGAAAGGGAGGAAAAAACGAAAAATCGCCCGAGGATGAAGGGGTTAAAAAAAGTACACAGACATTACAGCACAGACGATTCTTTCTATAATGAAAAACATTTAATTGCTTGTTTAAAAACTTGTTTTACATCACAGAAAGAATCAGCTTTTTCCCGTGCTGTAATATCTGTATACTATTTTACTTCCTCCCCTGCCCAGAGCTGTGGTATATCCGACCTGTCCCTGCATAGTCAGACACATAAATTACACAGGGGATCATGTATTAGAATATCTCAGGATTGCAACCATTTTGTTTTTTTTTTACACATCCAATTGTGGAACTTATTATTATTATTATTATAAGATCTATTAATTAAAATATACAATTGTTCGTGGCACAACCCCTTTAAGAATTGAGGCCCCCAATAAACAAAGTATAAAATGCCTGAATCCATTTGACATCTAATATATAAAGCTGAGTGTATGTAAGTGTGTGTGTGTATGTATATGTGTGTGTTTGTATGTCCACTAAAGGAATTTGCACTGTCGCATGTACAAATCACAAAATTTTGCACAGACACTCCATTGACTCAAGGAACGTCATAGACTATGTTTTGAGGTGAAATTTGAACCCCGCACTTTACAGTTATTCGCCAAAAAACTGCCTCCATTAAAGTCAATGGAGCTGGGAGCCACAATGCATCCACGCCTTGAATGGAATATTGGCATGTCACAATTCAGCCGGGGAAAGAGACAGACAGACAAAGAGACAGGGAAAGAGACAGACAGACAGGGGAAGAGACAGAGAGGGAGAGAGACAGACAGGCAGAGTCAGACAGATAAAGAGACAGGCAGACAGACAGGGAAATAGACAGACAGATACAGACTGGGAAAGAGATAGAGAGACAGACAGGGAGCAAGACAGCGAGACAGACAGACAAGGAAAGAGACAGACAGAGACAGATAGGGAAAGAGATAGAGAGACAGACAGGGAAAGAGACAAAGAGATAGACAGACAGACAGACAGCCACAGACACAGAGAGAGACTGGGAGAGAAACAGAGAGACAATTACTATCACGGGCAACGCTGGGTGCTACAGCTAGTTTCCATATAAAATTTGTAAAAAGAGATATTTTAAACAAACTTCTACTAAAATATCGAATTTAATACTTCATATATTTGTGCTACATTTACATTATTTTAGAGGTTTCCTTTTCATGTAAATATTCGATCTCACTTGAAGAGGATGGGGTGCACTTTGGAGATTAACTCGCACAGTGGCCAGTTGGAATATGTAGATTTGGGCTATCTCACTGTTCTTACACTTCTCCATCTTGTATATTGCTGTGTGCATTTGATGTGTACTTTATAAGTAAAAGAGAAAATTTTTGTTTGTCGTTTCAGCGTAAACTTTGTTTCTTTGGTGTTCGGATGAATTTTCAAAATGCTACCTTACAATGTTTTTATAGAAGGAAAGTGCCACGGTGTGCTGCACCTATCGCTCTGGGTCCGTGAAACACTCGGCAAGTGGTGTAAGACAGAGGGAACACCAGACTAACAATACAACAGAGAGGGGTGTGGGGTCAACCCCTAACACTCACCTGAGGCTGATCCTTGCACTCCTTAATGTCCTAGATAGGTCCTTTTCCCTGTACGCTGCCTAGGCATTAGTTGGCCCTGAACACACCCTGACTTGCAAAGGCCAGCTAAATGCTAGTCTCGCTACTACAATAAGACAACACAAGTAAGGTACAAAAAACAGGTGGGGAAAGACAACAAACAACACTCCAGCATGAACTTCTCAGCTGCAACTGAAGCGACACCTTAGTTTTCTCCAGACACTAGCTCTATCAAAGTAGACAGCATAGATATGAGCTATAGCCGGCAAAGGAAGAAGTGATGAGTGGATACTTATAGCAGAAGGGACTGGCTGCAGCTGAGGTTACAACTATCTGAGAGATCACAGCAGGGTAGAAAAGAACCTAAACCGCTTCAGTACCGGATGTAATCAAATATGCTCCAACTCAGGGTAAACAATGAGCAGGCACCAAAGCAGATCTGCAATCAACAATATGCTATGACCTTTTGATCCCAGATCCCCCTCAGATCATATCAGGCTGTGACACACTCGTCACAGAAAGGGAACTAATTGTCCAACTATGAGCTTCAGACTTAAAAGAGGTATCCCTCTTTACACAAGTTATCTCCTAGTTACAAAAAGTATCTGTCGCGGATGGGGGACAGACCACTGCAGGGGGCTGCTCGAGGCGCTCGGATCCGGGATCGTGGCTGTGGCTCGAGTGGTAGCCGGATCCGGGGCTCTTGCAGCTGTCCGCCCTCACAACTAAATAAAAGGAGCTATTTACAGGGGAGAGTTTGTCAGTGATGCCACCTGTGGGTTGCGGTGATGATTGGTAACACTGCCGCTGCCTTGGTATGGGATGCTTGGGGCTGATGGAGCGGGGCAGCAGGATGGTATCCCCTCCACGGGTAGGGGACGTGTTGTCCCGGGGCCCAGGTGTATGAGGAAGGATATTGTGGAGCGTATTCTGCAAGGTATTGGTGTACTCACAGTTCTAGAGGAATTCACACAGAGTAAATGGTAAACCAAATTGCTAGTGACCTCCGGCGGGTGTTTTCGGGTCTCACACCCTGGTACAGCAAACAGGGGTCCCTTCCTCCTGAACTTAGTGTTTGTGTCCTTAGTTTGACTACTCCGCTTGAAACAGGGAAGTCCACTCTCAGTGATTTTTGTGTGTAGGGAGCTGTGGCCCGCGAGAACTTACCCGTGGGATCTTAGGCAATTGGGGAGCCCTATCCCCCTCGTTGGGCTTCCGTCTCGCTCTATCTGAGCCTTCTGTGGGACAAGATCTGGAATCTTGTCCCCAGCTGGTCAATTAGAAAGGTGCTTGAACCTGTCCTTGCTCTAGGGTCCAGGTACCCCGACTGTGCACGGCCTCCTGACCGGATTCCCGCTGTCGAGACCAGCGGGCTACAACCCTGCCCCGGTCCACTTAAGGTCTCCCACGACCGTATCTCCGTCGCCTGTGGCCCTGTCTGCCAACTGCAACCTAGTCAGTCGTCCAGTAGTCCAGAGGCTCGAACCCCTGACTACCCTGTCACTTCACACTCCTCTCACTTCCTCCTCCTTCGCTCGACTCTCTCTGACTCTAACTGACACCTCAGGACCCCTAGGTGGGCATCACCATCCGCTTGGCCCCGCCCACTGGTGTGTCCCTATTGTCATGGGAGGTGACTAGGCTTTGCTGGCTGATGTTGTGCACCTGGGTGTGGGTTTGTGTTGGTATTCCAAGGAGGATGGAGTCCTGCACCTGGAAGATTTGTGTAGTCTCTGTGACAACCTGGTTTTGCCAGGGAATCACATATCCCCAATATCAATTAATTATTTAATCATTTTTATATCTGTATAGAACCCAGTGGGATCCCTCCTACTCTACCTCTTCCATGGTTATCCCAAGGCTATGAATTGCATTTGTAAGCTCTCGCTCCATTGAGAGTCTATTGAAGATATTAGTAGAGTTGAGCGGATCGGAGAGAGAGAGAGAGAGACTGACTGACTGACTGACTGGTCGGACTCGGATCGGGTGCTCAAACCGTGCGGATCCAGATTTTGCGGATCCGGGTCCGCTCAACACTAGATATTAGCACTCCAATAGATATTCAAGGGAGAGGCAGCAGACATAACCAGCTTTTCGAAACATCAATTTCCTCATAGTTGCAGTTTTGTGGCCTCTGGAGAGTGAGGGACATACGTACCCTATTCAATGAGAGTTCAAGGAGTCGGACCCCCCACCGATCTAATAATTATCACCTCCTTAGTAAATAGATCATTTTTGCATAATTGAACATAATTTTTTTCCTCACAAGACTAAGTAAATTGATGGTATTTCTAGACAAAAGAAAACAAAAAGTTGTGGTTTTGCTGAAATTACAAAAAAATGAAATACAATACTGTAAATACATTCTAAAATGGGAATGAAATTCCAGTTTGAAACCAGCAATTACCAGTGGCTAAATAAAAATATAAAAAACACAGAAGAACAGGTGCTTATAAAACTTATGTACAGGTGTAAAAACACTAGTGGAAGCGGTAGCAGATGCTTTGTATATTTTAGCTGTTGTGCAAACAGTCAAATGTACACAGAGGGCTCTGAATACATATTACAGCACTTGGGGAGCATGAGAAAGACAAAAACGCAAAAGTAACATGCACTAATAAGGCTGTGTCCGCACTTTTCGTTTTCACCTGCGTTTCCGCAGCGTTTTGAGCTGCAGCATTTTCATGCCAAAAGGTATGCGTTTTGATTTCCCATAATAGTCTATGGAAAATGGGGATTTCTAGTCCGCACTTTGCGTTTCAAAACGCTGCGTTTAATTTGCATATTTTGTGTCAAAAAAAATGCGTTCAAAGAAGCAGCATGTCAGTTGTTTTTGCCATTTCTGCAGCGTTTTGCTAACATTGAAGTCAATGAGAAGCAGCAAAAAGCAAGAAACATCAAAATTCCAGCGTTTTACCTGCTTTTTAGCTGCAGAAACACTGCGTTTTGGAAATCCAAAACGCAAGCTTTTCTGACATCAGAATAATGGAATGATATGTCCCTTTACACACACACATAGTCCGACAATTAAATTAATGAAAAATATAAATTTATTGCTATTTTACCGCTAAATAGTATAAATATAAAAAATATATGAAATATAACTATTTTCTTTATAATTTCAATAATTACAGTTAGGTCCAGAAATATTTGGACAGTGACACAATTTTCGCGAGTTGGGCTCTGCATGCCACCACATTGGATTTGAAATGAAATCTCTACAACAGAATTCAAGTGCAGATTGTAACGTTTAATTTGAAGGTTTGAACAAAAATATCTGATAGAAATTGTAGGAATTGTACACATTTCTTTACAAACACTCCACATTTTAGGAGGTCAAAAGTAATTGGACAAATAAACCAAACCCAAACAAAATATTTTTATTTTCAATATTTTGTTGCGAATCCTTTGGAGGCAATCACTGCCTTAAGTCTGGAACCCATGGACATCACCAAACGCTGGGTTTCCTCCTTTTTAATGCTTTGCTAGGCCTTTACAGCCGCAGCCTTCAGGTCTTGCTTGTTTGTGGGTCTTTCCGGTATAAGTCTGGATTTGAGCAAGTGAAATGCATGCTCAATTGGGTTAAGATCTGGTGATTGACTTGGCCATTGCAGAATGTTCCACTTTTTTGCACTCATGAACTCCTGGGTAGCTTTGGCTGTATGCTTGGGGTCATTGTCCATCTGTACTATGAAGCGCCGTCCGATCAAATTTGCGGCATTTGGCTGAATCTGGGCTGAAAGTATATCCCGGTACACTTCAGAATTCATCCGGCTACTCTTGTCTGCTGTTATGTTATCAATAAACACAAGTGACCCAGTGCCATTGAAAGCCATGCATGCCCATGCCATCACGTTGCCTCCACCATGTTTTACAGAGGATGTGGTGTGCCTTGGATCATGCCGTTCCCTTTCTTCTCCAAACTTTTTTCTTTCCATCATTCTGGTACAGGTTGATCTTTGTCTCATCTGTCCATAGAATACTTTTCCAGAACTGAGCTGGCTTCATGAGGTGTTTTTCAGCAAATTTAACTCTGGCCTGTCTATTTTTGGAATTGATGAATGGTTTGCATCTAGATGTGAACCCTTTGTATTTACTTTCATGGAGTCTTCTCTTTACTGTTGACTTAGAGACAGATACACCTACTTCACTGAGAGTGTTCTGGACTTCAGTTGATGTTGTGAACGGGTTCTTCTTCACCAAAGAAAGTATGCGGCGATCATCCACCACTGTTGTCATCCGTGGACGCCCAGGCCTTTTTGAGTTCCCAAGCTCACCAGTCAATTTCTTTTTTCTCAGAATGTACCCGACTGTTGATTTTCCTACTCCAAGCATGTCTGCTATCTCTCTGATGGATTTTTTCTTTTTTTTCAGCTTCAGGATGTTCTGCTTCACCTCAATTGAGAGTTCCTTAGACCGCATGTTGTCTGGTCACAGCAACAGCTTCTAAATGCAAAACCACACACCTGTAATCGACCCCAGACCTTTTAACTACTTCATTGATTACAGGTTAACGAGGGAGACGCCTTCAGAGTTAATTGCAGCCCTTAGAGTCCCTTGTCCAATTACTTTTGGTCCCTTGAAAAAGAGGAGGCTATGCATTACAGAGCTATGATTCCTAAACCCTTTCTCCGATTTGGATGTGAAAACTCTCATATTGCAGCTGGGAGTGTGCACTTTCAGCCCATATTATATATATAATTGTATTTCTGAACATGTTTTTGTAAACAGCTAAAATAACAAAACTTGTGTCACTGTCCAAATATTTCTGGCCCTGACTGTATATATGTGTTCCTTTTTTTCCCTTTTTTCATTGTGTTTGACTGTTTAAACTTTATTTAGCAGTATCTTTATGTTCAAAACGCATCTTTCAAAACGCAATGGAAAAGCATGTAAAAAGCGCTAAAAACGCAGCAAAAACGCGGTAAATACGCATGCGTTTTTAGCGCTATTTTGTGGTCAAAAGCAACTTTGGCAAAATCAATTACTGCCAGAGGGTGCGTTTTGAACTGCAAGTAGGACAACGCAAAGTGCGGACATAGCCTTACACAAGGCTATAGGTTACATGACCTCCTGAGGTCAGACAGTTGCAATTAAATTGTAGAGTAGTGACAATATGTAATCACATATGTAATAGATAGTATTATGGTTTATTCATTCAGAGCTTTACATAAGGGCAGAGCCGCAAAGCTCAAAATCTAGAAAAGAGTGTACAAAACATGAATATGCTCACAATATTTTAAAGGGAACCTGTCACCAGATTTGGCGAGTATAAGCTGCAGCCACCACCAGTGGGCTCTTATATACAGCATTCTAGAATACTGTATATAAGAGCCTAGGCCGCTGTGTAGAACATAAAAAACACTTTATAATACTCACTTTTATGTTTTATCTTTTTTTTTTTTTACCAAAAAGTATTAATAAAATAATATGATAGACTCTCACATTCATAGTCTGAATTGAGACAACAATATTCAGATCGGCCTTGTCCAGTTTTAAGTTTCAGAAGTTTGGTCAGGAGACCTGCAGCCAGTCTGGATGTGTGTATTGTGATGGACACATAAACTGGCTTTATGCTAGGTTTACATGTATCAACACAGTGGCTATTAAACAAAAGTGGTCATTTAAAACTTGTTTAAAAGCAAAAACTCACCTAGTCCTTAAGGGGTTAACTAACTCATTTATCGTAGCCGATATAAAACACACACACACACACACACACACACACACACACACACGTATGTCCACCCATATCCTGTCCACCCATATCCATTAACTTGAGAATGGCGGCAGCTATAGGCATAGAAGTGGGGTCTAGGTATAGTAATGTATCCATGCGCTACGCAATTAAACCACCTATAGCGCCACCTGGTGGAAAACAACGGAGTTAGCAAAGGTGAGGCCCCATTGACTAAATAGGAAAGGATAGGAAAGGGGCTGATGGTGGCCAGAGAAAAACCCTACAAAAATCCAAATACCTGATAGTACAAAAAGTCCTCAGATGCACGATCTGAACTCCGTCCTATATCAGGCGCTCTTGTCAAACCAATGAACAGAAAGCAAGAACAATTACAAATTCAAGAAGCAACAAACACATGGACTTATAGGAGCAATACTCCAAACATAGCTGCAGGGAGCTTCCCAGCTAAGCACAGAGAGGGAAGATTCTTGCAAGCTAATGAACTGACAATAACCACAGTAAATGACAAACTCAGATAAGAGCAAAAAGAACAAAACAACATAAGAAAGAACCAAGCACTTATCTGGGGTAGATGTGGTCTGGGGCAAGATGAGAAGGCTGGTAAACTAAAGAATAAATGACAACCCGCTCAGACTGCTAGCAGACCAAGGTTTAAATAGGCAGAGAGTTAGCAATTGAAACGCCCATTGCTCCAGCACACCTGGTCTCTGTCCAAACCATTCCTGGCCACAAGAGGGAGCCTCATAGCAGCTAAAGCATAACTGACATTCATAACACCTTGCTACCATCAAATGTACCTCTGAGCTATGGAACAGCACAGGGTCCCCAGTCTGAGGGTCAGCCTAGGTGTCCCTGTCCAGTCATCCCATCCCGTGACAGGTATTCGATGGTGCTGCATGCATCTCACAGCTGCGGCCATGAACAAATGCATGTGTTTGGGGTAGCATTGATATGTTACCTGTAAACCTGTGCACTCATTTGCCTGTGCAGTTGAGCCGGTGAACACAACCTTTGATTAAGTCAGACATTGATGGTATATTACCAAAAAATTCCAACGCTGTCCAATCAGAATTGATCCAGCTGTAGTGACCCCCAACAATTACAACAATGAGATTACATGAGTGCTAGTGAAATGTAGAGGCTGCTGCAACTGACTCCTAACAATATAGCTTCAACATCTGTCATGAAATAACTCTTTTGACTCTCCTCCTTTAATTTGTATATAATAATAGGCATAATATGATATCATACAGATGATAGAGTTATGGAGGGCACACACAGTACACTGAAATAGGTTGATGTTTTATAAATAATTATTTATAATTAGTAGAGATGGGCGAGCAATAAAATGCTCGGGTGCTCGGTCCTCGAGTCGACCAGGTGAGAGGCTTTTAAAGGGCTCAACTCGAGTAACGAGTATAATGGAAGTCAATGATTGGGCAGTTCAGCTTTCTGCCACATACAGCCAGCCATATGGAAGGACAAGGTTTTATTCTTTCACACACTACATTCGAAAACTTTGTTTTACCCCCAGTGAAAGTCATTCAGAGACTGTGCAATGGCTCCCCCTGGGGTGCCGGGACACATCATGCAGTAAAGCAAGCCAGTATGTTGTGGTCGTTTCACAGACGAAATATCCAAGCACCTACGATACTCAGCCAAGCTCCGCGAGTACCCAAGCACCGTAATGCTTGATTGAGTAATAAGCGTGCCAAGCACGCTCACACATCAGTAATAAGTTTTGATAAATAAGAAAAGTCAATTTCAAATTTGACACCCTGCGGTAGACAAGGAGCCTATATTTACAGTTATATGAAAAAGTTTGGGCACCCCTATTAATGTTAACCTTTTTTCTTTATAACAATTTGGGTTTTTGCAGCAGCTTTTTCAGTTTCATATATCTAATAACTGATGGACTGAGTAATATTTCTGGATTGAAATGAGGTTTATTGTACTAACAGAAAATGTGCAATCCGCATTTAAACAAAATTTGACCGGTGCAAAAGTATGGGCACCCTTATCAATTTCTTATCAATTACTTTTTACTGACTTATTAAAGCACTAAATTGGTTTTGTAACCTCATTGAGCTTTGAACTTCATAGGCAGGTGTATCCAATCATGAGAAAAGGTATTTAAGGTGGCCACTTGCAAGTTGTTCTCCTATTTGAATCTCCTATGAAGAGTGGCATCATGGGCTCCTCAAAACAACTCTCAAATGATCTGAAAACAAAGATTATTCAACATAGTTGTTCAGGGGAAGGATACAAAAAGTTGTCTCAGAGATTTAAACTGTCAGTTTCCACTGTGAGGAACATAGTAAGGAAATGGAAGAACACAGGTACAGTTCTTGTTAAGCCCAGAAGTGGCAGGCCAAGAAAAATATCAGAAAGACAGAGAAGATGGTGGGAACAGTCAAGGACAATCTACAGACCACCTCCATAGACCTGCAGCTTCATCTTGCTGCAGATGGTGTCAATGTGCATCGGTCAACAATACAGCGCACGTTGCACAAGGAGAAGCTGTATGGGAGAGTGATGCGAAAGAAGCCGTTTCTGCAAGCACGTCACAAACAGAGTCGCCTGAGGTATGCGAAAGCACATTTGGACAAGCCAGTTACATTTTGGAAGAAGGTCCTGTGGACTGATGAAACAGAGATTGAGTTGTTTGGTCATACAAAAAGGCGTTATGCATGGAGGCAAAAAAACACGGCATTCCAAGAACAGCACTTGCTACCCACAGTAAAATTTGGTGGAGGTTCCATCATGCTTTGGGGCTGTGTGGCCAATGCCGGCACCGGGAATCTTGATAAAGTTGAGGGTCGCATGGATTCAACTCAGTATCAGCAGATTCTTGACAATAATGTGCAAGAATCAGTGATGAAGTTGAAGCTACGCAGGGGATGGATATTTGAGCAAGACAATGATCCAAAACACCGCTCCAAATCTACTCAGGCATTAATGCAGAGGAACAATTACAATGTTCTGGAATAGCCATCCCAGTCCCCAGACCTGAATATCATTGAACATCTGTGGGATGATTTGAAGTGTGCTGTCCGTGCTCGGTGACCATCAAACTTAACTGAACTGGAATTGTTTTGTAAACAGGAATGGTCAAATATACCTTCATCCAGGATCCAGAAACTCATTAAACAGTACAGGAAGCGACTAAACGTTGTTATTTTTGCAAAAGGAGGCTCTACAAAATATTAATGTCACTTTTTTGTTGAAGTGCCCATACTTTTGCACCGATCAAATTTTTTTAAATGCGGATTGCACATTTTCTGTTAGTACAATAAACCTCATTTCAATCCAGAAATATTACTCAGTCCATCAGTTATTAGATATATGAAACTGAAATAGCTGTTGCAAAAACCCAAATTGTTATAAAGAAAAAAGGTTAACATTAATAGGGGTGCCCAAACTTTTTCATATGACTGTTGTGAGGTAGCAGCGTTGCTTGGGCAAAAACGTGAGGCAGTGAGGCAGCAGCGTGTTCACACCAACAGTCTATTTATTGTTGCAGCATAAATAGATCCAATTTCCCACTGTCAAAGTCTCTTCCGGATCACAGCCGGTGCATATAGACAAACTCTTTGCATCAAAAAGTCTTGTTACCTTAGGACCCCGTTAACCGCAGGGATCTGTGTAAGGTTCTCCTAGGCTCACACTCTTGGCCTGTGTTCACTCCACACAGAGCCAGCCCAGCTCACACAGCATGTGTTAGCTTCACCAAGCCTGGCTCTCAACTGAGACACACCCCGATGTGCTCTGCCAGATTTAAACGAAAATGCTGGACATGAGGATTGCTACAAAACCTGGACTGGGAGGAGGCATCTGTCTCCCTGTTACCCTTTGTGCTATACTCCCAGTAATAGCTATAGCAAACTCAGAGGGTTTCCAGACACATTCTGGGGGACACATAGCGGTCTTCAAATATTACCCCTGTCACTGCCTCACATATCCCCCCCCTCAGTTCAAACGGGCGGGTTTGAACTGTTGCCAACATACAGGGACCTCTGGACAGGGCATCCGCATTGCCCTGCAACCTACCAGCCCAGTGTTCCACAGAAAAGTGAAAGTTCTGCAAGGAGAGAAACCACCTGGTAACTCTAGAATTTCTCTCCTTAGCATTCCTCATCCAGACCAAAGGGGAGTGGTCTGTCACCAGGCAAAAGTGTCGCCCCAGCAGGTAGTAGCGGAGGGATTCCAGAGCCCATTTTATGGCCAGGCACTCCTTCTCCACTATGCTATAGTTCTTCTCTGCCAGGGTGAGTTTTCTACTCAAATATGTGACCGGGTGCTCCTCTCCATCTACCTCCTGGGACAGAACTGCAACCAGACCCACATCAGAGGCATCTGCCTGTACTATAAACTCCTTTTGAAAGTCAGGGTTGACAAGGACAGGCTGACCACATAGGACTACCTTTAGCACCTGAAAGGCTTCCTCTGCTTGTGTATTCCAGTGGACCATGACCGACTTCTTCCCTTTTAAAAGATCGGACAAAGGCGCCGACCTTCCAGCAAAATTGGGTATGAATCGTCGGTTATACCCCATTATACCCAGAAAGGCTCTTACCTGTTTTGTGGTAAGGGGACGAGGCCAGTTTTGAATGGATTCGATTTTGTTTACTTGTGGCTTGATAACCCCTTGGCCTATCACATACCCCAAGTAACGGGCTTCTTTGAGACCCATAGCACATTTGCTTGGATTCGCCGTCAGACCAGCAGCTCTGAGCGAATCCACTACCGCTTGTACCTGAGATAAGTGGGTGCTCCAGTCACTGCTATAGATGATGATGTCATCCAAATATGCGGAGGCATATGGTTGATGGGGTTCTAACACTATGTCCATTAATTTCTGAAACGTGGCCGGAGCCCCATGTAAACCAAATGGCAAGACGACATAGTGATAGAGCCCCCCTGGCGTGACAAAAGCGGTCTTTTCTTTTGCCGCCTCTGTCAGCGGCACCTGCCAGTAACCTTTAGTGAGATCAAGAGTCGTGAAGTACTGGGCCCGTCCCAGTCTCTCTATCAGCTCGTCGACCCTGGGCATGGGATACATATCAAATTTCGAAACCTCATTTAACTTTCGGAAGTCATTACAGAATCTTAAAGAACCGTCTTGTTTCGGGATCAGTACAATGGGACTGGCCCATTCGCTCGTGGATTTTTCAATAACCCCTAGTTGGAGCATCTTTTTTTCCTCCTCCGCAATGGCTTGCCTACGAGCCTCTGGTACCCGTTATGGCCTCAGGCGTACCCTTACTTGAGGCTCGGTGACAATATCATGGTGGATTATGGTTGTTCGGCCGGGTAGGCTTGAGAACACATCCGTATTCCGCTGCACTAACCTCCGAGACTCCCGTCTCTGCTGTTTTGAGAGAGAATTCCCTATCCTCACTCCCAATTCATCATCAGGGGACTCCTCCTTTGTTGTTGTCAAGGCACCTGAAAAGGTTAGGTCCAACGTTACGTCAGCCACCATACATTCCCTGTCTTTCCATGCCTTCAGCAGGTTTACATGAAAACAAGAGAGAGCAGGGGTTTCTACTAGTGAGGATATTGATTAATCAAAAATAATGCACAGTATAACAACCTCTTGCAAATAATCCAATGAAATTTTAATAGTATACAATTACAGGCATAAGAGGGAAAAAAGTTTGTTTCATAAAAATGTATATATAAAGACAATCAGGTTAATGTCAGGAAAATACCAGGAACCATAAAAAATCGGGTAGCACACATTGGGGAAAAAACTGAATAAGGGTATCAGCAAGGTAACTGTATATAAGGAGATGTTATAATAGCCATAGAAAAACACCCCAATGTCCGAGTGTGTCAGACAGTGAGGAGTTAAACTAGATCCACCTGCAGGAAAACAGCGATGCTTAAGGCTGATGCAAAAACAAAGCTGTAAGCCCGGAGGACACACTCGGACATTAACCTGATTGTCTTTATATATACATTTTTATGAAACAAACTTTTTTCCCTCTTATGCCTGTAATTGTATACTATTAAAATTTCATTGGATTATTTGCAAGAGGTTGTTATACTGTGCATTATTTTTGATTAATCGATATCCTCACTAGTAGAAACCCCTGCTCTCTCTTGTTTTCCTGTATTTCCAATATGGGGTCTAGTGTTTTTGGATATTAACTATGACAGGTCTAATTATCCCTACCCTTTTCATATATAGCAGGTTTACATGGTAGATTTGCTCTGGTTTTCTTCTACCTGGCTGATACACCTTATAGTTTACTTCCCCCACTTTCTCCCGGATCTCATAGGGATCTTGCCATTTGGCTAAGAACTTACTTTCTGCAGTAGGTATCAGGACTAAAGCGGGCTTTACACGCTACGACATCGCTAATGCGGAGTCGTTGGGGTCACGGAATTCGTGACGCACATCCGGCCGCATTAGCGATGCCGTTGCGTGTGACATCGATTAGCGATTTTGCATCGTTGCAAAACAGTGAAAAATCGCTAATCGGCGACACGGGGGTCCATTCCCAATTATCGTTACTTCAGCAGTAACGAGGTTGTTCCTCGTTCCTGCGGCATCACACATCGCTGCGTGTGACGCCGCAGGAGCGAGGAACGTCTCCCTACCTGCCTCCCGGCCGCTATGCAGAAGGAAGGAGGTGGGCGGGATGTTACGTCCCGCTCATCTCCGCCCCTCCGCTGCGATTGGGCGGCGGTTCAGTGACGTCGCTGTGACGCCGCACGGACCGCCCCCTTAGAAAGGAGGCGGTTCGCCGGTCACAGCGACGTCGCCGGACAGGTAAGTATGTGTGACGGCTCTGGGCGATGTTGTGCGGCACGGGCAGCGATATGCCCGTGTCGCGCAACAGATGGGGGCGGGTACGCACACTAGCGATATCGGGACCGATATCGCAGTGTGTAAAGTAGCCTTTAGACACGATCCCCCGGTTTAAAAGACCTGATGGAGGCCTTTCTATTATACTGAGTACTTTGGGCTGCCTGAGCATCCAGCAAATGCTCTTTAACAATGGGCATTATTGCCGTGATACGATCCTGCATACCCATAACGTATTCCACTGTGCTTTTGTGAGGAGTGGGTTCCTGTTCCCAAGTTTCCTTAACTATATCCAGCAGTCCCCGCGGATGTCTGCCATACAGTAACTCAAATGGCGAGAACCCGGTGGAAGATTGTGGGACCTCGCGGATAGCGAACATTAAATAGGGCAATAACATGTCCCAATCTTTCCCCTCTTTGGAGACCACCTTTTTCAACATAGCCTTCAGAGTTTTATTAAAACGTTCCACTAGACCATCAGTCTGGGGATGGTACACTGACGTGCGTAGCTGCTTGATCTGGAGGAGTTTGCACAGTTCCTTCGTAATTTTAGACATAAAGGGAGTGCCCTGATCGGTCAGGATTTCTTTGGGTAACCCCACGCGACAGAACATAGCAAACAACTCCCAAGCAATAAGCCTCGCCGAGGTGTGACGTAGTGGAATGGCCTCCGGATAACGTGTCGCGTAATCCATCACTACCAGGATGTGCTGGTGACCACGGGCTGATTTTACAATGGGTCCGATCAGATCCATAGCAATCCGCTCAAAAGGCACCTCTATAATGGGTAAAGGTATCAGAGGACTACGGAAACGGTGCGTTGGTGCGGTCAACTGACAAACTGGGCAGGACTCACAGAACCTCTTAATTTCTGCGCCGACCCCTGGCCAGTAGAACCGCTGAAACATGCGTTCCCGCGTTTTCTCTTCACCTAGGTGCCCACTCATTAGGTGGTTATGAGCCAATTCCAAGGTCTGACGGCGGTACGGCTGAGGGACCACCAACTATTCCACTATTTCCCCCCGGATTGTATCAACCCGATAGAGCAACTCTTGCTTTAGAGCCATGTAGGGAGTTTCCAGCCTGGCACCAGGCCGCTGGGGTACCCCATCAATTACCTGTACATTTCCACGTCCAGGAGCCAATGTGGGGTCCCGGAGCTGCGCTGTTCCGAAATTATCTGGAGACACGTTCAACTCCGGGATTGCCTCGGGTGGCTCAACCTCTCCTGCCATTACCTCTAAGGGAAACCTGGCAGGGTTACACTCTGTCCCTATACTGGTGACCCCTACGGCAGGTATTCCTGAGTCGGGATCGTCCGGCTCAGGGCCTGGTTCAATCATACACCTCGGAGGGCTAGGTCGCCTCCCACATAATGTCCAGAACAGGCCCAAGTCTCTTCCCAAAATAACAGCATATGGAAGTCTTTTCATCACCCCCACTTCATGTTGAACCTCTCCACACGAGGTAGCAATGGTGACCCTTTCCATAGGGTATTCACGTAGGTCTCCATGAATACAAAGTACCCCTACTTTATGTCCCGTAGGGTTTTCCCCGGAGACAAAGGAGGCATGTACAAGAGTCACTACACTTCCTGAGTCCAACAAAGCCTCTGCTGTATAGCCATTAACACGTACTTTGCAGAGATGGGGCTCCTCCCCCATAGTAACAGTGCTTACGGTACAAACAGTATGGGCATACATGGATACCCGGCGAGCGTACCGGCAGTCCATGGGTTCTGATGTGAGTGGGCACTGTGCCATCACATGCCCGAGCTGATGGCACCGCCAGCACATAACAGCAGAGGTGTCCCTGTTTCGGGTGTCTGACTTTGGGGAACCGTGACTCCGGCTGACCTTAGTCTGGGGTTTACTCTCTGGGAGGGCTGAAGACGGGGCAGCACCCGAGGAGGGACGGGAGTCTTTTACCAACTGTGAAGGGGGCGTATCCCTAGGGAGTGCCCGCCGTGAAGCAGAGTCCCGGACCAACTCCTGGGTAGCTGTGTAGCGTTCCACCAAATTCACTAGCTGGTCTAGGGTACCGGGGTCCCCCTGTCCCACCCACCGTTGAATGGGGGCTGGCAAAGTCCGCACAAACCGTTCAATCACCACCCGCTCAATCATCTGTCCGGGGTTCAAGGTCTCCGGCTGCAGCCATTTTTTTACAAGGTCCAGTAAGACATGGGCCTGTGAGCGTGCAGGTTTTCCCTCCTCAAAGGACCACTGATTCACTCGTTGGGCCCGGAGATAAGTGTTAACCCCAATTCGTGCAAGGATCTCACCTTTCAGTGTGCCATAGTCCTTGGCATCCTCCGTGCTGAGATCCAGGTAGGCTTTTTGGGGTTCACCTACCAAGAACGGGGCCACGACATCAGTCCAACGGTCGATAGACAATTTCTCTCGCTCAGCGGTCCTCTCAAACACGGAGAGAAAGGCTTCTGGGTCATCCTCTGCACTCATCTTTGTAAGTGCCGCCCTTACTCTGTCCTGGGCCGCAGGAAGGACTGGATGACCTGGAGTTACCGCTGGGAGCGCTTCTTGCAGAGCAGAAAGCTGCTTAATCAACAAGCTGTTTGTCTCCTGTTGCTGAGCTAACGCCCGCTGGTGCTGAGCATTAGCCTGTTGCTGTTGGGCACTGGTTTGTGCAAAAACCTGCTGTAGTTGAGCAGTAGACTGGGCCAGCTGCTTTACAAGATCCTCCATAGTGGCTGCTGAGGTAAACTGTAACTTTGCAGGCTTGATCATAAACATGTGAAAACTGGGTTGTTGCCCCTAGCAACCAGGCTGCAACGCCTGTAAGCTTCGTGGACCCGCCGATCCACCGCAGTCAGTAAAAAAAAATTTTTTTATTTTTTTCCAGGTAAGTACCTCTTAGGCCATTGCCCTTAGCAACCAGGCTGCCATGCCCGCATTCTCCACCATAATGTGAGGTAGCAGCGTTGTTTGGGCAAAAACGTGAGGCAGTGAGGCAGCAGCGTGTTCACACCAACAGTCTATTTATTGTTGCAGCATAAATAGATCCAATTTCCCACTGTCAAAGTCTCTTCCGGATCACAGCCGGTGCATATAGACAAACTCTTTGCATCAAAAAGTCTTGTTACCTTAGGACCCCGTTAACCGCAGGGATCTGTGTAAGGTTCTCCTAGGCTCACACTCTTGGCCTGTGTTCACTCCACACAGAGCCAGCCCAGCTCACACAGCATGTGTTAGCTTCACCAAGCCTGGCTCTCAACTGAGACACACCCCGATGTGCTCTGCCAGATTTAAACAAAAATGCTGGACATGAGGATTGCTACAAAACCTGGACTGGGAGGAGCCATCTGTCTCCCTGTTACCCTTTGTGCTATACTCCCAGTAATAGCTATAGCAAACTCAGAGGGTTTCCAGACACATTCTGGGGGACACATAGCGGTCTTCAAATATTACCCCTGTCACTGCCTCACACTGTATATAATCTACCGAAGAGTTGTGCCCAAAATGGAGTATTAAACGTAGTACGGTATTAAAACAGATTTGTAGTCAGTTACTCAATACATTGAGGTAATCGAATTGCGTAAGATCCAATCATTGATTCGTGGGTGATCTATTTGTCACGGCCGTCTCTCTGTATCTAAATACTTATGACAGCACTTGGATTAGAGTTTCTCTTTGCCATGTGAGATTCCTCACATTAAACGTAATTCCCTTTACTTTGATGATGAAAGGGTTAATGTCAGTTTTACCTTCCAGCAGCTTCTGATTCCTTGCCTCAGGTGCTTCCGGTTGGTGAACTCTCCTTTCCTTATATATGGTCACATCTCCCAGTAGAGGGCGCCGGTTATTCTGATTCATTCTGAAGCTAGGCCTCGATGTGGAAGGAAATGCTGAAGTGGTCTAGGCTGCTGTCCTGGTGTCTGCAGCCATAAAGTTGGGCTTTATCCTTTTGTTGTATCCCCTGTCTCTCGAACCTTCCCTTTATGTTGTTTTAGTACAGCGGTGGGACTAGTGATCCTCACCTGCCAAATCACTAGCCAGGGTAATCGCAGGGCTTCCTAGTATTTCAGGTATCATGTTCGGCGACAGGTGCAGAACCTGTATAGGGCTTGCTAGGAATGCAGGGTGAAGCTGCAGTTGAGTGCAGGAGGTGTTCTATCATCCCCACATTGTTAAAGTGTCCCTGGTGTACCCCTTGTTTTTTGTGGTGAAAACCCTGTTTGTTGTGTGCCTTGCTCTACGCCGGACCTTCCCCAAGTCCGTGTGTGACACTATTACAACATATTGGTTTATGGGTCAACACATCATGCATATTCCCTATACACATTTAAAAAGGTGGGGGAGAGAGACAGTTTAGTATGGGATCACACTGGTTAATCTGATATGGAATTAATTTGTATGCACCATCCTGAGAGAGAAGATTACTGGCCTACACAAAATTGTGAATATGAAGTCCATTCCTATGCTGATTTTTAAACAGAACATTATGCCCATATACTACCTACTTTTAAGGAGGATCTTTAATAAGTGTGAGCATATTAAACTGGCTATATCATGGAATAGTGGCTGCAGATCTGAGTAAAACGTATTTTTACTGATCACTGGCCTGGAGGAATGAACTGAATGGGCCACCGAGTTTTCACTAAAACACCAGAAGCAGCGATGGGCACACATACGCTGGTAGATAGCTGACAGAGGGCAGCCCCAAGGGATCAATGGTAACTTGGCCGTTGGTGCCACAGATACACAGTCTCTGGTTCTTGAAGTAGCAGATGGTGTCGTGGTTTTGGATGTAACATGGATACTTGTGTGGCGCCCTGGACTAGCCAGGTCGTCACAGGTACTGCAACAACACACCCCACACCCCGAGATAGGCACACCAGTCAGACACAAAACCTTGTTGCCTCCCTCCAGGGGCTGATGTCCACACCAGGTGGGGTGCAGCCAGGCGGTTGGCCCCACCCACTGAGGAGTTCACAGTCCTGGAGGCGGGAAAGGAAGTTAGATCAGTGAGGGACAGTGAAAGAGAAGGAGGGAGAAGGAGTAGGAGAAGAGCAGACTGACCGTGTCCAGGTACGTGGCCCGGGCACCAAGAGCAAGGTTGGCAGATGGTGGTGGCCGTCTGCAGGAGAGGCTGATTGACGCGGAACCGTAGGACCGTGGACGGGCGGTGACCCGCCGGTACCGAACCGGGGAGCGAAGAGAAGCCAGCACAAACCGGCAGGGCCTACGGACCCCAACCAGGCTTGGAGTCGCTGTTAAACCGGTCAAATCCGTTAGCGACCGGAACCTCGGGGTTTCCTAGCAACAAAGACCCGACTGAAGGCAACCGTCCAAACCGAGAAAGGGAAATACAACTACCGTCACAGTTAGAATTCCCAGGGCCAGAGCCTGCGGGCAAAAGGGGCTCCTCCGGCCCATATTTCAAGCTGGGGAGCGGGTTACCGGTGGGAAGCCATCGGGACCGAAGATACACAACAGGTGCAGGGAAAGGCAGCCGCCACCAACCCACCGGGAGTAACCACAGCAGCTGGCTGCGGGACCCGTCCATCCAGCCGTTTGTTTTACCGGAGACTCCGTATCCATTCTTGGCTAAGTGAGTACCACCGTGCCACCTGGCACCGCGCTGCCCCCGCAACCCTGTACCTCGCCAACCTGGCCTCCCCCGTCGCCTCTCCGGGCCCCGGGACCACCAAATCCCCCTACCCACGGAGGGGAAAGAAACATCTCGGCTGCTCCCTGTCATCGCTCCCTGGATCCCCGTCCAGAGCAGCGGTGGTGCCCCAACCTCACCACAAACCGTGGGTGGCGTCCCGGACTAACTCCCCAAACCCCAAAAATCACCCCTTTCACTGCACGGGCGAGGAGTGCCGCTCGAGTCCTTGGATCCGGCCCACCGCTCGAGCCACCAAGCAGCAGCAGCGCCGGACCCGAGCGCCAGCGAGAGCGCAGCGGCGGTGGCCCCCTCCCCGCCCGCGACACTTGCAGCAGTGGCACCGAATATCGTAGAAGGTGGCTGGTGTAGAGAGTTGCAACAGCGGACTTGTTACGCACTGAAACACAGATAGGAATCAGCAACAGCACAGTAACAGCAGCAGCAGCACAAAGGAATCTGAAAACTAGCAACGTATAGAAATAGAACTCATTGCCAGGTACTTCCCTTAAGGGGAGGGTGCCTTAAATACCTGATGCCTCTCAGCTGAGCTGAGAGGCACTTCTGAGTCAAGGCATACTGGCTCTTTAAGAGAAAGAGCATATCTATGCGTGCACCCTACGGGCATTACCAGGAGGCCTGTGTGGCATGCGCAGACCCTGGGAGACAGTAGCATGGACGTGGACCGAGCAACCACCGCTGGATGTCCAGGAATGTAAGTGCACCGGAGTACCCGGGGGTATGTGGGGGTAGAGCAAGACAGAGTGAGGACGGTCGATACGGGCATTACAGATATTATGCTATAAAGTTTTGGTTCTAATTTCCGCCGAGGTTGGTGATAGTGGCCGGCACTTTAGGACTGAAGTGAGAGTGAAAAGTATCAAACAGAAGTTTTGAATTGTTGGATAGTGGGGAGATGAAGGTGTTACAGTAAAGGCTTCTTTGCAGAGATGAAGGTCACAACTATATGTGTTGAACATAAACGTATCATTGATTATGTATGTACTAAAAGGGATCTTTTCTACAGATGCTTGGCACCTATAGCACCTCTGGACAAAATTTGCTGGCAGTATGTGCCAGTGTTGCTGTTGTGTGTGCCGGGGTGTCCTACATGTAGCAGGTACTGTTTCATCAAGGTCACTTTCCAATGTTTTATTATATATGCATTCAAGCCAAGGCTATGTGCACACGTTGCTTTTTTGTGTGCATGTTTTGGCAGAAAAAAGCAACTGAAAAAAGTTGCATTTTTTATTGCGTTTGCGCATTTTTTCACTTGAGTACCTGCCTTAGGGTGACAATTAACCCCTTCACCCCCCCAGCCTGTTTTCACGTTCCTGATAAGGCCAATTTTTTCAATTCTGACCATTGTCACTTTATGAAGTAATATCTCTGCAACACTTCAAGGGGTCCCAGTGATTCTTGTTTCGTGACATTTGTACTTCATGTTAGTGGTAAATTTAAGACGATATTTTTTGTCAAAATTTCACAATTTTCAAGCATTGAATTTTTATTTCCCACATGTCTACTTTACATCAGCATCATTTTTGAAACAGAATTTTTATTATTAGGACTGTAGAAGGGTTAAAGGTTAATCAACAATTTCTCATTTTTACAACACAATTTACAAAACCAATTTTTTTCTGGACCATATCACATACAGTTAGGTCCAGAAATATTTGGACAGTGACACAAGTTTTGTTATTTTAGCTGTTTACAAAAACATGTTCAGAAATACAATTATATATATAATATGGGCTGAAAGTGCACACTCCCAGCTGCAATATGAGAGTTTTCACATCCAAATCGGAGAAAGGGTTTAGGAATCATAGCTCTGTAATGTATAGACTCCTCTTTTTCAAGGGACCAAAAGTAATTGGACAAGGGACTCTAAGGGCTGCAATTAACTCTGAAGGCGTCTCCCTCGTTAACCTGTAATCAATGAAGTAGTTAAAAGGTCTGGGGATGATTACAGGTGTGTGGTTTTGCATTTGGAAGCTGTTGCTGTGACCAGACAACATGCGGTCTAAGGAACTCTCAATTGAGGTGAAGCAGAACATCCTGAGGCTGAAAAAAAAGAAAAAGTCCATCAGAGAGATAGCAGACATGCTTGGAGTAGCAAAATCAACAGTCGGGTACATTCTGAGAAAAAAGGAATTGACTGGTGAGCTTGGGAACTCAAAAAGGCCTGGGCGTCCACGGATGACAACAGTGGTGGATGATCGCCGCATACTTTCTTTGGTGAAGAAGAACCCGTTCACAACATCAACTGAAGTCCAGAACACTCTCAGTGAAGTAGGTGTATCTGTCTCTAAGTCAACAGTAAAGAGAAGACTGCATGAAAGTAAATACAAAGGGTTCACATCTAGATGCAAACCATTCATCAATTCCAAAAATAGACAGGCCAGAGTTAAATTTGCTGAAAAACACCTCATGAAGCCAGCTCAGTTCTGGAAAAGTATTCTATGGACAGATGAGACAAAGATCAACCTGTACCAGAATGATGGGAAGAAAAAAGTTTGGAGAAGAAAGGGAACGGCACATGATCCAAGGCACACCACATCCTCTGTAAAACATGGTGGAGGCAACGTGATGGCATGGGCATGCATGGCTTTCAATGGCACTGGGTCACTTGTGTTTATTGATGACATAACAGCAGACAAGAGTAGCCGGATGAATTCTGAAGTGTACCGGGATATACTTTCAGCCCAGATTCAGCCAAATGCCGCAAAGTTAATCGGACGGCGCTTCATAGTACAGATGGACAATGACCCCAAGCATACAGCCAAAGCTACCCAGGAGTTCATGAGTGCAAAAAAGTGGAACATTCTGCAATGGCCAAGTCAATCACCAGATCTTAACCCAATTGAGCATGCATTTCACTTGCTCAAATCCAGACTTAAGACGGAAAGACCTACAAACAAGCAAGACCTGAAGGCTGCGGCTGTAAAGGCCTGGCAAAGCATTAAGAAGGAGGAAACCCAGCGTTTGGTGATGTCCATGGGTTCCAGACTTAAGGCAGTGATTGCCTCCAAAGGATTCGCAACAAAATATTGAAAATAAAAATATTTTGTTTGGGTTTGGTTTATTTGTCCAATTACTTTTGAACTCCTAAAATGTGGAGTGTTTGTAAAGAAATGTGTACAATTCCTACAATTTCTATCAGATATTTTTGTTCAAACCTTCAAATTAAACGTTACAATCTGCACTTGAATTCTGTTGTAGAGATTTCATTTCAAATCCAATGTGGTGGCATGCAGAGCCCAACTCGCGAAAATTGTGTCACTGTCCAAATATTTCTGGACCTAACTGTATGAAGTGACTTTGAGAGGCCTATATGACAGAAATTCCCAAAGTGACACCATTTTAAAATTTCCACTCCTCAAAGGGCTGAAAACCACATCCAGTACATTTACTAACACTTAAGGTGAGGCACAGTAATTAAAGCAATATGGAAGGAAAACATGGACATTTTACTTTTTCCCACAAAAATGTTGCTTTAGCCTCAAATTTTGCATTGTCACAAGTATAACAGGAAACTGGACCATACAATTTATTGTGCAATTTCTCCTTAGTATGCCAATACCCCATATGTGGTGGAAACTACATACGGCAGGTCTCGGAAGTGAATGAAGCGCCATTTGATCTTTGGAACTCAAAATTGTCTGGAATTGTTAGTGAATGCCATGCCACATTTGGAGAGCCCCTGATATGGCTAAACAATGGAACCCCCCCCCCCCACAAGTGATCCCATTTTGGAAACTAGATCCACCTTCAGTTCCATTAGTACTGGGGTGGGGTCCTGACCATTAGGGCCTTGATCAGTACCTCCTGAAACTGAAGGAATGTACCAGTCTGGCTGCTCATTGGGATATTATGTAAGCATTATATAGTGCCATCTCTACCTTAGCTGTCTACATGGCACTGTATGGCTGGAGGACTTGATCAGAGAGATCAACTCCCCTCGTGTTCTTATTGTACATAAGGACACAGTCTGGTTTGGTGACCTGTAAAGTGGTAAGGGTGCTGCCAGTGCCACGTATTGTGGTCAAGAAAAGGACATCCTTTTTGTCTTTGACCACTAGCATGGTGTCGCTACACTGGGCTCTGTTCTCGCTCTTTCTGAGCAGCTGCCGAATTAGTGACCTGGGGAGATCCCTCTGGTTTTCGCAAAAAGATACCGTACTGTATGCTGCAGTAGCTCTGGCAGAAAGGGACTTGAAGAGCCAGATGCTGGTGTAGAAGCTATCTATGTAGAGGTGATAACCTTGACCCAGCAGTGGATGCACCGAATCCCACACAATTTTTTCCACTCTCTCCCAGGCTGGGGGATTGGGGGGGGCATTCAGGGGGTTCAAACCAGATGTCCTTCCCTTCATAAATCCCAAATCTGTGGGTGTACCCTGAGGTACTCTCGCACAGCTTATACAGTTTAATTCTGTACCTGGCCCTCTTACTGGGCAGGTATTGACGGAATGTAAGCCTCCCCTTAAAATATATTAGGAACTCATCCACGCAGCTGTTTATTCAAGAAATGTACATCTCAGCAAATTTGTTGCTGAAGTGATCAATGACCGGCCGAATTTTGAAAAGTCAGTCAAACTTGGGGTCGTCTTGTTGTAATGCAGAAATTTGTAGATGGCCTCGAAGTGTATCCTGGACATAGCCATGCGGAAAACTGGAGTGCGATAGAAAATATCAGCACTCCAATATTCTGGCTTCTTCACTATCTGCACGTGGAGCACAGGACCCCATAATTTCACTATTTCTACTGCGTCTATGGGAGTCCAGTTTGCAAATGATGAAGTGGTGTTTCGGGGCCAAAAATTGTTAGGTGCATTAATTTGTTTCGTCCACTATGAAATTTACAAAATTACCGGAGAAAAAGACTTTGAAAAAGTCGATTTCTGTGAGGCCGGCAGTGTCAAATTGGATTCCTGATTAGGCCACAACATCAGGAATCTAAGGGTGGCTTTACACGCTGCGACATTGCTAGCCGATGCTAGCGATGGCGAGCGTGATATCACCCGCCCCTATCGTTATGCCGATATGTGAAGATCGCTGCCGTAGCGAACATTATCGCTACGGTAGCGTCATACGTATGTACCTGCTCGGCGACGTCACTGTGACCGGTGAACCGCCTCCTTTCTAAGGGGGGCGGTTTGCTGGGCGTCACAGCAACGTCACTAAGCGGCCGCCCAATCAAAGCGCAGGGGCGGAGATGAGCGGGACGAACATCCCGCCCACCTTCTTCCTTCCTCATTGCTGGCGTGTGGCAGGTAAGGAGAGGTTCCTCGTTCCTGCGGCGTCACACGTAGCGATGTGTGCTGCCGCAGGGACAAGGATCAACTTCGCCCAAGCGACAGCAGCAATAATTGGGAGAGGAACCCCATGTTAACGAGGAGCGATTTTGGACGTTTTTGCAACGATCCAAAATCACTCCTAGGAATTACACACAACGAGATCGCTACAGCGGCTGGATGTGCGTCACAAAATTCATGACCCCAACGAGATCGCTATAGCGATCTCGTAGCATGTAAAGCCCGCTTAAGGCTTTTTATTTTTTGAGAGTTGAGATCCATGGGGGTCACAATGGTGGGTTCTGGTTCATTTGCTGTCCTGGGGAATCAAGTGTGGGGTTCATCAACACTGGAGGAGGAAGAGGAAGAGCAGGAGGAAAAATAGAGGAAGGTGGGATCCTCTCCCTCACTATCAGTGTAAGAGGCAAGGAGGGCGTATGCCTCCTCGGCTGAATACTATGTTTCGGACGAACGAGAAATTTTATTTTTCACATGTGTGGTTTGTATATATGTAAAATAACCATATTTTATTCAGGTGCAGGGTCGGACTGCGGTGTCTGGGGCCCACCAGGGAAATTGACTCCAAGGGCCCTACTTACAGCTATACGCAAATACCTGTTAGTCATTATCCCCGACCCCATTATAGTGGAGCGCTGACTGTATAACATAGGCGGCTCCTGTACATCTCCTGTGCTCACCATAAGGCTGGACTCGCATGAGCATATGGCATCCGATGCGACATGCTAATGACCTCTGGCTCAGGCTCTGCTGTGAGCATGAGCCGAGTGTCATGCAACTGTGACCCGATCATGCAATCAGGTCACAGCTGCGAAGCTGAGGGCAGGCACTGTGGAGGAGAGGGAGGGGATAATCCTCCCATCTCCTCCATTGTCAGCCTGTGCGTATATCACACTGCACTGGGATAACATCCGAGTGCAGTCCGATGTTTCTCTCACCCATTTACTCGAACCTATTTTCAGAGAAGAACCTCTGTAAGTAAATATGTGCTGCTGTGTAATAATCACAGGACAGGGAGGGGTTAAATGTTCAAGTATTTAATCTCTATTGGAAATAAAGAATCTTTCCCATATTGATATCAGAGAGAAAAAGTGACCTCCATACCCAACACAATCCACTATACCAAATACAAGGGAGAAATACTGCAACACTATGACCAGCCCACATATTACCACCACACAGTGACCAAATGCAACCAATCACATACAAGGAAGAAATACTGCCACACAGTGACCAAACCACAGTGGCCAAATAATACCACAAACAACAAAGAAATACCACCATACTTTGACCAGATCACATATTAACACCACATGGTGATCGAATACAACCACATACAAGGGTCAAATACCAACACTCCATGACCAGATAACATAGTAACCGAAAACTACAATAATAATTGAATAAAAACCCCAATACTAATAATACTACTAATATTAGCATCACTGCCATTATACACAGGAGCTCTGTATATAGTGTACAGGTAATACAGTGATCACCAGCGATATTATACACAGAAGCTCTGTATATAGTGTATAGGTAATACAGTGATCACCAGCGACATAATACACAGGAGCTGTGTATACAGTCTATATGTAATACAATTATCACCAGCGACATTATACACAGGAGCTCTGTATACAGTGTATAGGTAATACAGTGATCACCAGCGACATTATACACAGGAGCTCTGTATACAGTGTATAGTGTGTGTGTGTGTGTGTACATGTAATACACTGACTTACCAGTGACGTCTCTAGTTGAAATTATTCATCTTCGCTTTTCCTCTTCATCTGGCACTGACCGCCATCACTTCTTCCTGCCATGACGTGACTCTGCAGAAAATAACACACAGTCACCTCTAGCCGATCTCTTTCAGAGCACATTCTACACTTTTTCCCCAATTTCTACACTATGTTAGACTTTTGTTCCCCCATGGAAGACAGTATCCTCAAAATTAAATTATATTTCATCAGTAATAATGTCCCCTAATTTGCTCCTATAGTGTAATGGCGATAAAAGTTGTAATAGTAGATAATAGTAATTATCTCTACTATTTGCCAACATAAACCAATAATGTATGTTCCTTGTTCTTGCCCCATATAGTAATTATTTCTCCCATTCTGGCCACCTTTATTTAATAATGTCTCCCATCCTAACCCCCTTTATTTAATAATGTTATCCATCCTAGCCCCCTTTATTAATAATGTCCCCAATCCTGGCTGCCTGTATTTAATAATGTCTCTCATCCTGGCCGCCTTTATTTCATAATGTTTCCCATCTTAGACCCCTATGTTCCCCCATCTTGGGCCCCTATGTTCCTCCGTCCCATGCCCCTAACTGCCCTATCCATTCACGGGGGGAACAAAAAGATTTTTCTCACCTTCCTGCGCTCCCCTGGCACCCTCTTGTGGCTTTATATCCGGCGCGGTCAAATGTCCACCCCACCTGTCTGAGGTTGTGTACAGACGTCAGAGCGTGGCGCATAGCAGTCATGTGAGGCACACAGACATGCACACACACACACACTAACACATGCACACATACTCAGCTGCATTGACATGCACATGTATGTAGACACACATACATGCAAACGCACATACATTGACATAGGCAGACACTCAGATAAATGAATGCAGACAGGCACACTAATGCAGATAAGAACACACACTCATACGTATGTAAAACACACAGGCATGAACATGAAGACATGCACACAGACATGAAAACAGGCACACATGTAGACACAGAAATGTGCATATACACACATGCTTGCTTACATACATAGACACAAAGACAAATGTATACACACAGACATGCTGACACACACAGACAGGCACACGAACATATAGGCAGACACATAGACATGCACTGGACACAGAAAAATGTACACACATGCAGACAAGTGCACATAGACAGACACATGCACATGTTCATACAGACACGCACATGAACGCAGACTTGCTCACATTTATAAAAACGCAGATGGACGCACACATACAGACATGCAGAAAAAACTAAGCTAGACACATACATGCACACAGAATACAGGCAGGCCCATGCACAGACAAGCACAAATAAGTAGGCACTCAAGCACACACATGCACAGACATACAGAAGAACGCAGAAAGGCACTGCACTAATGTACACACACACAGATTATACTCGTTTATACCAAAAAGCCATATAAACAGACATATATATATATACATACATACATACATACACACACACACACACACACACACACACACACACACACACACACACATTATAGTAGTTCTTACCTTCCCCCTGCTGGTCTCTGGTCCGGCCTGCAGGCTCCATTGATGATCCTCTCTGGCGGGAAGCAGCAGTGCTGAGTGCAGGGCGCACTGACTGACGTCACAGTTAGCAGACGTGGCAGCGTCTATTAACCGTAACATGGCCGGGGCGGCACACAAACAACTGAATGCTCAGTGCAGCCCCAGTCGACATAAAACCAAGCGGCTCTGGCACAGCCACTCGGGGCCCTGACGCTGCCGCTGGCACAGCCGCCTGGGGCCCGGATGCTGCCACTGGTACAGCGGCCTGGGGCCCTGACGCTACCACTGGCACAGACGCCCGGGACCTGACACTGCCGCTGGCACAACCACCCAGGAATCCGACACTGCCGCTGGCAAAGCCACCCGGGGCCCCGACACTGCCACTGGCGGAGCTGCCTGGGGGCCCTAGCCCTCCCAGCGGTTACCAGCCGGGGGCCCTATGTGAAGCACGGGGGGAGGGGGCCGCTAAGGACCTGGGGCCTACTGGGCTGGGTATTTCCCAGCACTCCGGTGGCCCAGTCCGACCCTGTGTGTGTGTGTCAGTGTGTGATTGGTGTAAACTTTTTTTTTTAATTTATTAGAATAGAAGAAAAAGAAAAAAAAAGAATAGAAGAAATGAATCTGTACAGAAAGAGATAAAAACAAAATAAAAGTGAGAATGTAAAAATTTGGTGCGGGCTTCAAATAATGGCACCCGGAGTTGGCACATACGCATATTAAGCTCTTGGCTCAAGATCTCATCTGCACACGCGCTACCTCCAGTCCATTGATGTCCCAGCAGCGGATTTAAGGAAAATGGCGCCCAGAAGTTGCGCATGCACAGATGAGATCTCGGCTCAATAGCCAATAGCTCAATCTGTGCACGCGCCGACTCTGGGCACTATTTCTTTGAAGCCCGATTTGCTGACAGTTTCTGGACGCTCCTGCCTCACAGCGCCCGCAGTGAGTATCCAGGACAGCCGCCGCACTGCCCGCAGCATCGCCCTACTCCAGCACCGCCCCTGCCGCCTTTGACCTCGTTCTACCACCGCTGCCGCCCCCCTACCCGCGGTAAAACACCACCGAATTATAAAATGGACCCCATATTTTTTTTTCACCTTATAAAACGAAAAATACAGTACTCTAGCATAAACTAATTACTACAGTATATTTTTCTGTTCCTAATCAGGCCCTATCAACTAATCTAAATGATTATTTCTTATTTAATTATTCTTTTTACACTTTTTGAAAAAACAAACAAAAAACAACAAAAACTGGATACCTATCAGTGATGTGCAAAGGAACACCAAAAGCCACAATCCATATGTGAGGGCTGCTACGCGTTGCACATATTAATAATAACCCAAGGAAAAAAGGAAAGGCAAGTACATAGAGTAAAAACAATTTTATTGATATACAGTCAATTAAAAATAAACATAAAAATGAGACAGAACTGAGAAGTTGTGCCTACCGGTTCTGTCTCATTTTTTTGCCTTTTTATTTTAATGTATATCAATAAAATATTATTTTTTTACTTTATGGGCCCAAAATGTAATGAATGGAAAAAGTAAAAATATTTTTAATAAATATATATAAAAAAAAAGATAAGTTCAAATCACCCCCTCTTTTGCCCCATTAAAAAGAAAGAAAAAAAAATACATACGGTATATGTGGTTTCGCCGTGTTCATAAAAGTCATATCAAACAGGAAAATAGTTAACTAGATCGGTAAACACAAAAAATTCAAGAACGCCCAAATTTCGTTTTTTTTGCTGCTGCAATACCACACAAAATACGTCACATCTATTTAACATAGTATCAATAAAAATCATGTCTCATCCTGCAAAAGATAAGCCATCACACGGCTTCTTTGACAAAAAAAATGAAAATGTTACGGGTCTTGGAAAATGGCGACACAACCCCCAGAAATTTTGGGTCAAACTTTGTAAAAATTCCCAAAAAACATGTCAAAATAGTTTTTTCTCTCACAATTTTACATTATTTGTGCTATGTTCATATAGCATCTCAGAAGGGATATAACACACTAAAGAACTGCAACTGACTCTGCCGGTTACTGTACAGAATAGAGATCCCGATCCGCTGTCCTCAGTGGTTCCTGCTGGAGTTGAAATAGCCCTTACCAGAGACTAAACGATGGCAACTGGGGCCGAGCAGATCGCAAATTACCTGCAGAAGGGAAGGTGTGCTGAAGTAGAAAGTGATCCCAGATTAAGACAAATAGCAAAATACAAGAGAGAGTGTATATTGCTAAAGAATAAGCCGCCTATTTACTCACAACAAACATAAGATAGGTTCAAAGTGGAGAATATAGACAGCAGAGGGTAGTATCCTAGCTGGTCAACTGACTGGCAGAAATGAGCAGCAATATGAGTGGACTTCAAAATGAGAATATAACCAGCAGGAAATACAAGCAGGGGAAAGTATTTAATTCCGAACCCGAAAGATGATTGGGTGGACAAACGAGTAAATGAATATTCTATACAAAACAGGGCAAATGTCCAGCACTAGAGACCCAAACTTGCAGCCATTATATCAGCTATAAAGGGATTCTGGAATGGAGACCGAGGACATGTGGGGCGCTCAACACAGAGGAGTATAGTCAATGTTGCCTCAAAATACGAAGAAAAAATGGTAGGCAGTCACCCAACTTAGTAAAAACAGTCCTTTATTTCATCTGGACAGGAGGAGGGGATGCGGGGAACAGGCGGACGACAACTGCCATTTCGAGCGGAAGATCGCAATCTGAATAGCACATATGAAAATAAGCAGCTTTGTAATATATCTTTGTCAGGAAGAGGACATGTTCCTGCCCCTCAAGACACCAACTGTGAAGGAGCCAATCTCAAGGAGGAGAGGGTAGACTTCATCTTAGTTTTTAGTGCAGAGTAGTGCCTGAGAAGTGTCAAGTCAGATGTGCAAGTGTTGTGGAATACCTATGTGACGCCCTGGCAAAACCAGGTAGTCACAGATAGGCCCCCGCACAACACCCTTCCCTCACTTAGGAAACACACAGCTGACCTGAAACCCTAGTCACCCCCCTTAGGGAAAGATAGACACACCAGTGGGCGGGACCAGGCAGTTGGACATGCCCACCCATGGGTCTAGACAGCCCAGGGCGGGAAAACAAGCAGTCTAAGCAGATTAAGTTGCTAGTTCAAGTTGAGAGGAGTGTGCGCTGGAGCTAGGTGTAGCTCCAGCAGAGGAAGTTCAAGTTGAATGGTGCCAGGGTAGGAGCCCTGGTGCCTTTGGCTAGGTGGTAGACGGTGGTCTCCGTCAGCAGGAGATGGGAAGATGGCTCGGCAGAACCGAGGTGGACCGGGACAGGGTTTTACCCCGCCGGTACCGACACAGGGAGCCAACCCGGAAACCGGAGCACAAAAGGGGGGTACGCGGACCCTGAAGCTAAGACCGGAAACCAGCGGCCTGGTTAATTAACCGATTGAGGCCAGGACTAGAGGTCCTGTCCCACCCAAAGTCCCTCATAGAAGACAACAGCCCACCGAAAGGGATAGGAGGTCTCCGCCAAGGCCCATAGATCCCACGGGCCAGCATCTGCGGGCACGGCTCCTTAGGCCACATCCAGCCGGGAGCGGACTCCTGAGTTTCAGACTAGGAAGTCCACCTTACACAAAGTCAGTGCAAAGGAAAAGGACAGTAACCACCAGCCTTGGTGGGGGACCTGAATGCAACCAGCCACGGTGGCCAGCCACCAGCACCTTTGGTTTACCAAAAGACTTGTGTGATTCATTTTCTGTGAGTAACCAAACATCCCCCTGCTTGTTCAGGCATGCCAGCCCTTGCCATCGCCATACCCTGCACAAAGACACTGGGTCCTGGGGCAACCATCCCTACCCACGGAGGGGTTAACATCCAGCTGCCACTACATCTCCCCCGGGTGTCCCATAACCGCAGCGGTGTTGTCCCACCTCACCACACACCGTGGGTGGCGTCACGAACTTAATACGGCCTAGCCCGTACATCTACGTCCCCCCCATTTATTCGGCGTGTCCGCGAGACCCCCGGGTCCGGAAACCCTCGAGCCACCCCCTTAGAAGGTCTGGATTCGAGCAGCAGCGGCTGCTGGCACAGCGGCCGAAAACTTGGCGTCACGAACAGGATACTTACCCATCCACTTACCTGGTGGAAGTGCGCCTTGAATTGGACAGTCAGCGGTGATCCGTTGAAAAATTTTCAGAAGTCGCCATTTTTGCCGCCATTTTTAAGTGCAAAAACTACTGCCCAGCATCTTCTTCCCCGAGAAAAGGGCAAGAAAGCCGAATCCCCGCCCCCTGGGCACATGGCCGGAAGGTGAACTCCGAGGTCGTAAAACAAGACTAACAGGCCAAAAAAGCAAGTGCCGGCAAAAGACCAAGGGAGGGCGAGTGAAGAATCTGCAGCATGTGACCCGTGCAGATAAAGGGCAGAGACTCCAGGACTCTGCCACCCTTTTGTTCCTGGACATCAACAATGCAACATGGCCGACCAGTCTGGAGGAGCCTGTGCCCGCAAAAGCCGATTGGGTGGAAGCCCAGGCCGAGCGCATGTGCTGCAGGATCCAGGCACAGGCGAGCTTCTTGCTGAAGCGATGGATGGCCGAGATGGCGGAGTTAGCTGCAGCCGTTCGGGCCCGTGAAGTGGAGGCAGCCTCGGAGGAGCGGGTAAGTGACCCACGCCCCTATGTCCCCCAGGGACCGGCCGACCAGGCTGAGGGGCCCGGTTTGCCCCTGCCTGCCACGCTGCCTCCCTCGCCGCCCGCACCTGTTGCCGACACCCCGCTCTGTCCGCTGCCACCAACAACGGTAGCGGTACCCGTCCCGTCTGCCCATGAGGGCCCGCCAGAAGAAGCCACTGGCAGTGAGCCCGTCACCTCCCCAGCACCCGTACCAGCTCCACGCCAGATTAAAGCACGGAAGGTGTCCCGTCCGGTCCCAAGCCTGGCAGCAAACCAGACGACATCGGTCCCGGTCACCGACCGGAAGCCAGCACCGCCAGAGACACTGACCGCTCCCAAACTCCTGGTCTTGGCTGAGGTACAGCAGGGATGCACCTGCGGGGTAGCAGAACGGGCCATGTCACAGCGGGGCCCTCCATTGCCAAAGGTGCCGGTCATCGCCGGCACGGAGGGACTCCGGCTGGGCCCGGCCCCTGCGCAGGTAAAAATGGAGCAGGCAGCAGATGCTCCGTACTGGGAGCGGCAGCGGCGCCAGCTGGGCAAGGAGATTGCAGCCCGGGAGAAGAGGAAGGCGGAAGTCTTGTCCCGGACCTACAGTTAGTGGTGCCTGTCCGTTGTGTAAATATGAGTATGAATGAATGCCAATTAACTGAGATCTTCACCAGATTAAGATGTTTAGGTAGCGGTTCCCAGGCGACCCTAAGTGAAGTCCCCGTTGGGACCATCTGTTGTTCCCGTTTTATAGTTAAAGGACCATGGCTTTGAACTGGCAGGCCAACCCAAGAACTTTTGGGTCTTGTAAATAGTCCCTGACCAACCTTCTCACCCTGCAGCAGTCTCTGGAGAGGCTGGTTGGAGGAAGGGCCTGCAGTAGAGTCGGCCGAGGCCCTGTCACCAGCAAAACCAGTGACTACACTCCGGGTCAGGGGTCCCCTGGATGTTGGGCCCTTGAAAAAGGACTGTCGGGTAAGGAACTTTTTACCCGGCCCGTGTGGGCAACACCCGGACCTACCCTGGACTTGGGCAAGGGGTGCCAACCTGTGTTTTAGAGGTGGCATCAGGGTTAGGTTGTTTTGGGTGGGTGAGGTGAGAAGGACCCGGTCCGTCCCGTCCCGGTTTTAAATGTGCAACATTTAAGCAAAATGCCTCCCGTAAGGGAAGAAACCAAATATACTTCGATGTAAATATGTTAGTATACTTGTAACTGTGTTTTACCCCTTTTTCATCTTTTCCAGTTCCTGTTCAATAAATGTTGGTGGTTGGACAGCCTGCGGACGGTCTGTATTAAACCAAGGGGGAATGTGACACACACAGCTGACCTGAAACCCTAGTTACCCCCCCCTTAGGGAAAGATAGACACACCAGTGGGCGGGACCAGGCAGTTGGACACGCCCATCCAGGGGTATAGACAGCCCAGGCCGGGAAAACAAGCAGTCTAAGCAGATTAAGTTGGTAGTTCAAGTTGAGAGGAGTGTGGGCTGGAGCTAGGTGTAGCTTCAGCAGAGGAAGTTCAAGTTGAACGTGCCAGGGTAGGAGCCCTGGTGCCTTTGGCTAGGTGGCAGATGGTGGTCTCCGTCAGCAGGAGACAGGAAGACGGCTCGGCAGAACCGAGGTGGACCGGTACAGGGTTGTAGCCCGCCGGTACCGACACAGGAAACCAACCCGGAAACCGGAGCACAAAAGGGGGGTACGCGGACCCTGAAGCCAGTACCAGAAACCAGCGGCCTGGTTAATTAATTGATTGAGGCCAAGACTAGGGGTTCTGTCCCACCCAAAGTCCCTCATAGAAGACAACAGCCCACCGAAAGGGATAGGAGGTCACCGCGAGGGCCCATAGATCCCACGGGCCAGCGTCTGCGGGCACGGCTCCTTAGGCCACATCAAGCCGGGAGCGGACTCCTGAGTTTCAGACTAGGAAGTCCACCTTACACAAAGTCAGTGCAGAGGAAAAGGACAGTGACCACCAGCCTGGGTGGGGTACCTGAATGCAACCGGCCGCGGCGGCCGGCCACCAGCACCTTGGTTTACCGTAAGACTCGTGTGATTCATTTACTGTGAGTAACCAAACATCCCCCTGCTTGTTCAGGCGCGCCGGCCATTGCCATCGCCATACCCTGCACAAAGACACTGGGTCCCGGGGAAACCATCCCTACCCACGGAGGGGTTAACATCCAGCTGTCACTACATCTCCCCATAACCGCATCGGTGGGTGGCGTCACGAACTTAATACGGCCTAGCCCGTACATCTACGTCCCCCCCATTTATTCGGCGTGTCCGCGAGACCCCCGGGTCCAGAGACCCTTGAGCCACCACCTTAGCAGGTCCGGATTCGAGCAGCGGCAGCTGCTGGCATGGGGGCGGCACACCTAGGCTAGAGGGTGTTTGTGGCACTGGCAACTGCAACCGTAAGTAGTGGACAGATAGGATAGAGCTCTCAAGGAGTGAGGACATTTAGAGAACTAGCTCCAACCCATCCCAAGGTACTCCAGATCCTGGACTCTAAAGGCTACTTTACACACTGCGATATCGGTCCCGATATCGCTAGTGTGGGTACCCGCCCCCATCTGTTGCGCGACACGGGCATATCGCTGCCCGTGCCGCACAACATCGCCCAGAGCCGTCACACATACTTACCTGTCCGGCGACGTCGCTGTGACGGGCGAACCGCCTCCTTTCTAAGGGGGCGGTCCATGCGGCGTCACAGCGACGTCACTGAAACGTCACTGAACCGCCGCCCAATCGCAGCGGAGGGGCGGAGATGAGCGGGACGTAACATCCCGCCCACCTCCTTCCTTCCGCATAGCGGCCGGGAGGAGGGTAGGGAGAGCTTCCTCGCTCCTGCGGCGTCACACGCAGCGATGTGTGCTGCCGCAGGAACGAGGAACAACATCGTTACTGCTGAAGTAACGATAATTGGGAATGGACCCCCGTGTCGCCGATTAGCGATTTTTCACTGTTTTGCAACGATGCAAAATCGCTAATCGATGTCACACGCAACGGCATCGCTAATGCGGCCGGATGTGCGTCACGAATTCCGTGACCCCAACGACTCCGCATTAGCGATGTCGTAGCGTGTAAAGCCCGCTTAAGAAGACTCTCCTGTCATCGGACTGTCTCCATTAGTATGAGTCATCAGGAGGACATTCAGTATACAGTAGACCTGGGCAAACAGGTAACGGACTTTAGACGAGCTGAATAATCTGTGCACTTCTGTCAAAGGTCACATTGTTAGTGAACAAATCCATGTGGGTAGGACACCGACCTTGAGCAGATGGGGACTTCTGATATGCCTAAGTGTGATGCTAAGCAGTGTGGAAGAGGATGGACTAGCAACATCGGTAGTACCAAAGGTTATTTTCATGTCTAAGTAAAAAGTGTGCCCTAAATTGAGGTGTAACTTAAGGAAAGTGTTAAGTGTTATGCCCACTTAATCGATGTCTTGAAAGTATCAGGCATAACGTTTAGTAAAAGACTGTTAAAAAAGAACTCCGAGTCTGCATCTATGACTCCCCTATGTATGGGTCCTGGTCTGTCAGACAGTCTGAAACAAAATATGATTTGCACCCCAGAAGACCACACACCCAGCCAGGACCACCACAAACACAAACCCCCTTGCTCTGTGGGGATGGCCGGGGCACAGTATTGTAAAGTGTAAAATGGTGACTGATCTGCGGTCTGAAACAGAGTGAAAAATGGCTACCGTGCCGTGGGCAAATATGGCAGACAGTTACACAGTCAAGAGAAGATGCTCTGCCCATCATAGGCGTTGTAGCGTAGTAGAGGCGCAAAGATGTGTCCAGCCTGTGAAAGCCCCAGTGAAGAGAAAACGCTCCCGGTCAGTGGTGCCTGCCTCAAATTGGCATAGTGAAAGGAAAGGCTCCGCCCAAGTTCATGGAGAATGGGCGGTGGCGCTGAAGAAATGGCCAGAGGAGCCGGAAGAAGCCAATCCTGGAAGGTGTGGATTTGCGAAAAGGGTACTCCCATGGCAGAGCAGGCCAGCACCATTGTTGGTGAGTGAGACGACAGTAATGGAGCAGCGTGGAGTATGGCTTGAGTGAGAAGGGTGGTGGCTCAGGGCCTCGACCCGTGGAAGCCCTGGGTGTGTGGCCTATAAAAACTGTCTGCAGCTGCAAGAAGAGGAGGCCAGGAGGCCTGTTGGAGCCAGAGGTCCCCCTATATGACCGGGACTCAAGATCTGGACCGATGAATAAGGCGGTGACCGAAATCCTGCATCCGTGATGAACGGCCGAAGTCTGTGACAACAGTGAGAACCCGATTGCCCCTAAAAGAAGTGCTTGTACAGGAGGCGTCCCCCATGCCACAGCCGCTTTTAAGAGGAACAGAGGCGGCTCTGTCAGGTGTATGTGAATACCAGATCTGTGCGTCAGGGGTCCCACTCCAACGGAAGGAGACCAAGTCCAGTTTGTGAAAGAGTACGGTCCACGGGGATGGTTCGCGGCAGTGGTAATTAAAGCCCGATTGGAAGTGGAGAGTCTTTCAGTGACAGCAGAAAGCCCCATATCCTTGAAGTCATCTGTGCATGTCTGACAAAACATTGGGAACACTGATCCCAGTACTTTGGCCTCCACTGTTGGCACCAGACTCTTGGGCCTGTTGGAGTGGGCCGTCACCGGCCATTGGGCCCAGGGAGCACACTTGACCATGTACGTCAGAGTGGTTGAGATGAAAAAGACCCAGGTGTGAGGGCGGCCACAGTGGACAGCATGGTGGAAATCTGGAGTCAGCGATGCTAAGCCCTTGTTGTGCCCATTGCACACATAGAAGAGAAGCTGTTCTGCATTCCTGAGGACTGTAACAGAAAGACTCTGTGTGTTGGCCTAACAATGGCTGGAGTTTATGTTGTTTTTCCCCCCTTCCAGTTTTTTTTATGCATGTTGCGCACCCCACTGCCGAATTACAAAACTATGAACGACAAGAGGGCTATACCCCCTTCACCAAGGACCCTGTTTCTATGGATGCTGCATACAGCCCATGGACTTTGACCCTGACCCCATTGGCTTTGCTCTGTCACCATGGACTTTATCCTTTGTTCCATGGACTTGACCCCTGTACCCCCATGGACTTTGCCCCGTTGTCCAACGGACTGTGAGACTGCCAGTCAGGCAGCATTGTGCAACACCCAGGGACTGATATTTACAAAAGAGGAAGGGGGCGGAACAGAGGACCCGATGTGCCAGCCGGGTCAAGAACTAATGGACTGTGTGCCTGGGTCATTGGAGCTGTTGATGTGTTTGCAACCTGTGAAGAGATTGGCCCAGGGAGTTGGACTCAAAGGGAACCTGAGTTCCCTGTGATGTGTTATTGACTTACTCCGGGAAACAACTTCCACATGCAAGCCCTTGTGAACTCTGGGCTCCTGTTGGCCTACGGGCCCTGTGTGGTTAAGAACTGCAGAGTATAACATTAGGTATAGGCTGTATCCATGGATCCTCTGGACAGCTGACAGTGTGGTGTGTTCTGTGGATTGTTCCCTTTATAATTAGAAGGGCCTGTTACCACGATGTTGCTGGCACACCAGGGGAGCTAGTTGTGATTGACCATACCCAATTTTTGGACATCAATGATATCATCTGACCTTTAGCATCCTGATGAACCTGATACTTCTGTACCCCGGAAAAAAAGGGGGTGAAACGCATTGAGGCATACATGTTTGATTGGCTATTTTTAGCACAGTTTATTGTAATTTGGCCAGTAGAATACTTGTCATTTGTTTTATGACCATATTTGTATCAAGCCTAGTTAGTTGTCCTGTATACTAGGGTCACAGACTATGGATACATTATCTAATAATTAGGGACAGCAAGGGCAAGCCGTCATGGAACAGGGGCACCATTGTCGACGTTAGAGTGTTGGAAGGCAGGGGAGAGTTCCTTAGAGTACAGGTTTAGGACCATTCAGTAGTGTGCCGCCCCCGTGCCAGCAGCCGACGCTGCTCGGATCTGGGACTTCAGGGGTGGTGGCTCGAGGGTCTCCGGACCCGGGGGTCTCGCGGACACGCCGAATAAAATGGGGGGACGTAGATGTTCAGGCTAGGCTGTAGTAAGTTTTTGACGCCACCCACGGTGTGTGGTGAGGTGGGACACCACCGCTGCTGTTACGGGGCACCCGGGGGAGATGTTGTGCAGCAAGATGTTAACCCCTCCGTGGGCAGGGATGGTGGCCCTGGGACCCGATGGCTCTGGAGCAGGGGGAATGCCGACTGCAGGGGGGTGTTGGTGTACTCACTGTCAGTACTAAAACACACAAGTCTCTGGTAAACCAAGGTGGTGGTGGCCGCTGCCGTGGCCAGTTGCGTTCGGGATTCCCCACCCGGCTGGTGGTCTCTATCCTTTTCCTGCACCATTTTTAAATAGAAAAGACTTCCTTGTATGAAACGTAGGAGTCTGCTCCCGGCTGGATGTAGCCTAAGGAGCCGTGCCCGCAGATGCTGGCCCGTGGGATCTATGGGCCTTAGCGATGACCTCTTATCCCTAATCGGTGGGCTGTTGTCTTCTATGAGGGACTTTGGGTGGGACAGGACCTCTAGTCCTGGCCTCAATCGGTTAATTCACCAGTTCCAGTAGGTTCTGGTTCCTGGCTTCAGGGTCCGAGTACCCCCCTTTGTGCTACGGTTTTTGGGTCAGTTCCCCGTGTCGGTACCGGCAGGCTACAACCCTGGCCCGGTCTACCTCGGTTCCACCGAGCCGTCTTCCCGACTCCTGCTGACGGAGACCACCGTCTGCCTCCTAGCCAAGGCACCAGGGCTACTACTCTGGTACCTGTCAGTTTGCTTCAGGACTGACACACAGGCCTGACCTCCACTACTGAACTCCAAAAGTGAACTGACTACTTTCCTGCCCCCGAGCTCTCTAAACCCCTAGGTGGGCGTGTACCAACCGCCTGGCCATGTGTCTTACTGTCCCTAAGT
Organism: Anomaloglossus baeobatrachus; assembly: GCF_048569485.1. Lineage (NCBI taxonomy): Eukaryota > Metazoa > Chordata > Amphibia > Anura > Aromobatidae > Anomaloglossus > Anomaloglossus baeobatrachus. The sequence goes on from NC_134360.1 coordinate 79,241,942, forward strand.
GGGGTGACTAGGGTTTAATGGTTGGCTGTGTGTTTCCTAATGAGTGAACGGTGTTGTGTAGGGGCCTAACTGTGACTACCTGGTTTTGCCAGGGCATCACAGTGGCATAACCCTGGGGTTCACACTTCTTGTTATATTGCACTGTTATTTGTCCTTTTCATGTTCAAGGCTATGCGTTGCAGTTCCCTTTTTAGGAAGAATTATTAAAAGTTATTTCTTCTTCTATCAGGTTGTTTTATGATTTAGAAGTGGGACCAGGGCCATTGTAAAAAAAATTTGGATCAGCTTTTAAATGCTGAAAGTGTTGTTTTATTTTTGTGTATGTTTTGCTGTTTAGTGTCTTACAGGTCTGTATCATCAAAGACAACCATGTGCAAAGAGGGGTGGAGTGTAAGGAAGTGGCCGAGTTCCTGCCCCTGAAGATACCAACCACAGCTTGTCACATTATGCATTGTGGTATGTATATAATGTAATGTTTCTGTGCCATATGGTGTAGCAGTGTTAGCCAATTTAGTGTGTCACATAGCGCTTAAGATAGGCATAATATGTAGAGTGGTAAGTTAGAAAGCTTGTTTATCTACTGACTGTAGGCAAAGTAGTAGTTAAGTTGTAGGATCAGCCTAATGGAGTTGGAGCTAGTCTCGAGGAGTAGAGGGCAGACGTCTTCTTAGTTTTACTGGAGACTAGTGTCTGAGAGGTATCAAGTCAGATGTGCAAGTCATATGGAATATCTATGTAGTGGGTGGGCCTACCCCCTACTAGTTTAGCATAGTTTACCCGGCATTGTGATTATTAAAAGTGTTGATTTTTATTATTGTATGTGTTGTGTTAGGGCACCCCCTAGTGGCCGGGTGGGACGGCTGTTGCCACCGGGGAAGGAGGAGTCGGCCGGATATCTAGGGAAGGGCTGTGAGAGTGTGTGGAGAGAAGGATCCGGGACAGCAGGCAGTGAACATCTGCAGCGGCAAGTGTGAGTGTGTGAGCGGAACACCAGGGGACACCGGAGTAAAGGAGGTGGACGCAACCTCAGGGTCTATTCCGCTGGTGTGGGTCCAGTGTGTGCTTGACCGGAGAGTGGGAGCCCGGAGAAGAGGAGTATCTAGGGCATATCCCCACCAGAGGGCGCGTTTGGGCAGGTTGTCCCCAGCTCCACCAATATTGCCGGAATCTGCTGACCGGAGTGTTATTTTGTGCTTGAATAAATGTCAGTTTTTGTGCATTTCAACTTTTGCCTGAAGACTCTTTGTGCATCGGCCGGTGAAAGAGACGTCCCACACTGCACATCCAAGTCAGTCCCCGAAGTTAAAGAAGTGGTGGAACCAGGGGGCTGCCTCAGTACCAGTGCCACGACTACACAGCCAGAGGTGCCCCTGGGCCATCACTTCATGTGGCGTAGTCGGCAGGATGCGATTCCCCTGCCAGGAACCCAAGAAGCTGGAGATCAGGTCGTGCCTGGGGCACAGGATCCCGACTGCGAGGGAAGATTTCCAGCCCCCTGGTGGGAAGAGAACCCAGTGCCCGTAGCGTTGGACCGGGCACAAGATGGCGGTAGGAAGGCCGTTATCCGTGAAGTGGAAGAAAAGGCGCGAAAAGTTGGCGCCGAAAGAAGAGCCTGGGGCTGGCCGGTGCCGAGGAAGAGGCACAGAGTACTCCGCCCAAAGAGGGGAGGCGCCAGTCCCAGGGCATTGAAGACATACAAAGTGGGCGGTGTTCGGAGGAAAAAGAGGTACCGCCGCGGAGGAGTCAAGTGGATGCGTGAGGCTGGGGGAGGTTACTGTTTAAGAGCGGGAAGCAGAGGCCCGCCTTCTTTTCCCTCAGTCTGCACTGTGACACCACCGCTAGTTACAGCACAGCGATCCGAGATGGCAGCTTTTGGGCAACCGGAAGAACTGGCTACAACTATGGCTTTGATCACCTTAGGCCGGGGCCGACCCAGGTTTGCCCCTGCCAGTGAGGCAGCTATGGTGGATCTTCCAGTGGGACTGGGAGGTTCTACGCGCCCTGATAAGGTGTCATGGAAAACCACCTGGGACGCACAGACCGGAAGTACCATCACCGAAGTGAAGGCGACGTATGCTACGCCACCAGGAGGCCGTTCGGGGGCTACAGCCTTCCCTTGGGAGACCCCACAGCTTGGCGCCGCCACACCACCTACTCCCTTGCTGGAGCCGGCTGAAGTGTTGACCGAGCGTCTGGAGAAGGACCACCGGGGCTTCATCTGGGACCCGGTAATTGTCCCGTCCACCGAACCGCACCCCAGAGCTCCGTCCCCGAAGCCCGACCCTGTTCAGGAACGTCTTCTGGCCGAAACCCTTGTCCGGGAGATGCTGTCCGGTCCGGGCGGAGAGGAGCTGGCCCTGCAGTTTACCACCGGCGTGGTGGTAAAATTTAACCAGAAGGAGGGGTACGGCTTCATCCGCGAGGTCAGCACGGGGGATGACTATTTCTACAATAGAGTCCACCTGGACGTGGAGGGGTTGCCCAAACGGCTCCACACACTCTGGCCGGGTGAGAAGGTGCAATTTCTGCCGGACGCAGGTAGCCGCGGCCTATTTGCAGTTGCCGTGAACCGGATGCCGACCGCCCGGGAAGCGGCTCAGTGGCAAGAGGAGCTGGAGTGGGAGGAGCAACAAGAGCGGCGCCGGAGCCATGCAAAACCGGTTCCGTCCGAGCCCTCTCACCCCCGGCGCACCGCGGCTGCTGCTCCGGAACCATCGTCTGGGCCGACCGTTGATCCGGAGAAGATTTCGCCAGTGGTAACCGTGAGTCAGCATGTGACCAATCAACCGGTCATTGTTTTGGACGCGCCACCGCCACCCTGGGTAGCGACACCTTCACCTCCGCCAGGAGCCGAGGCAGCCACGCCAGCAGAACCACCCTTTGCCCCCTTGTCTTTCCGACGGGTCCGCCGTCAGCCGGGACAATCTCTGGGGGCCTACATCCAGGCTCAAGCGGAGGAGTGGAAGAGAGCCTGGCCTCCAGAGTAAGTCGTTTCAGCCAACATGTTTAAGACCGGTGTTGTTCCCAGACCGGCAGAAGGTTTCTGTTAAAAGTTTTACGGGTCTGTTGCCCGCCAACTAAGACCGGGAGCGCTGTTGAGCCTCCGGGCGCCCATCTAAGACCGGGAGCGCTGTTGCGTCTCCGGGCGCCACCGTAAGACCGGGAGCGCTGTTGAGCCTCCGGGCGCTACCTAGAGACCGGGAGCGCTGCTGCGCCTCTAAGCGCCCCTAAAGACCGGGAGCGCCGCTGAACTGGTGCCGCTGTGGTCGTGGACTGACCTGAAAGGTTTTTGTTTTAATGTGTTTATAGTTAAGAGCCTTGCCGGGAGGCTCGGATTTTAAGAGGGGAGGCATGTAGTGGGTGGGCCTACCCCCTACTAGTTTAGCATAGTTTACCCGGCATTGTGATTATTAAAAGTGTTGATTTTTATTATTGTATGTGTTGTGTTAGGGCACCCCCTAGTGGCCGGGTGGGACGGCTGTTGCCACCGGGGAAGGAGGAGTCGGCCGGATATCTAGGGAAGGGCTGTGAGAGTGTGTGGAGAGAAGGATCCGGGACAGCAGGCAGTGAACATCTGCAGCGGCAAGTGTGAGTGTGTGAGCGGAACACCAGGGGACACCGGAGTAAAGGAGGTGGACGCAACCTCAGGGTCTATTCCGCTGGTGTGGGTCCAGTGTGTGCTTAACCGGAGAGTGGGAGCCCGGAGAAGAGGAGTATCTAGGGCATATCCCCACCAGAGGGCGCGTTTGGGCAGGTTGTCCCCAGCTCCACCAATATTGCCGGAATCTGCTGACCGGAGTGTTATTTTGTGCTTGAATAAATGTCAGTTTTTGTGCATTTCAACTTTTGCCTGAAGACTCTTTGTGCATCGGCCGGTGAAAGAGACGTCCCACACTGCACATCCAAGTCAGTCCCCGAAGTTAAAGAAGTGGTGGAACCAGGGGGCTGCCTCAGTACCAGTGCCACGACTACACAGCCAGAGGTGCCCCTGGGCCATCACTTCACCTAGACCACAGCTAGAGGGAGTTTGTGGCAACTGCAACCATAACAACTAGTTGACAGAGAGAATAGAGCTCCCGGGAAGGACTCAAAAAATGACGATGTATAGAGAACTAGCTTAGTCCCACTATAAGGTACTCTAGGCCCCAGACTCTAAATAGACTCTTCCATCGTTGGTCTGACTCCAATAGTTCAAGTCATCGAGAGGACGTTCTGCATAGACCTGGGCAAATTGGTCGATACAGTAATGGATGTTAGACGAGCCAAAAAGTCTGTACAGTCCGGTCGAAGTCGTATCGTTAGTGAATGAATTCCTGTGGGTTGGATGCCAACCTTGAGATGATGGGGTATTAATGACTCATGTGTGGGAGTGATGCTAAGCAGTGTGGAGGAGGACGGACTAGCACCAGTGGTAGTACCTAAGGTCATGGAGAAGCCTAAGGGGTACTTTGCACGCTGCAACATCGCTAGCCGATTGCAGCGATGCCGAGCGCGATAGTCCCCGCCCCCGTTGCAGATGCGATCTCTTGTGAAAGCTGCCGTAGCGAACATTAACTGCCCTGCGACGTCACTATGGCCGGCGACCCGCCTGCTTCCTAAGGGGGTGGGTCGTGCGACGTCACAACGACGTCACACTGCAGGCGGCCAATAGAAGTGGAGGGGCGGAGATGAGGGGGACGTAAACCTCCTGCCCACCTCCTTCCTTCCGCATAGCTTCTGGAGGCAGGTAAGGAGATGTTCCTCGCTCCTGCGGCTTCATACACAGCGATGTGTGCTGCCGCAGGAACAAGGAACAACATCGTACCTGTCGCTGCAGCGAAATTATGAAAATGACCGACACTACACAGATCACCGATTTACGACGCTTTTGCGATCGTTTATCGGTGCATCTAGGCTTTACACATTGCGACGAAATTACTGGCGCCGGATGAGCGTCACTTTCGATTTGACCCTGACGATATCGCAGTAGCGATGTCGCAACGTGCAAAGCCCCCCTAAGGAAAGAATGTGCCCTAAATTAGGGTGTAACTTAAGAAACAAGTTCAAGTGTTGTAACTGCAGTGTGTTGAAAGTACTGTGCTTAACGTTTATTAAAAGACTGTTAAAAAAGAAGCAACAACGGAAAAATTAGACCAGCTCACCAGGTGCATGAGTCGATGATGGAAGCTCTGGGCCAGCTACCAGGCAGACATAATTGGAAAACAAGGAAAAGCCAGCATCCGCAATCAAAAGTTCAAAAAAAAGTAAGTATTAATAGTTCATAAGAACAAGGTATAAAAACCATACGTAAACAAAGGTCTATGCATTTTGAGTGGATAAACCGCTTTTAATCATGTTGTTAAAAAAGAACTCTGAGTTTGTGTTGGAGGTTCCCCTGTGGATGGGTCCTGGTCAGTTAGACGGCCTGAAACGTCCGCCGTCTACCTCTAACTCTTATTCTGCCTCTCACTCCTCCCTCAACCTCTAGCCCTGCCCTTTTGTGTCTAGCTCCTCCTGTGACGCCCTGGCCTTTCAGGTCATCACAGGGTATTGTGCAACCTGCCCTTCTGCACGGTATCCTCCTTGGTTAACGGATCCCAATCCTCAGGTGTTGTTGACAGCTAGTCCAGTAAAAATCCTAGGAACACTTCCCACTTGAACCTACCAGACACACCATTGGGGGGCCTGAAGGGAATAGGGCCGCCCACATGGGGGGTTGGTGAGGAGAAAGTGAGGAAAGTGATAGTTGAGCAGGGGAGTTGAGTTGAGACAGTGGAGAGTGAAGGAGGTGAAGTGACTCTCTGCGAGGGAGAGGTCACGGAGCAGGGCTCCTGAGTACTAGGTGGCAGACGTTGGTCTGGGCCTGGTAGGAGCTGGAACCCCGGTCACAGGGTACAGTGTCAAGCGGCACGGACTGCCGAGGAGGGCAGCCCGCAGCCTTGAGCTATCACCGGGCAGGGGCCAGGGCACGACGGGGTACGTGGACCCCAGGCCGGAAAGTAGCTTCTTGCATTCCGGTAATTTACCCAACGGGGGTGAAGACTTCAAGTGTCATCCCCAACCCACTCCAAAATTGGGGCACCGATGGGATAGGACCTTCCCACTGCAGTCCAAAGAAATCCTACGCGTGAACCCTGAGAGCAAGCTCACTCCGTTAGCCATACGGGTGAGTGGGACCCAGAGAGTTTCATACCAACGAGTCCAAGTCAGACAAAAGTGCCAGGGATAGGGCCACAGACCGACAACAATACCGAGGGCACGGATCCAAACGTACTCCCCGTGGACTACGGTGGTGCTCGGAACTTTGGTTTACAAGCTGTCGGTGTGGTTATTCTAGGACTGAGTGAGTACGTTGGAAACCCCCTCTGCACCTATTCCCCAACGGCACCAAAACTCCACCATACAACACCAACGGGCCCCGGGACACCAACCCCCTACCCACGGAGGGGTTAAACATCAGGCTGCCACATCATCGTCACCGGGCTCCCCAACGGCACCGATGGTCCCTCACATTACCACACACCGTGGGTGGCGTCACGAACTTTCCAAAAATCCCCTGTACACATCTCCCCCCCCCTCCTTTTAATCGAGTGGCCGTGCGACCCCCGGGTCCAGAGACCCCTCGAGCCACCGCGGATCCGGATTCGAGCGGTCTCATCAGTAAAAGCTGCTATCTCCTATCTCAGTAATGGGAATGTCTTGATTGAATACAGATTTTACCTAAGAATTGAGAATATTGATAATGACTGATCAATTCTGGCAGAGAAAGAAGCAAAGTTGTTTGATAAGTTGTTTGATGACATATTACAAAGTTGCTTATCTTCATGTGTACTATTGATTTATTAAATAAAAATGAAAACGATGGTTACACTTTAAATGTCCTTTTTAATAAAGGAAATAAATCATTAATATGCCGGCTGCAGGTTTTTGTAGGCTCCGGGGGAAAGAGCTTCAGTGGGCCCTATCCACATACACAGATACATACATGTGTCGCCAGGGGTTAAGGGGATACCCAGAACCGGGCCAAGGGTCGCTTCTGGAAAGGGTATCACGGTGTCGTGACCCGGTCTGTGCTCCCTGGTTCCACAATAAAAAGGGGGGTTATGTTCGTGACGCCACCCGTGGAATGTGATCAGAGATGACCACCGCTGCTGCAGAACCTCCGGGGTGATGGAAGGCAGCTTGAGATGGGACGGCTCCCCACGGGTAGAGCCTTTTCCCCGGGGCAGTGTGTAAGTCTATGGGGGGAGTGCAGGACACGAGCACAATAAACAGGCAGACTCGGAGACACTTCAGACGTTCTGAGGAGGCTAGAGGGGTTGACCTTGGAGGAGGGGGTATCTCTGGTGACCATGGATGTCGAGGCCCTCTATTCCAGCATTGATCACCGCGATGGACTTGCGGCCGCCCAGTTCTTTTTGGATTCTAGTAATTTGGATCAATCTCTGTCCGGTCTGATCATGGAGTTGTTGGAGTTTGTGTTGACGCACAACTTCTTCGTTTTTCGGGACCGGTTCTTCCTCCAGCGGCGCGGCACTGCGATGGGGGCGGCTTGCGCGCCGTCCTACGCAAACCTCTTTCTCGGCTATTGGGAGAGGGAGGTTTTCGGGGGCGGCGTGCCGGCGAGCTCCCATGCGCAGTGCTGGCTCCGCTACATAGACGACATATTTGTCGTCTGGGGTGGAACCGGCCCTGAACTGGAAGGTTTTGTGCGTCGACTCAACTCCAACGACCGGAACATCTTTTTGACCCATCAGATCGGGCACAGATCCATTGACTTTTTAGACATCAAGATATCCATAGAGCTGGGCGGAGCAGTGTCTACTACCATCTTCCGTAAGTCCACCGCGGTGAATTCCCTCCTCCATGCCACTTCAGGACTCCCTAGGTCAACGGTGGATGTCATTCCTACCGGCCAATTCCTGCGGCTGCGTAGATTATGCTCCTCGGGTAATACCTTTGAGACCGAATCCAGTGATATGAGGGAGAGATTTAGAAGCAGGGGATATAGCAACAGATCCATCAAACGTGGATACCAGCGGGCCAAATCCTCTAATCGTGACCAGATACTGTCAGGAAGAGCTTCAACAGTGAAGCCATCTGGTTATGTGGCCAGGTTTATCTCCACCTACTGCCGGCAGTGGGAGCAGATAAGGGGGGTGCTTAACAAGCATTGGGCAATTTTGCAAACAGAACCCTCCCTTGAGGGATACTTGCCTGACCACCCCATGATGACAGCGAGAAGAGGTAGGAGTCTCAAAGATATGTTGGTGCATAGCCACTATGTGGCAAAGACTCCACCTCTTTTCGGATGTGGCCCACAACGAGTTGGCTGCTACCCATGTGGTAGCTGTCGTGGATGTAAGAACATTGTTAGGGCCACCACGTTTTGTTCTGCTGACGGCCTGAGAGAGTACTCGATCCGAGTTTACATTTCTTGCAACACATCTGGCGTAATATATTACGCCACATGTGGTTGTGACAAAATATACGTCGGATTAACCTCTCGGGAACTTCGTATTCGAACGAGAGAACATGTACGTGATATTTTGGCCGCTAAAGAGGTTATTAACCCGGAGACTCTCAAGACGATCCCCCGTCACTTCAGGGAGGTTCACCATTGTGATCCAATCTCCCTGAAGGTTCGTGGGATTGACCGGGTGCATCTTGGTGTCCGGGGTGGAGATTTGAAAAAACGTCTTGCACAGGTGGAGTGCCGATGGATTTTTACCCTCGGTACCATGTCCCCATGTGGACTTAATGAACGTCTCACTTTTGCTCCTTTTCTGTAGTCCATTGGACTTTTGGGATAGCAATTACCATCATTCATTCCGGTTCCTCTGTAGCCTGGAGCTATGGACACTTACATGTTGGCTTCTGATGGTAATTGCTGCCCCTTGGCAACTGTGTTCATGAGTTTTTAGACCTTTTGTATTAATAGGATGATTGTTCCTTGGTGCGGTTTCTGGTTCTCAATTTTAACAGTGTTTTTTTGTTTTCCTTAGTTTTTGGTCCTACCCCTACTATGCCTTAAGCCCCTATAGCCTTGGGATACCTATGGTGAAGATGTCGTCCTTCAAGCTATTCTGAGACATGGAGCTGTCTTTGACATTGAATTAAATACATACATGTTTTATTATAATGGTGTAATGGATATATCTCTATTTATCTACATATATATTCATTATATATGTGATGTTTTATCTTCGTACATATATTCTCTTGGTATATGCATGTATGTATATTATCACATACACTATGTTTTATTGCTGGGTATGTGGTTGTGAATATGTGTAAGTGGCTGTTTTTCATTTCCTGTCTCTTTAACGCATCTTCTGCTTTTCTTATATTCCACTTATATTTATCCCACCATGGTATATTGCGAATCCTTTTGTCGCCGAATGTTCTTACAACTGACTTTCCGTCCCTTTTTACAATTATGGGCACTCTTGCCCGGTTCACTAATGGTCGGTTGGTCACCTTCTGTTAAGGCGGACTCACCCGATGACGTGTCAGAGGGAAGTCCTTTCTCTCTGACGCGGCCGCGGCTGGCGTCCTTAGCAGCGGAATTCCGGAAGTGCTGTGACGTCACAGGAAGTTTTCTTCCCCCCGGCTTCCGCTGCTGAGGATCCGATGCGGCATGGCTCGCAGTACCCCGGTTCGCATAATCAATCTAATGAGGGGGCGTTTGTTCATTGGGGTCAGACCTCCTATATAACACTTACACTCTGCACTATTTTTAGTCGTCCCCCGACGAAGCACACGGAGCGAAACACGTGTTGGGACGTTGGTCCCCACGTGTTACCCTGGCCCTCGGCGTCATATTCTACCGGTAGGTTGCTCGGCTTTAACTACTAACTAATCTGGCCTTTCTTGGCCACTTCTATTATTTTTTTCTGAGCTGTGTCTGCCTGGTGTTATTCAATATGGGTATGTCTGCCGTTACTCAGTAGAGACGTGTTCTCCTGAATGAATGCTTGGGACACGTGGGGTTTTCCCCTCCAGCACCATTTCCCTTGGTCCTATGTATTTATGTATGCCTATTTATTGATTCCCCTACAGTCTTTACAATAAAAATAATTATATATTTTCATAATATGGCTTGTGTGGGTATATCTGTTATCTGGCAAACTGAAAGACTCTATTCTCTTGGTTTTATTCTATTGTAGAGTTGTTGCCAATTTATTCATCAAGTGGCCCTCTCTTTGATTTAGACTCACGGTTTTGCAGTTTCTTTGTCCTTTACTGATGATGGTATTCAGCAGAGTACTGTCCACGGAGTCTGTGAGGGGTTCAGGGTTTCTCCCACCCAGCCGGGCCGTTTTGGCTCCCTTTTTCTGCACTGTGTGTCTGTGGCCCTGCCGCTGTGTGAACTATGCAGCCGGCTGTGCTCTGCTCTGCTCCTAGGTACCGACCTGACAGGCAACTCGAGTCCTTACTTGTATGTTCCTGAACTCTCCTATGTTGCTTGTGTCTGTGGTACAGATAGAGAATGTGGAATCCTCACTTCTCTGGTGTTCACTGTGCAGTATGTAACCTGCAGTCTCGGATCCAGCATCCGTTCTGTGTGCTCCACTGGGATGAACTCAGCAATGCTCTGCCTCCCAGGAATGTTCCTCTGTGTACTCTTTCTCCTTTCCTCAGACCCTCAGCTAGGCCTGGAATTGGTAAGTGGATCCTGAGGTGAGCTTGAGCCAGCTTCCAACCTGCAGATCCTTTCTCCTCAGTGCTCTGCACTGAACTTCCAAACTGAAACTACTCCTGACCATTTCCTCCCCCCACCAGAATATACAGGGAAGCAGCTTGGTCTCCCCCTTCTGGCCAGGAGGTCTTGGTGTTGTGTGTGGGGAGTTAACCCTTTGTGTGCAACCCTGGGGTGCCACATTCCCCCTTAGTGAAGAACAGTACTCCGGGACTGTGAAAGAAACAAACAAGTTATGAACAACAAGTGTATATATAAATACAGAGTCTCAAAAGGAAAAAATACAAAAACCTTAAAGCTCAAAAAGAGTCCAAAATGTTCAAGAATATGTAAGTGTTCATACAGTATAGTCTCTGTAGGTACTGGGCTTTTGGTCTTAACGTTGCAATTATATAAACATTTCAATCAACAAACACTTCTTAAAGGTGTCTCTACTCTGGTCATAAGTGCAGTAGGCCTCACGGCCCTCGGGCCACCAACATGTGATCAAGTTGTAACTCTCCGTGCTGCCACCTTACACCACTCTTCTCTCACCTTTTCTGTACACTAAACTGTTACGGTTTTTCATATAAACATTATAACATATGTACATTTTATATGCAATTCCACATTAGTCTTTATATCTTGCTGGTATCTGACCCTGAGTACTACGCTGCGACCTGCGTACTGCTGGTGTACTGGGTGTACTTAGCATAATGGTGTGAGTTGAAGTGTACCTATTTGGTGTTTCTGGTACTTGTGAGGATGGTGGACTGACTGTAGGACTGGCAAGCTCACTGGGACCAGGAATCTGTTCTTCCTCTACGGTTTCAACTTCCAGTTCTTCATGTCTTGGGACTTCTTGTGGTATGAATTCTGATGCTGGTTCCGCCACTTGAGGGAAGGCGATCATTGGGACTACTACTGCTCCATAGTAATTTGGCCATGTTTTTGGGAAATCTCCTAAGACTGTATGGAATACATCTTCTTCCTCCTTGACAGGTTGTACCTGTATGGGTAAGGTGACTTCTGGTGTCTTCAGGGTTTCAGGACACGGTTTGAGTTGATCTCTTGACACGACAGCTGATGTCCTTCCTTCATCCTTACTGATGAGACACACTTTAGGATTATCCATACTGGATGGTAAGACTGTATATGGGGTGGTTTCCCACTGATTATCCAATTTGTTTGTGCGCCGTTTCCTCTTGAGAACTTGTTCACCAGGTTGCAATGGGGTTGCTAGAGCATGCTGGTTGAAGGTTCTCTCCTGTCTTCCCCTAGCTTGTTGGAGACTTTTCTCTACGCACTCTTGTACTTGGCGATACTGCTGCTGACGTAGGGTATCCCAATTGGATTCTTAAACTTCCGCATCTGGCTTCAGAATTCCCATATCTAAATCAATTGGCAGTTTACCGGGCCTTGCACGCATAAGGTAAGCGGGGGTGCAGTTTGTAGAACTCACCGGGACATGATTGTACAAGTCCACTAGGTCTGGCAACCTCTCTGGCCATTGATTTCTTTCTGACTCTGGTAAGGTCTTCAACAGGTCAATCACAATATGGTTCATCTTCTCACATAAGCCATTTGTTTGGGGATGGTATGCTGTTGTGCGGATCTTTTTACAGCCATACATGTTGCAGAATTCTTGGAAGATCTGTGATTCGAAAGCTGGACCTTGGTCTGCAAGGACTTGTTCTGGGTAACCATGGGGTCTGCAAAAGTACGTCTGGAATGCTTTAGCTGCTGTTCTAGCTGTAAGGTCTTTCACGGGTACCACCACTAAGAAGCGTGAGTAATGGTCCACGATGGTTAAGGCATAGACATAGCCAGACCGGCTTGGTGACACCTTGACGTGGTCTAATGCAACTAGCTCGAGTGGTTGCTTGGTTACTATGGACTGGAGTGGAGCTCTCTGGTTCTGTTGATCCTTTCTTCTGAGGTTGCACGGTCCGCATTTTCTACACCAATCTTCAATTGATTTTCTCATGCCAACCCAGTAGAATCTTTCTCTTAAGAGCAACTTTTTCCAACCAAAATGACCAGCACCGTCGTGGTAAGCTTCCAGAACCATCTTGACATCTCTCTTGGGCACGATGATCTGCCAGACCAACTCATGTGTTTTTGGATTGGTGTGCCTTCTACAGAGCTTCCCTTGGTACAGGAACAATTTACCTCTCTCTTTCCAGAGATGTTGTGTCTCAGCTGGGGCATTCTGATTAGGGTATGCACCTTGTTGTGTAAGCAGTTCTTTCACTAGCTTCACAGCTGGATCGCTGTCTTGTGTGTCAGCCCATCCGTGGTGTGCTAATGGGTTGAGAGTTGCCTGCTGTTGTTTTTCGTAGACACTCGGTTGATACTGTCCCACCTTAGGACGGTGAAAGGCCGGCAGCTCAATTTCTTCCAGTCCCTCCGGTTCCTCTTCCACGTTCCCCGAGTGTGGCATCCGGGATAAGGCATCTGCATTCCCATTCTTGTGGCCTGCCCTGTACTTGATGACAAAGTTGTAGTTTGACAGTCGGGCTATCCATCGCTGTTCCAGCGCACCTAGTTTTGCAGAGTCCAGGTGGGTCAACGGATTGTTGTCAGTAAAGATGGTAAATTCTGCAGCTGCCAGGTAGTGTTTGAAACGCTCTGTTACAGCCCAAACTACTGCCAGTAGTTCTAACTTGAAGGAGCTGTAATTCTCTGGGTTTCTTTCTGTAGGCCGGAGCTTCCTGCTTGCAAAAGCAATAACTTTCTCCTTGCCTTCCTGCTTTTGAGACAATACTGCTCCCAGTCCTACGTTGCTGGCATCCGTGTACAAAATGAAGGGTTGATGGTAATCTGGATATGCCAGGATCTCTTCTCCTGTCAGTGCCCACTTCAACTTCTTAAAGGACTCTTCTCTCTCATCACTCCACTGGAAAGGAGGATTTCGGGCTGCAGACTTCTTTGACTGTCCTACCAGGATGTCTTGTAGGGGAGCTGCTAGCTTCGTGAACCCTTTTATAAATCTTCTATAGTAGCCCACCAGTCCCAGGAATTGCCTCACCTCTTTCACGCTGGTGGGTCTCGGCCAATCTCTTATCACGGTAACTTTTTCAGGATCTGGTGCTACCCCTTCTGAGCTCACGACATGTCCCAGGTACTGTACCCTTGGCTTTAGAAGGTGACACTTGGATGGCTTGATTTTCATGCCATAGCCGGATAAGGCTTCAAACACTTCTGCCAGGTCTTGTAGATGCTGTTCATAGGTCTTGGAGTAGACTATGACATCATCCAGGTACAGGAGGACAGTTTCAAAGTTCTTATGTCCTAGGCAGCACTCCATCAGTCGCTGGAAGGTTCCAGGTGCGTTGCAGAGTCCAAACGGCATACAATTGAACTCACAGAGGCCCATCGGCGTGGTGAATGCTGTCTTCTCCTTATCAGCCTCTGCCACAGGAACTTGCCAATACCCACTAGTCAGATCTAGGGTGGAAAAGTAAGTAGCGGATTTTAATGCAGCCAATGACTCTTCTATCCTAGGTAATGGGTATGCATCCTTGTGTGTAATGCGGTTGATCCGTCTGTAGTCTACGCACATCCTCATGGTCCCATCTTTTTTCTTAACTAGCACTAGTGGGGCTGCCCAGGGGCTACAACTGTCTCTTATTACCCCTGCCTCTTTCATTTCTTTGAGCATGTCTTTGGCGCATTGGTAGTGAGCCGGTGGTACTGGTCTATACCTCTCCTTTATGGGTGGATGGTTACTTGTGGGTATAGTGTGCTCTACCCCTTTGATCTGCCCAAAGTCTAATGGGTGTTTGCTGAATATTTGTTCATATTCTTTCACTACCCTGTATACTCCATGCTTTTGATGGGAGGGTGTAGAATCGGTGCCTACATGTAGCTTTTGGCACCAATCCTCCAGCTTTCCCTCTGAGCCATTGTCTTCCGCCTGACTTGACGGCTTCAAGGGCTCCACGGTGGTGATGGCGTTGTTATCAACCGTATATAGCTTAGCCATGGTAGCATACTTTGGTAGGGTGACCTCATCTTCCCCACAATTTAGAAGGCGTATTGGCACTCTCCCCCTGTGTACCTCAACTATTCCTCTGGCCGTCAGTACAGTGGGCCTACTGTCTGAGTACACGGGTTCTACCAGGGCCTGATAGTCTCGCCCTCTGATGCCTATTGCAGCTCTACACCAGACCAGCATTTCAGTTTTGGGAGGAATTACAATAGGTATTGGGTCACTTACCCTTGCACTGCCAATTTCACCTCCTGACATTTCTACATGCTGCTTCAGCATCAAGGCTTTAATTTCCTTCTGCAGGAGTCTCTGTTGCCCAGGTTTGGCAGTCTCGACGATCTGCTGCAAGACAGTAATTACCTCTGCAAAACAATTTTCAATTACATTCATTCCTAGCAGCATAGTTGGTTCACGTTCTCGTCGGTCAACATCAACAATGATAATACCCTGATTCTGCAATTCTACTCTCCCAATCTTAATGGTCATTTCTCTGAAACCAATCTGTGGTACTAATTCACCATTGCTAGCCCATATATTCAATGCAACATTAGATGGACCACTGCTAACGTCTGAATCAGCCCAGTACCTCTTATAAAGGACATGCGGAATTGATGATATTTGGGAACCAGTGTCCAGCAAGGCATTGAGCGGAATGCCATCCAGCACGATGGGGATGACTGGACGTCCCCCCACATACTTGTCGTGCCAGGGTGAAGGACCTTGAGAGTTCATTCCTGAGGAGCGGCCCGCCTCCCCAGGGGATCCCCATTTAAAGCACATTCACGGGCAAAGTGACCTGGTTCCTTGCAACGGCGGCAAATGGGCTGTCCATCCGGCTGGTAGCGGTCGCTGGGTCGTCCTCTCGTCGCTTGGCATCTCCTAGGCCTCATCCATGGGACATCCTCCTTGCTGGTCGCCAGCTCAATCTTGGGTGCAGACTTGGATCCACGCAGCTCCTGGACGATTCTAGCCATGGAAGCAACAGTGTCTGTCAGGGCATCAAGCCTTTGATGTAGAGCCTCATTAGTGATCGGCTCCAGGTGGTTAGCAGCAGCCGCTGACATGGCCGATGTCACTGGAACTACTGGCTGCTGGGGTGCCGCTGTAAGGTGTTGAACAGAGTCTATATCCTGCGGCTCCTCCACCTGCTGGAGGCGGATGGCTCTATCCTTTAGCTGGGCAAATGTTAGTCCTGGATCCTGGATCACCATCATGCTCAGTTGTCCCCGGTGGGAAGGGGATGAGAGTCCATCCAGGAATTGGTCTATCAGCAGCTTATCTGCTCCAGGGGCTAAGGCAGGTTCTGCTAATTTAAGTGCTCTGAGCGCCTCCTGTAAGTTTAAGGCAAAGTCTCTTGCGCTCTCTCTAGGTTTTTGCTTGCATCCAAAGAACCTCATTTCAGCCCGGCTGCCAGCAGTGGATTCAAAAGCTGCTTTTAGTCCAGCTATTATATGCTCTACAGTGTCCTTTGCATCGTCCGGCCAGGATGTAGCCTCCCGCTGGGCATTGCCAGTTAACTGTCCCATAAGCATACCAACACGCTGAGCTTCTGTCAGGGGGTACATGCTGTAGTAGATTTTTAGCTTTCCGATAAAGTCATTAAGTGTGTTGGGCTCACCTGAGTACTGCGGCAGCCACACTGCACCCGGGGTGTACGGCATCAGGAACGGCATGATAGGTGCCACTGCACCGCCGGGTACAACAGCATCTCCCTGCTGCGACATCTTTGCGCCCCCTTAGTTAATTTCACCAGTCTTCTTGACAGCAAGCCTGGGACACTTTTCTGCGTTTTCGTTCGGGTCGCAGCACCGAGCGCACCTCCTCTGCAAGCGGTGGGCGGAGTCTTAGTTTAGGAGCGATGTTTTCCCGCGCGTAGCAGGTAATGGCGTGATTAAAGATGGCGCCTGGAAAATTTTACCAATGATGTTTTTGGATTTTTCCAGGTATCTTTGCAAAGTTTAAAGTCCGTTCTTTGTTGCAACAATTCACAGTTCAAGTCTTTTATGCTACGCAATAAGTCTTTACAGGCGCACGTCACCCGGGTTGCAGCCGGGTCTAGTCCGCATCCTGTTCGTGACGCCAAAGTTGTGTCGCCAGGGGTTAAGGGGATACCCAGAACCGGGCCAAGGGTCGCTTCTGGAAAGGGTATCACGGTGTCGTGACCCGGTCTGTGCTCCCTGGTTCCACAATAAAAAGGGGGGTTATGTTCGTGACGCCACCCGTGGAATGTGATCAGAGATGACCACCGCTGCTGCAGAACCTCCGGGGTGATGGAAGGCAGCTTGAGATGGGACGGCTCCCCACGGGTAGAGCCTTTTCCCCGGGGCAGTGTGTAAGTCTATGGGGGGAGTGCAGGACACGAGCACAATAAACAGGCAGACTCACGGTTTTGCAGTTTCTTTGTCCTTTACTGATGATGGTATTCAGCAGAGTACTGTCCACGGAGTCTGTGAGGGGTTCAGGGTTTCTCCCACCCAGCCGGGCCGTTTTGGCTCCCTTTTTCTGCACTGTGTGTCTGTGGCCCTGCCGCTGTGTGAACTATGCAGCCGGCTGTGCTCTGCTCTGCTCCTAGGTACCGACCTGACAGGCAACTCGAGTCCTTACTTGTATGTTCCTGAACTCTGCTATGTTGCTTGTGTCTGTGGTACAGATAGAGAATGTGGAATCCTCACTTCTCTGGTGTTCACTGTGCAGTATGTAACCTGCAGTCTCGGATCCAGCATCCGTTCTGTGTGCTCCACTGGGATGAACTCAGCAATGCTCTGCCTCCCAGGAATGTTCCTCTGTGTACTCTTTCTCCTTTCCTCAGACCCTCAGCTAGGCCTGGAATTGGTAAGTGGATCCTGAGGTGAGCTTGAGCCAGCTTCCAACCTGCAGATCCTTTCTCCTCAGTGCTCTGCACTGAACTTCCAAACTGAAACTACTCCTGACCATTTCCTCCCCCCACCAGAATATACAGGGAAGCAGCTTGGTCTCCCCCTTCTGGCCAGGAGGTCTTGGTGTTGTGTGTGGGGAGTTAACCCTTTGTGTGGCAACCCTGGGGTGCCACATACACATACAGGCATATATACATATTTAAAGAGAAATTCAGAAAAACAGACATAAATCTATACACAGTCATGCACACTGACATACATAGATATACAGTACATCATACATGCACACACAGACACATTAGAGGTATTTCTAATATGCGGAAGCCAGCAGCAGCTTCACTTACCTCGCCTGCTTATCTCTGTCCTGCTCCTCCCGGGCATGTGGCTGTGCTTCACTGATTGGTGGCTGTCACTACCAGACATGGGCGCACATAGAGCACACTGACACTGCTTTATTTACATCACTGGAAAGACTGGGGACATACACATTACTGGGGGGCATACACATTACTGAGGAGGGGGGTATACAGTGATGGGGAGGCATATAGCTCCAGAGGGAGGCATACAGCTCTAGAGGGGGCATTGGGCTCTGGGGGGGACCATACATCTTTGTAGGGAACATACAGTTCTGAGGTGAGGGGGGCAAACAGCTGTGGGGGGTATACAGCACTAGGGTAGGGGAGTGACATGCAGCTCTTGGGGGTATACAACATCGGGGTGGGGGGACAAACAGCACTAAGGTGGAGGGGACATACAACTCTGGGAGCTATAGTAGTATGCAGCCCTCATATTCCTACATATAGGATTATGAAGCCCCCGTATTCCTCCATATAGTAAAATGCACCCCATAATGCTCCACATAATATAAGCAGCCTGATATTCCTCCATATAGGGTTATGAAGCCCCCATAGTCCTCCATATAGTGTTATGCAGCCCCCATATTCCTCCATATAGTTTAATGCACCCAATATTCCTCCATATAGTATAATGCACCCAATATTCCTCCATATAATATAATGCATCCCATATTGCTCCACATAATATAATGCAGCCTCATGTTCCTCCATATAATGTTATGAAGCCCCCATATAGTATTATACAGCCTGCATATAGCATTAAGCAGCCGCCATATAGCACTATGCAGCCCCATATCACCTAATGAACCGCCATAGTCGTCTGGCCACTGTGATTAAATACATACTCACTTCTCATTCCCCCACTGCTCCAGTTTCCTCAGCGTGTCCACTATTCTGCCACTCTGCACATCTCAGCACAGCAGGCGTGCAATAGTGATGTCATCACACTGTGCTGAGATGTCAGAGCCTTGCAGACACAGCAGGAGAATGATGAGAGAGGGAGCGCTCTGCTCCCTCTCTCATCATTGCTTCAATTGTATCGGCAACTGCGATGCAGATACAATTGAAAGTGCGATCCTCAGTGGGGGACCCTGTGCTGGCACCCCTCAGACTCACAGGCCTTGTAATCGTCTGTGGCGCCCCTGAGGCTTCCGTCGCCACAGGCACATTGCACCCCATCCAGCGGTGTGATGTCCCATTCTGGGTAAGGAAAGGAGTGAACGCCGGTACTCAGGCAAATCTACACTACACCCATTGTTAGGTACACACTGGGACCAGGGACAGTGGCAGCAACCCTCCCATGCTGCATGCTGGGAGGGGCCGTAAGACCCATCCCTGCTCCTATAGGGTAGATCATGGCAACTGGGGAGGTGGGAGGAGCCACCCGAGAGCAGACAGAGAAAGGAAGGTCAAGTGTGGAGAGTTGAAGTTGGAGAGGGAGGAAGGAGGAGGAGGTCTGCGGGAGGCAGACGAGAAGGAGAAGCAGAAAGAAAGCTCTAGTCAGACAGGAGCTAAGAGAAGAAAGTGACGCTTCCTGGTGAAGAACCTGGGACTCAGAGGGTCCAGGTGACACCAAGTAGAGAGAAGAAGGGATTCCAGGGCCACAGATAGCTTTTGAGCTGGTGGCCTGTTCCACAGGAACATCGGTGGAGGGATCAAGCTGCAACAGAGGACGGTCCCTAGAAACCGGAGGAGTGAAAAATCATCTCCAACAGTAAAAACCGAGGCCCAGGGAAAGTTGCAAACTCCCCGGGCCACAGACCACAGCAGAACCACTAGAAAGGGGGTAAAACATCCGACAGGTGAGCCCCCGGCCCGGAGGCAGTAGTGGAGGCCAAGCCAGGTTCATCCAACAAGGGCAAGGCTTAAGGAGACAGCTGAAGACAGAGACACTTTAGAAGAGGGTACCGGCTTTCATTCCAGGATCTACCCAGGATTGGCGGAGGTCCCTGACAGTGGGTTCCAGCCGCCCAAAGGCACCAGTGTGCTGCAGCCCAGGAAATGTGAGTAACGACCTTGGAATTGCACCCTCTGGTGTTGTCTCAGTTATTGTCGCCTGCATAGACTTCCATCACACCATAGACTCTTACAAACATCAACTGTGCCCCGGGGTACCGCTCCACCTGTGGGGAGCAGGACCATCCAAGCTGCCATTCCATCAGCCCCGGAGGCCCCATACAGCAGCGGCGGCTTAATAGCCGCAAACCACAGGTGGCGTCACGACAAATATAAACTTTATTCACCCCAAGTCACCAGCCATATTAATTGACACCCACCAGGGCCACGGAGTCGGGCCCCGCCACAACTGACGACCCCTGGACTAGTCCGGCCCGGCACTGGGTGTCCCATAGCCCTGGGGTGGGCGAGTCAACTTTGGCGTCACGAACAGGATAACGTGCCCGGTCCCACCGGGTACTGTGTGCCTTAAAGAACCGTGAAATAGCCTGTGTTTTACTGTGAGAAACTGCCGCCATTGAAGCCACTGAGCACGGGAAGAAGGGGGGCGTGCCTGCAGAAAGAGCGTGAAAAGAAGCCCCGCCCCCTTGTCTAAGAAAAGAGCGCGAAGCGGTACCCGCTATGGAGAGCGGAAGAAGAAGAGATGGCGCCTAGAAAAGCTGGCTGGCTGGCAGAACGAGTCTAAATGCCAGACCAGACAAGAGCAAGAATGTACCTGATTGTAAACAGAGCGGTGCCGGCCGTGATGGGCTGGGCGCCACTCTGGCGCCAGATGCTGGTGCAGCCTCTGGCCCCGCCTCCAAGAGGGGAAAGGGTACAGCCGAGTGGCGTGGTCGAGCACCCGAGCAGTGTAGCAGTGAACGTTCCCCAGGTCAGCAGCATGGCGGAGGAGCCGCAGAAGTGCACACCAGGGACCCGGGAAATGGATCCCGAGCTGGACCTGCTCCGGGAGGAAATGAAGATCCTGGCCCGGAGGCTGAGCACCATGCAGACGGAGGTGGACCGGCGGAGAGAGAACCGGATGGCGCCTGAGGACGTGGGCCACTGGATGGAGGCCGCCGAGCAGCGCCCGGGTGAGCGATATACTACCCTGACCTGTCCGGACCCACGGCCCTACCAAGCGCCACTGCCCAGTCCCTCCACAGTCCCGCTAGATTCCCCCGCCAGCACCGCTGACGCTCTGTGGGGCACCGGAGGCCTGCCGGAGGCCCCCGAAGATGGTGCCTGGGGTGGGGTGGACCCCGAACAGTTAGTGGGCCCCCTTCCAAGTCCCCCTGTTAACCTCCTGAGAGCAACATCACCGGGGGTGAATTGGGAGGCTGCGCCCATTGACAGCGGGAGACTGCAGCAGCCGCAGCGCCCCAAAGAGACTAAGATGGCTACTAGAGTGGCCTGCCAGAGGAGGCTGGAGGAATACCAGCGGGAGCGGGAGAGCCGGGAGGAGAGACGCCGTGCAGAGGAGGCATCTAACCTGGCTGCTGAGGCTCGGATCAGGCGGAGCCGCAAGGAACACCAGGGTCCAGTGCAGAGGGGCCAGGTGCTTGAATTCAAACTGAAGGAAGGCTGGGGGTTCATCAGGGAGCCCGGCCTAGGAAAGGACGTCTTTATTGCACGCCGCGATATGGAGGAGCACCTCACTAAAGGTCACCCAGGGCGTGATGTGAAGCCGGGTGATGTGTTAGAGTACACTAGGCTGATGGGGAGCCGTGTCTGGTATGCCCTGGGCGCCCATATCGTGCGGGAAGAAACATCACTGGAGGGGCCAGAGTTGCGCCGTACCGCCGGTAACCCCTTGCAAGCCAGCAGCACCATGTCAGCGTGCAGTACCGCCTCAGCAAGCAGCCCCACTGCAGAGCAGACCCGGGCTGCAGAACCTTGCAGCAGGCCTACTACCACCACACAGGAGATGCAGACCAGGATCTCCATGGCCTATATGCTGCCTAGTGCCCTGCCAAGTCGCGACTCCAGCACAGAAATGTAAGAGTGAAGAGAAAGAAGACCTGAACTGTATATAGCCCCTGTCTGCCCCTCATCCCTTTGTGAAGACGTCCCCTTTGTTTTGCCCTCATGTTCTTTTTGAAGACGACACCCTTTCCTGCCTTATTGCCCCTTGTGCTTTTTGAGGACGTCACCCCCCCTTTTTGTTTATGTGTTACCGGGCTACCGGACTGGAATGTGGTCCCCGGTGAATGTATATGTGTCCTGTGTTACCAGGCCACTGGACTTAGTGGCTGGTTTTGTCTTTGCCTTTTCCCCCCTTTTAATGTTGAAAAGACGTTTTGGGCCACTGGACTATGTGTGGTCAGAAGATCGAAATGTAATTAGTTGCACCTGTTGTGCCCCCTACCAGAATTATGGTGGAAGTGGCAAACTGTGCAATGGACTGGAAGTGCACACTTAGAGTTTTTTTCTTTATAAGAATGTTTGCAATGTTAAAGTATCTGTGCCTCCCATAAAGGGAAGAAAAGTTCTACAGTTTTACAGTTATGCATAACAAAAATTTTGCAATTCCTTCCACAATTTTCTGTTGTTTTTCAGCCCGAGGACGTGCTGGGATTCGCTGTGGGGGAGTGTGGCGCCCCTGAGGCTTCCGTCGCCACAGGCACATTGCACCCCATCCAGCGGTGTGATGTCCCATTCTGGGTAAGGAAAGGAGTGAACGCCGGTACTCAGGCAAATCTACACTACACCCATTGTTAGGTACACACTGGGACCAGGGACAGTGGCAGCAACCCTCCCATGCTGCATGCTGGGAGGGGCCGTAAGACCCATCCCTGCTCCTATAGGGTAGATCATGGCAACTGGGGAGGTGGGAGGAGCCACCCGAGAGCAGACAGAGAAAGGAAGGTCAAGTGTGGAGAGTTGAAGTTGGAGAGGGAGGAAGGAGGAGGAGGTCTGCGGGAGGCAGACGAGAAGGAGAAGCAGAAAGAAAGCTCTAGTCAGACAGGAGCTAAGAGAAGAAAGTGACGCTTCCTGGTGAAGAACCTGGGACTCAGAGGGTCCAGGTGACACCAAGTAGAGAGAAGAAGGGATTCCAGGGCCACAGATAGCTTTTGAGCTGGTGACCTGTTCCACAGGAACATCGGTGGAGGGATCAAGCTGCAACAGGGGACGGTCTCTAGAAACCGGAGGAGTGAAAAATCATCTCCAACAGTAAAAGCGAGACCCAGGGAAAGTTGCAAACTCCCTGGGCCACAGACCACAGCAGAACCTCTAGAAAGGGGGTAAAACATCTGACAGGTGAGCCCCCGGTCCGGAGGCTGTAGTGGAGGCCAAGCCAGGTTCATCCAACAAGGGCAAGGCTTAAGGAGACAGCTGAAGACAGAGACACTTCAGAAGAGGGTACCGGCTTTCATTCCAGGATCTACCCAGGATTGGCGGAGGTCCCGGACAGTGGCTTCCAGCCGCCCAAAGGCACCAGTGTGCTGCAGTCCAGGAAATGTGAGTAAAGACCTTGGAAATGCACCCTCTGGTGTTGTCTCAGTTATTGTCGCCTGCATAGACTTCCATCACACCATAGACTCTTACAAACACCAACTGTGCCCCGGGGTACCGCTCCACCTGTGGGGAGCAGGACCATCCAAGCTGCCATTCCATCAGCCCCGGAGGCCCCATACAGCAGCGGCGGCTTAATAGCCGCAAACCACAGGTGGCGTCACAACAAATATAAACTTTATTCACCCCAAGTCACCAGCCATATTAATTGACACCCACCAGGGCCACGGAGTCGGGCCCCGCCACCACTGACGACCCCCGGACTAGTCCGGCCCGGCACCGGGTGTCCCATAGACCTGGGGTGGGCGAGTCAGGTCGACTCCCTGCCGAGTGAGCCCCCAGGTGGTCCAGGGCCCTGGCACTTGCCCGATGCGCCGAGTGCTGACACCGTCCCTGTTTGTACAGTAACTTGGAAAAATATAGCATGTAATTAATATGATTACCCAATAATATTCACTATGCAAAAAGTATTTTTACAATATACATCTTCTAAAATAGTGATTCTGTGTAGGGATGAGAGAATCTGAACAACAAAGTTGTTCCGAACATGACCTTTACAAAAAAAAAAAATCTATGTTTCGGTCTGAGGGCGTTACGTATGCTGATCACTTGATAGAGCATTGCTTTGTTCGGGTATGCTGGGTGCTCAGCCCAGTGAGAGCTGCTTGCAGGTTCTGAATGGCTCTCACCAGGGGCAAAAACAGCGGTATCAGATGTATTGTGCACAAAAATCTTAGAAATGGCTGCCTGTATGTGGGTGGATGTAACATCTGCCCAGGACCACAGTCTCAGGATGGCTGTAACGGACAGATTAGAGGCTAGCCGCCCACTCAGCACAATCCCGGGAACCCCAAAACCCTTTAACCCCTGTACAGGAATCTGGAATTACTAGAGGGCCCATGATGTTGCTGCCTATGGAAGGCTGCAATCCGGAGAAGAATAGTTGTCAGGCAGGGTCAAACCAGGAGGTGCAGAAAAGGGATAAAATCAGCAGGCAGGAGAAATGTCCAGAAAACAGGCTGAGGTCAAAACCAAGATGTCAGATGATACAAAATCGGCAGGCAGAAGAAATGTCAGGAAACAGTCAGCGGTCAACAAACACCAAGAAGTATAGCAGAAAACTAGAAGGGTGGAACCAGAGCCGCAACAGTAGAAGTACACAAGACTATATCTGACAGCGACCAGCAGACTGGAGGAGGAATAAGAAAGCTGTGGTGCCTTCCCATTGCCCATAGCTGAAAGATGATAACTTGGGCTGGAAGACACATGCCCCCACAGTCAGCCAGTGGTACTGCAGGTCCCAGTGAAAGCCAGCTTAGTGGATGGGCGGAGCCTGTGCCCACCAGAGCCACTGGTATTGACTCCTCCCCTATAACCAGTGCAGCCCACGGTGGGAATACGGTGGTGCCTTGTGACCGAAGCAGAAGTCACAGGAGCGGACTCTGGTGGAGACTGACAGTCGAGAGCTGACCTTCCCAACCATTAACTTCCAATAGGGTTCAGGTCAAGTCCAGGTCTTGAACAGAACTTTATCTATAGTTCGGCTGAACCCGCCGAACCGAACTTCAACGGGTTAGCTCATCTCTAATTATGTGCAAAGAGAACTTACATAAGTGTCAGTGCAGGATTCATACAGGATCCTTTGTTTCTTCAAGGACAATAGCAGCTGCAAGTGGTATGATCCAGCACATAGGGAATGTGTAGAAGGGGGCTGAGAAGAATAGCGGTTGTCAGAGGAGAACAACAACTGCCAGACAGTTTGTAGATGTGTTATCCAATAGCAACCTAACCAAACTCAGAGAACCTGTTATATTAGTGTATTAGATAACTGCAAGTATTTATTCCCCATTGCTTGTATAGCACTAACATATTCTGCAAAGTTGTACAAGTAGATGACTAATATAATAGTGAAGATTTACTATATTTATCCTTATGGTGCTGCAGCAATGGGTTTATTCTACTACACCAAGAGTAGCAGCGCCATCTAGTGGAAGAATCTACGAAACGGAAGAGATTTTTCCACCATTTATACTACTCCTGTTTCCACATGAGTGGTGGCAGTGCATGGATAATCAATTCCTCTACAATTTCCTCTATTTAAGATTTTTGAAAATCGTGGCACAAACCACAGGGCATGTGTCTTATATATTGCTTAGATACATCACCTCAGCAGTATAATGTACAAGGATGCATGGTATATGGAAAATCAGCAGTGTAACCCCTAAAATTAATTGTCCTCTTCAATAATACTGATGTGACGCCCTGGCAAAACCAGGTTGTCACAGAGACTGCACAAATTTTCCAGGTGCAGGACTCTATTCTCCTTGGCATACCAACACAAACCCAGTTCCGGGGTCCTCGGGCCTTGCACTCACCACCGCCTTGGCACCTATCCCAGCCCCGAGCCAGGCCGCAACCCCGATGACATCTCACCCGGCCCCGAGCCAGGCCGCAACCCCAGCGGCATCCGTCCTGGCCCCGAGCAAGGCCGCAACCCCGGAGGCATCCGTCCCGGTCGTGAGCCTGACCGCACCACTGATGACGTTAGTCCCAGTTCTAAGCCAAGCCACTGCGCAGGCAGCGCCCGTAGCAGTAGCTCTCCCAACTGCAGCATCCATGGTTCCCAGGCTTCCCATTCCGGCTGAGAGGCAGCCGGTGTGCTCCTGCAGGAGTGAGGAGCAGTCCGATAATAGGTGGGGCCCACGGCAATGTGAGAGGCCGGTCGTAGCCAGAACCGAGGGCATCCACGCGGGCTCGGCTCCTGAGCGGGAGGCGGAGCATGGAGCCTGGAGCATGGAGCCCCATACTGGGA
This sequence comes from Anomaloglossus baeobatrachus, assembly GCF_048569485.1. Classification (NCBI taxonomy): domain Eukaryota; kingdom Metazoa; phylum Chordata; class Amphibia; order Anura; family Aromobatidae; genus Anomaloglossus; species Anomaloglossus baeobatrachus. Next base: position 79,268,091 of record NC_134360.1, read on the forward strand.
GCGGCAGCAGCAGCAGCTACGTAAGGAAATAGCTGGAAGGGAGAAACACAAGGCTGATATGCTTGCGCATACCTACAAGGAAAAAGACTGTCTGTGGCAAGCTACCTTCCGGGTCCGGGGCCCGACCTACAAAGGGCAGATCCGCCATTTTGACCCCCAAAGAGGGTGGGGGTTCATCTACGAGCCGGGACTGGAAGCAGAAATCTTTGTGTCCTGGAGGGATGTGGCCCCTCATCTGCCAATTAGCCATCCAGACAGGGATCTGGAACCCGGAGACTTGGTGAGCTACACCCGGCATTGTGGGGAGCAGGGGTGGTTTGCCCTTGATGTAAAGAAGTGGGGAATGGTTGATGAGAAGCCATGCCTCGCCTCCCACCGTCATCTGCACCAAGATGAATAACTAGGTAGCGGATCCCGGCTACCCCCCTTCCCCAGTTTAAACTCAGCTTTTCCCCTGTTTATATTTTGATGGACCTAGGCCTTTGGACTGGTAGTGTGCCGCCCCCATGCCAGCAGCCGGCGCTGCTCGGATCCGGACCCGCTGCGTGGCTCGAGGGATCCTCCGGACCCAGGGGTCACACGGACACGCCGAATGAAAAGGGGGACGTAGTTGTATGGCCTTGACCATATTTGGTTCGTGACGCCACCCACGGTGTGTGGTGAAGTGGGACACCACTGCTGCTGTTGTGGGATGCCCGGCGGAGATATAATGGCAGCCGGATGTTAACCCCTCCCTGGGTAGGGATGGTTGCCCCGGGGCCCAGTGTCTCTGTGCAGGGTATGGCGATGGCAGGGGCCTGCACGCCCGAACGTAGCAGAGGATGTTTGCTTACTCACAAGCAAATGAATCACACGAGTCTTTTGGTAAACCAAGGTCCTGGTGGCTGGCCGCCACAGCTGGTTGTACTCTGGTCCCCCACCCGGGCTGGTGGTCGCCGTGTCTTCCTCTGCACTGATTGTGGTTGTGTTTTTGGACTTCCCGGTATGGAACTCGGGAGTCCGCTCCCGGCTTGCTATGTGCCTGAGGAGCCGTGCCCGCTGACGCTGACCTGTGGGATCTATGAGCCCTGGCGGTTGCCCTATCCCTATCTGTGGGTGGTTGTCTGCTTTTGGGACTTTGGTTGAGACAGGACCTGTAATCCTTCCCTCAATCGATTAATTAGCTAGGCCGTTGGTCCCGGTCCTGGCTTCAGGGTCCGAGTACCCCCTCTGTGCACGATTTCCAGTCGGGTCTCCGGTGTTGGTACCGGCGGGCTCCAACCCTGCTCCGGTCCTCCTCGGATCTGCCGAGCCATCTTCCCGTCTCCTGCTGACGGTGATGTTACCGATGCTGCAGCGATAGTCCCGCCCCCGTCGCACGTGCAATATCTAGTGAAAGCTGCCGTAGCGATTATTATCGCTACAGCAGTTTCACACGCACATACCTGCCATGCGACGTCCCTCTGGCCGGCGACCCGCCTCCTTCCTAAGGGGGCGGGTCGTGCGGCGTCACAGCGACGTCACACGGCAGGCGGCCAATTGAAGTGGAGGGGCGGAGATGAGCAGGATGTAAACATCCCGCCCACCTCCGTCCTTCTCATTGCAGCCGGCGGCAGGTAAGGTGAAGTTCCTCGCTCCTGCGGCTTTACACACAGCGATCTGTGCTGCCGCAGGAGCGAGGAACAACATCGTACCTGTCGCTGCACCGGCATTATGAAAATGTCGGAGGCTGCAGCGATGATACGGTAACGACGCTTTTGCGCTCGTTCATCGTATCAAAAAGGATTTGCACGTTGCGATATCGACTGCGACGCCGGATGTGCGTCACTTTCGATTTGACCCCATCGACATCGCACGTGCAATGTCGCAACGTGCAAAGCCGCCCTTAGAGTTTTCTGACTGCTGTTTTTCCTTGGGTATGGAGGGGCAGGTACTGACAAAGTGTCCCTTTTTGCCACAGAAAAAAACAAATTCATCCCCTTTTAGTAGTTGAGGAGATTCTACCCCCTTGGGACTTCCCTCCAAGCTGCATGGGCTCAGGTTGAACCTCTGGAGGTAATGTCGGTACAGTAACCCCCTCTCAGAGAGTCTGGGTTTTATGAGACCTCTGCAAGAAACAACAATCAATACATATTACTATGGACATGGCACATTCAAGAGAAGGAGGAGTTTCATACATTACCAATACCTCCTTTACCCCTTCATATTCCCCCCGGAAGAAAAACTGGCTTTTGAGCACATGGTCATTCCACAGTGTCCATGGACCAGCGCCGGAATTCGGCACAATAAGCCTCTGTAGGCAGATTCCCCTATTGCAGTGAATGGATTTTAGACTCAGGTAGAGATGTTTTGTCTGGAACATCATAGATGAGCCCGAGTGCTAAGAAAAACCCCTCCACCGACCAAAAAAAATAAATAAAAAAAAAACAAAACGGTGACTCAGGGGGCAGAGAAAAAGCCCATGCTTGTGGGTCCCCACTCAAGAGTGAGACCACAATTCACACCCGCTGTGCCTCACTATCAGAGGACTGGGACGTAGACGGAAGTATAACTTACATGCTTCTCTAAAGGTAACAAACTGGCTGCACTCCCCAAAATCTTTCTGGGAGGGTTAGTTTGGGTTCGGATGATCCAGCGACCAGAATAGGTTGCGCCGGTGTGGTGGACTGCACTTGTTACTTTACCGCCCTCTTTAATTTAGCAACCTGAAGAGACAAGGACGGCAATTGCTTCGTTAGTACAGCAATTGGGTCCATGCTGGAACATAAAGTGGGGCTGGTTATAATACAATGATGATTATGGGATACCAAGGAAATGTGGCTCATAAGCTGTCCCTCAAGCTAGGAGGCCCCATGCTATCCTTAACCTCAAGGATACTCCTACTGGTGGAGAGGCCTGAGACTCAATCCTGGCCATGCGAAGGACAGGACAGGAGTCTGATGAAACCCACAGATAAAAAGACAGACAGGGGAAAATAAAAACTCTGTCACACACTGCACGCACAAAGGCAAAGACAATAAGAAGATAAAGAGGAAAACAATAGCAAGGTACAAAACAACAGGGCTAAACTCCACCAAGCAATTAGCACAAGTTTAATTAGTAAGTGTGGAATGTGGCGCCCCTGAGGCTTCAGTCGCCATAGGGTATTACATCTCACTTAAGGTGCAGTACTCATCCCAGGTAAGGAAGGGGTTAACCGCTGGTGTTTATCACTTACACAGCACATACACACTTTAGGTGCTTTCCCTCTGGAACTGGGCTAGAGGAGGTCACCATAGTAACGGGACTTTCCCAATCACTAGTGAGTCAACAGGAAGGTAGGGGCAGCACAGGGGAAGTGAGAGAACACAGACACATTTACCTCAGAACAGTTACAGACTCAGAAGAGTGAGGAACACGGTCACTGAGAGGAGTGCTTAAGAGCTCTCTCAGGAGCGGCGGAGGGTAGTGCTTCAGTGTTCTCTCCGGACCGGGTGAGGGGAATGCTGCAGCATACCCTCAGGAAGAGAGGAGAAGAGTAGGAGGCACCGGGTGAGCTGATGAGACACAGGAGCAACACGGTAGCTAGAGGTCAAGCTCAATAGATCCCTCAGCACCAGCGCAGTTCAGGATGCAGGGGGATTTCACGTCTCTCCGGCCACCACAAGATCCCAGAGCACAGTGGCATATAGCGTCCGGAGTCGTGATCACAGTCAGGCCCAACAAAGGATTCGCGCTACCTGCTAAACGGGATGGAAACTTAAACACAGAACTGGGGTCCCTAAGTACTTCAAGTCACAGGGATCCACACTAAAGAGTGCAGAAAGGAAGGTCTCACACTCTCCACAACACCGGTGGGTGGCCTCCGAACTATCCGGGATCAGCTGGGGCTCATCACGGCGGAAACCGGCACTCCGAGGGTGACGATTTATGCCGGCGTCACACGGTACGATCTATCGTGCGATCGCACGAGCGATCGTACCCGCTCCCGTTGTTTGTGCGTCACGGGCAATTAGTTGCCCGTTGCGCACAAAGTCGTTAACCCCCTGTCACACGCACTTACCTCCCGGATGACCTCGCTGTGTGCGGCAAACATCCGCTTCCTAAAAGGGGAAGGACGTTAGGTGTCACAGCGACATCATACTGCGGCCGCCCAACAGAAGCGGAAGGGCGGAGAGGAGCGGGACGTAAACATCCCGCCCACCTTCTTCCTTCGGCATTGCCGGCGGGACGCAGGTAAGCTGTGTTCATCGTTCCCGGGGTGTCACACGGAGTGATGTGTGCTGCCCCGGGAACGATGAACAACTGGCGCACAGGAGAAGAAACGACTTTTTGAAAATGAGTGACGTGTCAACGAGCAACGATAAGGTGAGTATTTTTGCTCGTTCACCGTTCCTCGTAGCTGTCACACGCTACGATATATCAAACGATATATGTGCGTCACTATGACGTGACCCCGCCGACATATCGCCCGATACATTGTAGCGTGTGACGCCGGCATTAGACTTAACAGTGAGTAAAAGACCTTGAACTGCATCCAATGTGTCAGCCCATCATTGCCGGCGCCGTCGCCCCACGCTCTGGCGCCACCGACCACTACCACCACCCATCATCCTCCCTGGGGCCTAGCTCCACCTGTGAGGAGCTGAACCATCCGGGCTGCGTTACAATCCACCCCAGAGGACATCACCCACAGCGGCGGCTAATCCCTGGCCGCACACCACAAGTGGCATCACGAGACAACTACTCCCCACCATCTTTCCCTTCATCCCTTCGTTGACACCTCGGGGCCACGAAGTCGGGTCAGGCCTCCATGACAAGACCTCCCTTCATCACCGGCCCAGTGACAAGTAAAGAAACCCCGGCCCTGTGGGGTGCTTCATGGAACACCACACCTTACAGACCAAATATAGTTGGCATGGGTGGAAGGTTTCAAGCACAAAGGTTTCAGCATAAATAGGAGGGGAGGAGATGTAATAGGCATCCACACAATATGTGACTAAAGGAGCAAGCAGATCAGCAGAGATGAATTCTCGCTAGCCTGCCTATGAATCAGCACACAGCAGGTCATCGCCCGAGTCTGCTTGTGTTGATCCCAGAGAAACCATCGGCTGAAGTGTTAGGCTACTTTCACACATCAGTTTTCTGTATTCAGGCACAGTCCTTTTTTTTGCCGTATCCAACGTTTCCGTTTTTGTTGTGCAAACCGGAGCAAACCGGACCTACCGGATCCGTTTTTAAGCGGATCCGTTTAGGACGGATCCGTTAAAAAACGGATCCGGTAGGTCCGGTTTGCATCCGTTTTGCATCCGTTATGTCCGTTTTTTGACGGATCCGTTTTTTAAACACTAAACAAACAATTAACGAGTTCCGTCTTCTGATTGGATATTGGGAACATATAGTATATATACAGTATTTTGAAGCATATATGACAGAATGAAGACAGAGGCAAGCAGAAACCATGGATGCTATTCTTGCAAATTACACAAAGATCGCTGCAGATTTTATATTTGAGGCAAATCGCTTGGCTATCATCGTCAGAGAAAAGGAGCGACAGCGACTGAGGCGTCAGCGACATCGACGCTTTTGGATCCATCCCCTGACTGCACAGAGACTGACACGTGGGGTGTTTTCAACCCTATACCTGGAGCTCCGTGGAAACCATGAAAAATTCACAAGCTATGTCCGGATGTCAGTGATTAATTTTGACGTCCTCCTTGGCCTTGTTGCGGACAACATCCGTAAAACGGACACCTACAGCCGGTTCTCTATAACACCCGAGGAGCGTTTGCTGGTTACGCTTAGGTAAGTTTTTTTTTTTTAAATTGTATCCTCCTGTAAATTGACTTTTAACTGTAATGTGTTTGCTATTATTTTTTTATAATTATTGTCTTTCCTTTACAGATTCCTTGCAACTGGAGAGTCGCTTTCATCCCTCCACTACCAGTTTCGACTAGGAATTTCCACCATCTCGGGAATCATTAGAGACACTTGCCAAGCCTTGTGGGATTGCCTCCATGATGATTTCATCCCCCAGCCCACCAGGGACAGATGGCTTGCAATTGCTGAACAATACTATAACATTTGTCAGTTTCCAAATTGCCTTGGCTCAGTGGACGGCAAACATATAAGAATTGTGAAACCAGCTGCTTCGGGGTCAGAATACTACAATTATAAAAAGTATTTCTCAATTGTCCTAATGGCAATAACGGATGCGGACTACAAATTCATCTCAGTGGACATTGGCGCATATGGGAGATCCAATGACTCTCAGGTCTTTAAAATGTCCCCAATGGGGCGGCGAATCTATGGGAATACTTTTGATTTCCCTCCTGCAAGACCTCTTCCTGGCACATGTGAGCCCCCAATGCCCTTTGTTTTTGTGGCCGACGAAGCCTTTCAACTCTCCCAACATCTATTGAAGCCATATGCAAGCCGTGGATTGACGCAAACCCAAAAAATATACAATTACAGATTATCCAGAGCCAGAAGAATGGTGGAATGCTCCTTTGGGATACTAACCAGCAAATGGCGAGTGTTGTTAACAGCCATTAATTTAAACATTGAAACTGTGGATGAAATTGTGAAAGCATGTGTGGTACTGCACAATTTTGTTTTAACAAAGGAACCTTTGTCCTTGGATGACCAGAGTTTGGAATCCACCGCTTTGTCTGACTACACCAGTCCTGGATTTAGGAGTAGTGTTGCCTGTTCCACAATCCGTGACAAATATGCTGACTATTTTGTGTCCCCAGAAGGTAGAGTAGATTGGCAAGATCAAATGGTGTAAGATCTTTGTTTAGTTTTATAACAAATAAAAATAGTTAAAAATAAATTAAAAAATATCTTGTTAACTTTGTTAATTTTAATCTTTCACTCGCTTTAAAAATTTGTAATTTTTTCACCGTCAAATTACAACATGTTATGTTTTTGTATTACCTTATTATTAACTTAACTTGCAAAATAATATTCACCCCCAAAAAAAACAAGAACAAATAAATACTTTTAAACAAAAAACTTTTATTTTTATTACAAACATAAATTATAAATTGGTATATCTTGGGCTTGGGGTGGAGATAGTACTGGAGGGGCTGACAGGTGGGAACACACGCACAGTTGGAGTATTGAGGGTGGAAAGTGGTGTTGGTGGTGGTGGTGGGGAAGTAACAGAAGGTGAAGGTGTGGTTGAGAAACCAAGAGGGAAACCAGGAGATGGGATGGGATTTGGTAAGGATTGAGGGGTGGAGTGGAGGGATTGGGAGACAGAAGAGGTGGCGGGTGAATTAGTGGCTTGAGTTGGGGTCATGACGGGTGTGGAAGGCGAGATGTGGTAGTGGGTAGGAAGTGTAGGGGCAGATGTGGTTGGGAGCTGGTACTGGGCCGCAGGCTGGTACTGGGCAGCAGGCTGGTACTGGGCAGCAGGCTGGTACTGGGCAGCAGGCTGGTACTGGGCAGCAGAGGGAGTAGGGACAATGGCTGGAGGGGGGGCAGGTGCTGGAGGAGGGGTGGGTGGAGGTGGTTGGGAGTCAACCTGCGCCAGAGCCTGCCGTGTGGCTTGCATTACATGCATCTGCTGGTCAGGAGATAGCTTTTCCATGCGCTCTAGTACGGCTTGAAAAAAACAATGATTGGGTGATTTACTTGCATCTAAATGCAGCCTGTCCAGACGCGTGCACAATTCGTGTGTATTTTTTTCCATATTGGCATTTATGAAGCTAAAAGATGCACGATTTTGTTCTGATAATAATTGAATGGCGTTCTGGAAGGCTGCATTTAGATGCAAGAACTCGGGCGCATAGCTCTTTTCCTGACCCCTATGACGCTGACGCCCAGAACCCAAAGGTGTTCTACTGAGGGCAGCAGTGTCAGAGGGGTGGGGTAGGGGAAAAGCTATCTCATCACCAGCAGCTTCAGGTAATGAAGTCTCACGGGAAGCTCCAGCGCAGGTGGATGGGACAGATGTAGATGGAAGGGAAGGTTCAGATGGGTGGGGTCTGTGCGTGTGTTCACCAGTGGCGGACTGTTCAGGGATCGCTCCTGTCGGGTTCGATGCAGGCTCCTGAGTGCTGCAGACGGTGCTGGTAAAAAGAGGAAAAACAAAATAATAATTAATTTAATTGCTATACATTGGCACTGACTAAAAAAAAAGGCAAAAAAAATCAGACATAAAATATTATACTTTGTACATATTTTGGGGAATATTTACCTTCTGCACACCATAGTTGTCCGGAGGAACGACAACGCTCTAAAGTAACGGTACTTCGATCTGCGTCCTCCGGATCCACTCGGGGCCTGCATCTCTTGATTTAACTCCTTTTTGAAGCGATCCCTGATAGACCGCCACCGCTTTTGTAGTTTGTCACCTGAAAGTGGAAAACACAAAGTGGTTAGTATACAACACATTACATCCTGCAGCATAACCTACTGAACTGTGAATACTTACGCTGTTTCTTCTGGCCACGAGAATTGAGCTCCCCCCAACCTTCTACCGCTGCGTGGCATACCTCGTCCCAGAGTCGACGGGTTACGATAGTATCAGCGTGGCGGCGGTCAGCCATGTTCCACAGCGGCTCCCTCTCTCTAACTTCATCGATGAGGAGGTCGATGTTGATAAATCCGGCCTCCTCACCGTCAGAATCGGGAGCACGCTGTGATGCCTGTTCAAAGAAAGAAAAAAGAAATTAAAAAAAAAAATAGACAAAAAATCACACTGACATGAAAAAAAAAACCAAAAAAAAAACCTTACAGTATGACCACCGCCACCTCGACGACGACCCTGGGACGGTCTTGGGGGAGCTCTATCGTGAGCCCTAGAAGTTGAAGCCTTTAGTGAATAAAAAAAAACAAACATTATTTACTTGTGTTTGGTGTGCTGTGGTAAACAATTCCTGTATGAAACTTACACTCTGACCGCCCGCTCCGTGTATTTCTCCACCCCTTCCGTCCTCTTCTGGCAGCATCTCCTGTGATGTTTCGGCCACCTGTGTAAATGTCGTTTATTTAAAATATTTTTTTGTTTTTTTTAAAAAAAAAAAAAAAAAAAAAAAAAAAAAAATACCTCAGTTTGTGAACCGAAGGGCGGGCTACCAGAAGACGACATATTTTATTACAGGCCACGCACACCAACTTGATGGGCCAAACTTTTCCGTCAACACTGCACCTGCAAAAAAAGAAAAAAAAATGTCTAAGTACATGTACGCAGCTCACAGCAGTGATCTGTGGACAGTACTGTGGACATTACCTCTGGAACACTGTCCTCCAAATTCGCACTGACTGCAAACGGACACAGGAACTGGCTGTCCTCAAATTTTCCGTCAAAACTGCACCTGCAAAAAAAGAAAAAAAAATGTCTAAGTACATGTACGCAGCTCACAGCAGTGATCTGTGGACAGTACTGTGGACATTACCTCTGGAACACTGTCCTCCAAATTCGCACTGACTGCAAACGGACACAGGAACTGGCTGTCCTCAAATTTTCCGTCAAAACTGCACCTGCAAAAAAAGAAAAAAAAATGTCTAAGTACATGTACGCAGCTCACAGCAGTGATCTGTGGACAGTACTGTGGACATTACCTCTGGAACACTGTCCTCCAAATTCGCACTGACTGCAAACGGACACAGGAACTGGCTGTCCTCAAATTTTCCGTCAAAACTGCACCTGCAAAAAAAGAAAAAAAAATGTCTAAGTACATGTACGCAGCTCACAGCAGTGATCTGTGGACAGTACTGTGGACATTACCTCTGGAACACTGTCCTCCAAATTCGCACTGACTGCAAACGGACACAGGAACTGGCTGTCCTCAAATTTTCCGTCAAAACTGCACCTGCAAAAAAAGAAAAAAAAATGTCTAAGTACATGTACGCAGCTCACAGCAGTGATCTGTGGACAGTACTGTGGACATTACCTCTGGAACACTGTCCTCCAAATTCGCACTGACTGCAAACGGACACAGGAACTGGCTGTCCTCAAATTTTCCGTCAAAACTGCACCTGCAAAAAAAGAAAAAAAAATGTCTAAGTACATGTACGCAGCTCACAGCAGTGATCTGTGGACAGTACTGTGGACATTACCTCTGGAACACTGTCCTCCAAATTCGCACTGACTGCAAACGGACACAGGAACTGGCTGTCCTCAAATTTTCCGTCAAAACTGCACCTGCAAAAAAAGAAAAAAAAATGTCTAAGTACATGTACGCAGCTCACAGCAGTGATCTGTGGACAGTACTGTGGACATTACCTCTGGAACACTGTCCTCCAAATTCGCACTGACTGCAAACGGACACAGGAACTGGCTGTCCTCAAATTTTCCGTCAAAACTGCACCTGCAAAAAAAGAAAAAAAAATGTCTAAGTACATGTACGCAGCTCACAGCAGTGATCTGTGGACAGTACTGTGGACATTACCTCTGGAACACTGTCCTCCAAATTCGCACTGACTGCAAACGGACACAGGAACTGGCTGTCCTCAAATTTTCCGTCAAAACTGCACCTGCAAAAAAAGAAAAAAAAATGTCTAAGTACATGTACGCAGCTCACAGCAGTGATCTGTGGACAGTACTGTGGACATTACCTCTGGAACACTGTCCTCCAAATTCGCACTGACTGCAAACGGACACAGGAACTGGCTGTCCTCAAATTTTCCGTCAAAACTGCACCTGCAAAAAAAGAAAAAAAAATGTCTAAGTACATGTACGCAGCTCACAGCAGTGATCTGTGGACAGTACTGTGGACATACCTCTTCCCTGGAGCACTGGACTGGAGGACAGCAGAAGTTGAAGTCAGGAACCAACGGCAGGAAGTGTGTAGAATGTGCTGGATCCTTTTATAAGTTTTGTGATGATGAAAAAAAAAATTTGCGCATGCTCTGTTTACCAAACCGGATGCGGTCACCGCATCCGGTTTAAACCGCATTGCGCCGGATCCGGCATGCATAGACACCCATTGTATACAATGCCGTATTGCGCCGGATCCGGCAGAATGCGGTTATTTTAAGGGGACAAAAAACGTTACATGATACGTTCTATCCGGCCGCCGCATTCAATTATTTTGCCGCATCCGGAAAAAAACGGATGCAACGCAAAGCCATCCGGTACAATCCGGCAACAATGCAAGTCTATGGGGAAAAAACGGATGCGGTACCGGATCCGTTTTACCCGTTTTTTTCCGGATTGAACCTGATGGCAAAAAACTGATGTGTGAAAGTAGCCTTAGTGTGACGCCCTGGACTAGTCAGGTCGTCACAGGGTTCTGCACAATCTTTCTCTCCCCGTGCAGGGCTTCAAACCCCCATGGTTCTGGGAACCTAACCTGCAGTACTGCCTCCACCAGACACCCTGCACCACACCTGCCAGGCACACCAGTGGGCTGCTTAAGTGGAATAGGGCCGCCCACCTAGGGGTCAGGCAGGGAGGTGGGAGGTGACAAGTTAGTCGAGTAGTGGCTCCCAAAGAGAGAGGAGCAGGGGAGTTGGAGCTCCCAGAGGAGGAGAATCCTAGGTCGCAGGCAGTGGTTTGGACCTGAAGGAGTCGGACCCCCGGTCACAGGGGATTGAGGCTAGGTGCTGGGACCGGACTTGATGGACGGTCAGCAGCCTGGGCCTAATCACCGGTCTGGGGCCAAAGGAACGACGGGGTACATGGACCCTAGGCCGGGGAGAAGCTGTATGCAACCTGGCAATTAACCTGCAGAGGACATGACCTCTATGGACTGTCCCCACCAGCTCAAAAATCGGGAGTGTGAGGTAAATCCGGAGATATGACGATAAATCATGATATTCAAGTTATGTCAGGAAGCCCTCTCCTGGTGTCACCCCCCCTTTCCTTCACACAACTTGTTTAGCAACCCATCCCATGGCCATCTCCTGTGATATGGAAATTAGGTGATGTGGGAACAAAGGACACAGGATGACTCCCTGCCGTCACCCTGTAACAAGAGTTGTATCTCATTATAAGGCTCTGGAACTAGCCAGACAGAACGACTCCAGTAAAAAATGGTTCATATCTCGCAAGCCATATTTCCGATAAATACGGCAACCATAAAAATGGTGTTTTCGCATGCGGACGATGCTGGCACACCTTTTTTATGGGAGCGGGAGCTTGGGAAATACCCCAGGCGTGATATCAGCCAATGTGGAACTAGTAGACAAGTCATGAAACCTCTCATTCTGTAGCTAAATTCATAACTGTCACAATGAGAGCATTGGCGTCCGCCTACGACGCTCCCAGGCCAAGTTATGGCCATATTCCATGTTGTGGATTTTGTCCATAACTCCAGCCAGGGGTGGAGCAGTGCTCCCTCTGAGGTCACGAAGGTAGGAGGGGACCTGGATTTGTCCAGGTTGATAACCCTACTTCGGCCATTTTCCAGTGTTCTTTCGCTGGGGGTCACGTGCAGGAAACATCTGTGGGAGTTCCTGGAAACCTGGTCTACAGCGCCCCCCTGTGGCCAGACGCACAAGGTAACTGATCGAATTGCATACCTGTTTGTAAACCATGCTTTATCTGTAACTGTACTCTGACATATGTATATTCTGTAGATTCCCTATTGTATATATTGTAGTTCTAGTGTGCTTTAGGCTGATTAAATTATATAATTAATCTTGGGCTGTTCTGTTATCTCGATCTTGAATCCCACGTCTGTGTGTTCGGCTAATAGTTACCGTGAAGCGGTTGGTGGCAGCGAGTTTGTGCCAAGGATTATTGTGGGGAGGCCAGTGAGATTCGGGGAGATTTTATATATTCCGCCCGCGGAGGTCGGGGGAATATATACCCTACTCTCACCGGGGACCCTTCAATAATCGGCATAAGTAGTATAGCGGCCTCCTTGCTTATTGTCGGGCAATTCCATAATTGGCCTGACTATAAGAGGGGCGCTAGAGAGCGCATCACGTGCTCTGTCGGTCGGGAGGTATAAAGGAGGGGTGACCCCCCACTTGTTACCCCCCGATTGTGACGCACTGGTAGCCAGCGCGGGGGATTTCTGAGTGACCCCCCCGGTGGTTTGTGACATATTGGTGGCATAGCGGTGGGATCGAGATAATAGTGTGTGTGAGTGTGAGACCCATACTCCCAGACACTAAAGACTGCCTGCAGCAGCTGTGGCTGCTGGGGTCTTCAGACTAGCTCAACACTAGAGTGTCAGAGTGCAGATACTGTAAGGTGTGTGGAGGCATCAGGTGTCAGTTCTGTGTCAGTGACCAAAGTCTGCAAGAATGGCTGAGAGCACCAGGAGCAAAGCCAAAGGAATGGCCGATGCTCAGGCCAGAGACGATGAGGAGGTTGTCCACGAGCCCTCCAAGAGCCCGACGCCAGAGAACAGCTCTGCAGAGGACATCGCACAACCTGGCACTGCTGGACAAAATGAGGAGGAGCTCGCCCAAGGGTCCTCAACGAGCCAGATGCCAGCCCTCCGCTCTGCAATGGACAGTGAATCACCAGGCTCCGCAGCGGGCCGCAGATCACCACGTGCCATTCCACCGAGCCTGGGAGGCTCGGATAGCCTTCTTCAAATGGCTATGGCCCTTCTCCAGGCTGGAGACCAGGAGGGCTACAAGGAACTCCTGGCAGAGCGCAGGGCAGAGCGGCAGGCAGCGCGTGAAGAGCGCCAGGCAGAGCGTGAGGCTGCGGAGCGACGGCAACAGGCAGACCGTGACCACCAGCTGCAGCTAGCTCAGCTCCGGCCCTCATCAGCCACACGTGACCTTCAAGACACCAAACTTCCAAAGGTCCGTGTTGAGGACTTCCCAGTGCTGGAGAAGGATGGAGACTTGGACTCTTTCTTGACTGCTTTTGAACGGACTTGCTTGCAGCACCATCTGGACAAGGACCAGTGGGCCAAATACCTGACCCCCCGTTTAAGGGGTAAGGCCCTGGAAATCCTTGGGGACTTGCCTGCTGAGGCAGATCAGGGCTACGACACCATCAAGCGGGCCCTGATCCAACAGTACAACCTCACTCCGGAGTCCTACCGCAAGAAGTTCCGGACCCTGCAGAAGGGACCAAAGGACTCCTGGGCTGACCACCGGCGGGCACTTGCCCGAGCTGCCGACCACTGGACCCAAGGCCTGCAGCTTTCCACCGGACCGGAGATCCTGGACTTGTTCATCACGGAGCAACTCTTGTGGAACTGCCCTGAGGATCTCCGCCAGTTCATCCGAGACCAGAAGCCAAAGGGGTCCACGGCTACAGCTGCCCTGGCCGATGACTACACCAACAATCGGGCGCCTGAAGCCAGGAGAGCAGCCACCAGCAGCACCTGGAGAGGGGGTAAGATGAATTCTGCGACTGCCCCACCTGCCCCTAGACTGCAGGGGGTGTCCCCCTCAACTCCCCTCTCCAGGCCCGTGGCAGAACCAAGACGGTGCCACCAGTGCAACCTACCTGGACACTTCAAGGCCATGTGCCCTCAGCGTCCCAAGGCCCCGGCTCCGTCCCCGTCCCAAGGGCCGCCCAAGGTGTATTGTGTGGGTGAGGGTGGTGGTAGGTCCCTGGACAGCTTCCAACCTGTCACCGTCGGCCGGTCTGTGACCATAGGACTGCGAGACAGCGCCTCGGAGGTGACTCTGGTGCGGCCTGAGATGGTGTCCCCCCAAGACTTGATCCCTGGAAAAACCCTCGCTGTCTCCGGGATTGGAGGCATTGACCCGGCGCTGCCTGTTGCTGACATTTATGTGGACTGGGGCGCAGGGCGAGGGGTGAGGGAGGTGGGGGTAACTGATCGGATCCCCGCAAACGTGCTACTTGGGACAGATTTGGGGCAGATAACCTCCCAGTTTGGGCCCCAACCAAGGGCTGAACCTTCAGCCAGTACTGACATGCCTCCGGACAATGTTAATGTGTTATCTATGAATGATGTAAGGGAGGAGGGAGTGAACTCTGATATTTCTGCTTGCATAGACACCATAGACACACACACCGCTGCAGCTGTGACAGGGGAGGGGGTCAGAGAAAGGTGTGACAATGCCTCTACAAGTAATCAGCCTGTGAGCTGGGATCTGTTGCCCTCTGCAGGGATAAGCAGAGAGCAGGGTGCTGCAGGGGGAGGACCAGTGTGTGGGGTGGGGGCTACCACAGCAAATGTGGGGTCCCCAGAGATTTCACAGCGGGGTTCTGTTGCTGCAGGAGGGGAACAGGCAGGTGAGATTGGGGCCGGTCCAGGAGCGGAAGTGCTCCCAGGTAAGATCTCGGTGCATGGTTCCCCCACAACCGGGGTGTCAGGAAGCCAGGTAGGTCTGCCTGAACCGGCGACTTGGTCAGGAACGGAGGAGGAGCAGGCACGACCCACGGTCGCAGCGGCTGTGGCCGCTGTCACCCGCAGTGGGAGTGCTGGAAGCCAAGGGGCCTCCCGGAGGTCCGATAGCTCTTCCCCTTCTGTCCAAGTGGCAGCCGAGTCAGGTGGAGGCCAGGACACAGGTCCCGGGGTACTGACCGAAGATGTGACAGTCTCGTCGATTCTGGCCACATCTAGTCAGGGGTTTCAGGCAGCGTTAGAAGCTGACGACAGCCTGAAAGCTCTTAAGGAGCAGGCGGCCCAGCCTCCCTCGGACTCGGACCCGGAGCGAGTGGTCTGGGACCAAGGACGGCTGTACCGGGCCACGGTCCAGCAGGGTTCACCGGAGGCGTGGCCCAGGGACCGACAGTTGGTGGTACCCTATCCGTTCCGGACGGAGTTGTTGCGGATCGCACATGAGATTCCGATGGCCGGACACCTAGGGATCGCTAAGACCAAGGCCAGGTTAAACCAGCATTTCTACTGGCCAAAAATGGGGGCCGATGTGGCTGCCTACTGCCGTTCGTGTGAAACCTGTCAGAGAGTGGGGAAGGCGGGGCCACGCCCCAAAGCCCCACTGGTATCTCTGCCCATCATCGATGAGCCTTTCAGGAGGGTGGCTGTGGATCTGGTCGGCCCGCTGGCCATCCCCAGCAGCTCCGGGAAACGCTTCATACTGACGGTAGTGGACTATGCCACCCGGTACCCAGAAGCAGTGGCCTTGTCGTCCATTCGGGCTG
This sequence comes from Anomaloglossus baeobatrachus, assembly GCF_048569485.1. NCBI lineage: Eukaryota > Metazoa > Chordata > Amphibia > Anura > Aromobatidae > Anomaloglossus > Anomaloglossus baeobatrachus. Next base: position 79,284,055 of record NC_134360.1, read on the forward strand.
ACAAGGTGGCCACCGCATTGCTGGAGATTTTCTCCCGAGTGGGTTTTCCCCAGGAAATGCTCACTGACCGGGGGACCCAATTCATGTCCCAGCTGATGGAGGCCCTCTGTAAGCAGGTCCAGGTGCGACATCTGGTGGCCAGCCCGTACCATCCACAGACTAATGGCCTGTGCGAGCGGTTCAATGGCACCTTAAAGCAGATGCTTAAGATGTTGGTCGACTCCCATGGGCGTGACTGGGAGCGGTATCTCCCACACCTGTTATTTGCTTACCGGGAGGTTCCACAGGCCTCAACAGGATTCTCACCGTTTGAGCTCCTGTACGGGCGACGTGTGCGGGGCCCCCTGGCTCTGGTGAAAGAGGCTTGGGAAGGGGATTTGGCCACCCCTGGAGTGTCGGTTATCGAGTATGTCATGCGCTTCCGGGACAAAATGCAGGCCTTGACGCAACTGGTACACGACAATATGGCTCAAGCCCAGGCCGATCAGAAGCGTTGGTACGACCAGAACGCTTGTGAGAGGACCTACCAAGTGGGTCAAAAGGTGTGGGTACTGGTCCCCGTACCACAGGACAAGCTTCAGGCAGCCTGGGAAGGCCCATACCTCGTGTACCAGCAGCTCAACCCTGTGACGTACCTGGTCACCCTGGACCCTGCCCGTGGAAGGCGGAAGCCCTTCCATGTGAACATGATGAAGGCACATCATGAGCGGGAGGCATGTGCGCTCCCCGTGTGCAACCTGCCCGAGGAGGGAGAAGCGGAAACCCTCTTGGATATGCTAGCCCAGGTTAGGGCAGGCGGATCCATTGAGGATGTGGAGGTTGGCCACCAGCTCTTGGAGGACCAACGGTCCCAGCTGTGGGCCACCCTACACCCCTTCCGGGGGTTGTTTACCAACCAGCCCGGAAGGACTGACTTGGCTGTCCATCACGTGGACACTGGGGATCATCCCCCGATCCGGCGTTCAGCATATCGGGTCTCCCTGGAGGTGCAGCAACACATGCGCCAGGAGATTGACGAGATGCTGAAGCTGGGGGTGATCCAGGCATCCAACAGCGCTTGGGCCTCGCCTGTAGTCCTCGTCCCTAAGAAGGACCGAACCACTCGGTTCTGCGTGGACTACAGGGGGCTCAATGCTGTCACGGTCGCCGATGCGTACCCAATGCCACGCATCGATGACCTGCTCGATCAGTTGGCCGGGGCTCAGTACCTGACCATCATGGACCTGAGCCGGGGATATTGGCAGATCCCCCTGACTCGCAAGGCCAGGGAACGCTCTGCCTTTATTACCCCATTTGGACTGTACGAGTCCACGGTGATGCCATTCGGGATGAGGAATGCCCCTGCCACTTTCCAGCGGATGGTCAACACCCTGCTCAAGGGACTTGAAGGGTACGCGGCCGCGTACCTGGATGACATTGCCGTCTTCAGTCCCACCTGGGAAGATCACCTAGAGCATCTAGCACAGGTGCTCAGGCGGGTCCACCGGGCAGGTTTGACCATCAAGCCGGGCAAGTGTCAGCTGGCCATGAGCGAGGTCCAGTACCTCGGTCACCGGGTAGGCGGGGGAACACTGAAGCCCGAGCCTGAGAAAGTGGAGGCCATCGCATCCTGGCACACCCCCAGGACCAAGAAGCAGGTGATGTCCTTCTTGGGGACCGCCGGGTACTATAGGAGGTTTGTTCCACGCTATAGTAGCCTGGCAAAGCCCTTGACGGACCTCACCAAGAAGAAGCTGCCCTCTGCAGTCGATTGGACAATGGACTGCGAGACAGCCTTCCAGGCCCTAAAGGACGCCCTGTCCAGCCCGCCCGTGCTACAGGCAGCCGACTTCACGCGGCCGTTTGTAGTACAGACCGACGCCAGTGACTTCGGCCTCGGTGCGGTGCTCAGCCAGGTGGACTCTGCGAGCCAAGAGCACCCAGTCTTGTACCTGAGCAGGAAGCTGTTACCGAGGGAAGTGGCCTATTCCACAATGGAGAAGGAGTGCCTGGCCATAGTGTGGGCCCTGCAGCGTCTGCAACCCTATCTATACGGGCGCCACTTCATCGTGGAGACGGACCACAACCCCCTCAGCTGGTTGCACACCGTCTCTGGGACGAATGGGCGACTGTTGCGATGGAGCCTTGCGCTCCAGCAATACAACTTCACCATTCGCCACAAAAGGGGCCGTGACCACGGTAACGCAGACGGGCTGTCCCGACAAGGAGAGGTCGCGGACGGGCGCACGGGGGAACACCGGAGTGTGCTGCCCCCTAGCGCCCTCAAAAGGGGGGAGGTGTGAGGTAAATCCGGAGATATGACGATAAATCATGATATTCAAGTTATGTCAGGAAGCCCTCTCCTGGTGTCACCCCCCCTTTCCTTCACACAACTTGTTTAGCAACCCATCCCATGGCCATCTCCTGTGATATGGAAATTAGGTGATGTGGGAACAAAGGACACAGGATGACTCCCTGCCGTCACCCTGTAACAAGAGTTGTATCTCATTATAAGGCTCTGGAACTAGCCAGACAGAACGACTCCAGTAAAAAATGGTTCATATCTCGCAAGCCATATTTCCGATAAATACGGCAACCATAAAAATGGTGTTTTCGCATGCGGACGATGCTGGCACACCTTTTTTATGGGAGCGGGAGCTTGGGAAATACCCCAGGCGTGATATCAGCCAATGTGGAACTAGTAGACAAGTCATGAAATCTCTCATTCTGTAGCTAAATTCATAACTGTCACAATGAGAGCATTGGCGTCCGCCTACGACGCTCCCAGGCCAAGTTATGGCCATATTCCATGTTGTGGATTTTGTCCATAACTCCAGCCAGGGGTGGAGCAGTGCTCCCTCTGAGGTCACGAAGGTAGGAGGGGACCTGGATTTGTCCAGGTTGATAACCCTACTTCGGCCATTTTCCAGTGTTCTTTCGCTGGGGGTCACGTGCAGGAAACATCTGTGGGAGTTCCTGGAAACCTGGTCTACAGCGCCCCCCTGTGGCCAGACGCACAAGGTAACTGATCGAATTGCATACCTGTTTGTAAACCATGCTTTATCTGTAACTGTACTCTGACATATGTATATTCTGTAGATTCCCTATTGTATATATTGTAGTTCTAGTGTGCTTTAGGCTGATTAAATTATATAATTAATCTTGGGCTGTTCTGTTATCTCGATCTTGAATCCCACGTCTGTGTGTTCGGCTAATAGTTACCGTGAAGCGGTTGGTGGCAGCGAGTTTGTGCCAAGGATTATTGTGGGGAGGCCAGTGAGATTCGGGGAGATTTTATATATTCCGCCCGCGGAGGTCGGGGGAATATATACCCTACTCTCACCGGGGACCCTTCAATAATCGGCATAAGTAGTATAGCGGCCTCCTTGCTTATTGTCGGGCAATTCCATAATTGGCCTGACTATAAGAGGGGCGCTAGAGAGCGCATCACGTGCTCTGTCGGTCGGGAGGTATAAAGGAGGGGTGACCCCCCCACTTGTTACCCCCCGATTGTGACGCACTGGTAGCCAGCGCGGGGGATTTCTGAGTGACCCCCCCGGTGGTTTGTGACAGGGAGCATTAGCGCAACGAGGGGGATAGGGCTTTCCACATAAGCGGACCAGTAAAATCCCAAGCATGAGCTCCTGAGAGCAAGCTCCTTACTCAGCCACAGTGGGGAGCGGGGCCTGGAAAGCTCCAGGCTGACGGGCCACAAGAGAACATCTAAATTGTTGGTGCCAGGACAGAGGCCACAAACCACTAAGCAGTACTGCAGGGGATGGAACCCGGACGAGCTCCACTCAAGAGGCAGCGGCAGCCAGAGACTTGGTTCACACTGTTGTCAGCGTCTGCTTATTTGCTGAGTGAGTACCAATTGATCCCTTCAACCGGCGACCCTGCGCCTCTCCTGCACCCCGTACCACTATCCTGAGTCTTGGGGACACCCTCTACCTGTGGAGGGCCACGTCACCTAGCTGCCCCCTTCCATCACCCCGGGTACTCCCAACGGGTGCGGCGGTATTCCCAGTTACTGCACACCATGGGTGGTGTCACGAACTGTAAATACTTCCCCTGTAAATACCCCTTTCTTCATTTGGAGAGTGGCCCCTAGCCCCTGGGTCCGGAGACCCTCCAGCCACGAACAATCACCCCCCCCAGATCTGAGCGGTTCGACTGCTGCAGGGGCGGCACATTAGAATCTGCAATCTGAATAGCGCCCACCTTGACAGTTGGTGAAGTTTGTGAAAAACTCTGTGTGACAGTACCTCTCCCTCTAAGAGGGGCCTTTGGGCCCTCAGGGTCAAGTCTCTCAAGATGGAGATGATGCAATCTCCTAACCACCAGCTCAGCATGGATATCTGAAACTGGTACCCAAGTCCTCTCCTCAGCACCATAACCTCGTCAATGAACCAAGTACTGGAAAGATCGGTTAATGAAACGAGAATCAACGATTTTGGACACCTGAAATTCTAATGACTCATCGACTAAGACCGGAAGCAGAGGCAAGGGAAGAGGGGTACACGTACCCACATATTTCTTTAACAGAGATTTATGGAAAACATTATGAATCTTGTAAGATGCCAACAATGGCAGGCGGAAAGCAAACGGTTTAATGACAGCTGTCATTTTGTATAGGCCAATAAACCAAGGTCCCAACTTCAGTGAAGGTATCTTAAGCTTAATGATTCTTGTAGACAATCACACCAGATCACCCACACACAGGTCCGGACCAGGAACATGTCTACAGTCAGCTGCACATTTATACTTAGAACCTATGTCAGTTTTAAGACTGACTTATGAATTGCCAATCTCTATACTTGTGGACCTGTGCTTATAAGATGCAGAAGAGAACAAGAGTCTCATACAAGTAACATTTGGTCAGTGCAGTTTTTCCCTTCATTAAACTGTGCAGTGCAATATTTTCAGAAAGACAACATATGAACTTGCGCTTATAGATTCTTATACTTTATGTTGAATATACAGTATACATTTTTTTCTATAGCAGTGACACAACTATGCCACAAGGGGGCATAAGTGAATAGCAAAACATTTATTTTCAGTATTAGGTAATTGTTTTACAAAATGACAATTTCCAGCAGACCTTTATGAAATGGATGACATAAATGTATTTTTTAAAGAATCCTAAGGTTTCCACATCAGAATAATAAAGGAGATAAAGATCTTTAAAATTAACGGCTGATATACAGTATAGTACGGGGATGCCAAACTCAAATCACATAGGGCCAAAGCTAAAACCTTTGACAAAATCGTGGGTCAAAATAGTAGTGAGCCCCCACATAGTCCTCCATACCGAATAATGGGCCCCATATAGTTCATCAGGGGAGGACATATCATTAGTGCAGCTGCACAGGAGCCCAAGAGGTCAGGGGCTCATATCTACCTCCATAGCAGGTGGACTTGTGCATTATGATGAGCTCTTGGGCTGCAGAGGGCCCATACAAGAGCCTTTTTCTCTCTGTGTCCGCCAATGTAGTGGGCACCCATTACACCAGCAGTGGATGACGCGGTCTGCACACAGCGCTCAATCATCCTGATGCCAGTGGTAATTAAACATGTCTGCATAGTAATGAAGTTCCCCTGACCAAAACGTTTGTGCCTGTTTAATTTCTGGATATTTAAAAATAAATTGAACAAAATCATCTATTGAGTGCCAAGTATTACTTGATCTGATATATGGGTTTGGAACCTACTTGTGGACCACCCAGCCAGAAGTGCCGTGCTATCCCTATCAAAGGAGCAGACTGTTATGCTTGCCAGGAAAGCACAGCGTTAGTGGATCCACTTGACAGAAGGCACTGATAACTGGCCTGGAAGAGCGAACTAGATCAGCCACTGAGTCTACATAAAGCCTCCAGAAGCGACGATAGGCACACACGTTGGTGGTTATGTAGTGAGCCTGGCAGTCAAGGGGTACACAAAAACAAGATGGAATTGTGCCCAAAGTTTTGGGGCAACCGTCACTGTACGTTCGGGGTGCGAGACCGTTGCCGGGGGGGGGTCTCCGTTACCGCATCTTGAGCACAGGGTTCCTTTTCCACCTGTGCGGCGACCGCAAAGAATCCTCTAGGACCCTTCTCCTTGATAAATAGGATCTTGCTACCCGGCTGCATGGGTGGGCCGTCATCCAGGGCGCCCACATTCAAATACACCCGATCGCAGGTACCCTCCTCCCTTAAAAAGGCGTACCCTCGATTGCAGTTCATATAGACAATGCGGCCCAAAGTGAAGCATGCCGCCGCACCGCCACTGTCAGACATAGCCAGCTGGTCCCGAACCTTCCGCTCCCAAGCCTTCTTATGCTCAATGACCTGATATTCCCACTCCAGGTCCTGATCTGAGCGCTCCTTCCTTCCAGCTCTCTCGCCAGATCCTGCTCCTGTGCGGCCTTAGCCCACGTCTGCATGGCCTCCTCCTCAGCCCGCCGGAGTTGATTCTGGGTCTGTTCCTGGGTTTGGGTGGCCTTCAACCAGACCTCCTGCAGCTCTGTTTTACTCCATGCAGAATCCTGCCAGGCCTGCACCGCCTCTTCTAACTCCCGCAACTGTGTCCCGTCAGGATGCTAGCGGGGCCAGTGAGGACAGCAGCTTCACTGTCACCAGGGGAGGGGTACTGCCCTCACTCAACCCTTCCCGGTCATCCGTTTCCTGGAAGTCCCTGAACCTCTGAGTCTCCATCCGCCTCTGTTGAACTTCCCAGGCGATTCTTCTCTGACAACTGCCAGCATCTTAGGCCCTCTCAGCCATGCACGGACAGGGATACTGTATCTTCTCACCACTGGGTGAGCAGAGACAAGGCACGAGAGTCCATCCTGTCAACTATGCCAAAATGTGGTGGAGGGCACGGGATAGACAATGGTAGGGACAGCAGGCCGCAGCGCAGTCGTCCGTTAACTCCTTGCCTCCCCGTCGCCGCACCACACACAGGAGAACTCCGCAACCATTCAGACGACACCATTTTCTTCCTTTCAATAAATAAAGTCAAGGCAGAGTTTCTTCTTCCAAACATGTAAACTTTATTGTTCTTCCTCCCTTGCATTATTTCGGTCTGCGTTTTATCGGCACGGATACACATCCCATGAGGGTTCCTTCCACACCTCCGTTCAATATACAATTTAGCAGCTATCTGTACTTCAGGCACCTGGGTTCTGTCTGACACCTCTAGGCCTCTCATTCCACCACCCAACTTAACACTACCACCGACCGGTTCATTAAGTCTGTTGGGCCACTTCACACCCACAGGGGTTGCTAATGTGATGCCCTGGCCTATCAGGTCATCACAGGGTATTGTGCAATCTGCCCTTCTGTGCAATATCCATCTCCTCCTTGGTTAGGGGTCCCCAACCAATGGTGTTGTCAACAGCAGCTAATTAAAATCTTAGGAACACTCTGCACCACACCCATCAGACACACCAGTGGACGTCCTGAGTGGAATAGGGTCGCCCACTTGGGGGGTTGGTTAGGGGGAGGTCAGGAGTGTCAGAAGTCAGTCGTAGTCAGTGTGAGGAAGTGAGAGGAAGTCAGGAGCTGGGCTCCTCGGAAGTAACTAGGTAGCAGACGGTGGTCTGGGCCTAGTAGGAGCTGGACCCCTGGTCGCAGGGGATCGTGATGTACCTCCCTGCGTTCGACTGCAGCCGAGCTGCTCGGATCTGGACTCGTTGGTGGGTGGCTCGAGCGCCTTCAGACCCGGGGTCACTTCGCTCTGAAAGGGTGCTGGCGCTACTCACGGGGGCGGCAAGTAGGTGTACGGCCGGAGCCGTGTTTGAGCTTGTGACGCCACCCACGGGATGTGGTGAAGGTGTAGACACCACCGCTGCAGTTACGGGGCACCCGGGGGAGATGGTTATGCAGCAAGATGTTAACCCCTCCGTGGGCAGGGATGATGGTCCCGGGACCCGTTGGGGAGAGTAGCTGGGCGGTGCAGGGCGGTGCGCGGCTGGATGGCACTGTTGTACTCACTGTTATTGACACACACAAGTCTCTAGTAAACAAAGTTGATGGTGGTCGGTGCCCGCAGCCAGCTGCGTCTGGTCCCCCACCCGGTTGGGTGGTCTTTGCCTTTCTCCTGCACCGTGTAGTGTATGTGTAGACTGCCTGCGCTTCAGCGACGGGAGTCCGCTCCCCGGCTGTGTATATGTCGGGAGAGCCCGTTTGCCCGCAGACGCTGGCCCGTGGGATCTCTCTGCCTGTGCGGTGGCTTTCTATCCCCCTCGGTGGGCTGTTGTCTTCAGTCGGGGCTTGGGTGGGAAAGGACCTTGTCCTTTAGTCCAGACCGCAATCAGTGAATTAACTCAGTCCAGTGGATTCTGGACCTCGTTTCAGGGTCTGAGTACCCCCCTGTGTGCTCCGGTTTCCAGTCGGTTCCTCGGGTCGGTACCGGCGGGCCACTACCCTGTCCCGGTCAACCACGGTTCCACTGAGCCGTCTTCCCGGCTCCTGCAGGCTAGGCCACTGTATGCCTCCTAGCCAAGGGTTCCGACCCCGGCACCTGTCAGTCTGTCACAGGCCTGTACCACAGGCCTGACCTCCTCCACTGCTCAACTCAGAACCGACTCAGCACTGACTGAGAACTGACTGAACTGACTGACTAAACTGAACTGTTTGTTTCCTGCCTCAGGCCCTCTGAACTCCTCAGTGGGTGTGGCCAACCACTGGCTCCGCCCCCCTGGTGTGTCCATCAAGCTCTGAGGGAGGTGACTAGGTTTATGGTTTGGCTGGTGTTACCTTGTGTGGGACTGGTGTTGTGCGGGGCGCTATCTGTGACTACCTGGCTAGTCCAGGGCATCACAGTGACAAGGGGCACGGAACTGTCGAGGAGGACAGCCGGCGGCCTTGTACCATCACCGGGATGGGTCCAGGGCACGACGGGGTACGTGGACCCTAGGTCAGGGAGTAGCTTCAGGCAACCTGACAATTGACCTGACGAGAATGGAGCCTTCAAGATCCGCACTCCACCCGCTCCAAAATCGGGGTATTAGCGCAACGAAGGGGATAGGACTTTCCACTAAAACGGTCCAGGAAATCCCAAGCGTGAACCCTGAGAGAAAGCTCCATTAACCATACTGGGGAGCGGGACCCAACTAGTTTCAAGCTACAGGGGCCAACTAACAAGAGAACAAAGGTGCCAAGGGAAAGGTCACAGATCATCAGGCAACACCAGCGGGAACGGGACACAAACAAGCTCCCCTCAGCGGCAGCGGTGTCCAGAACTTTGGTTTACCAAGTTGTCGGTGTCAGCATTATGGACTGAGTGAGTACGCAAGGGACCCTTACATCCCCAACGGCACATCCCCGTCCCCATCACCGAGTCCCGGGGCATTTCCCCCTACCCGTGGAGGGGTTAAACACCTAGCTGCCCACTCCAATGCCACCGGGTACTCCCAGCTGCAGCGGTGGTACTGCACCTTCCCACACACCACGGGTGGTGTCACGGACTTTAAAGACACAATCCCCTGTAAATACCCGACCCCCGGGTCCGGACTCCCCTCGAGTCACCGCTGATCCAGATCCGAGAAGCCCGGCTGCTGACTCGGGGCAGCTCACTAGCGCACAAGAAGGACCACAACTGACAGTGCTCCACCATCCGTGCCCAGGCCAGGATGCATCCATACCCTACTCCTTTGGCGTGCAATGACCTTCAGTTGGGTGAGGAAATCTTTGAGTATTTCGAGCCAGACAATACGGATGCCAGACCCCCGACCATTAGGACAATACCCCTCTTCTTGCGGACGTAGTTAACCAATTCTAAGCGGATCCCACGCGTCACCGCTGCAGGGTCAGAGTCTTCAAAAGAGCTCTTATCACAACACCAGCTGGGGGACTCTCCTAATACCTCCCTTTTATATCCACTACTTTTCTCCCTGCCCACCGAGGTGCTATTCCATTACACTGCCACCTGGTGGCTATTACAGAGTACACACAGCACAATATTATACATTTACTGTGGATGACCCATGTGCCAGCTACTTCTGTAGGGGTGGACCTAGTGCTCACCCCCCTACAGGTATCCTACAGAGGGCAGCTCCAGGGGATCAACGGTACCTCGGCAGCTGATGCCACAAATACACACAGTTTCTGGTTGTAGAAACAGCATTAGCCGATGTCGTGGATTAGGCCAGGATAGATGGATGGATACAGTAGCAGCGGCTGATGTGGATCCTTGCAGCAGTGGCAGTGGATATCGTGGTAGGTGGCTGGCGTAGACACTTGTAGTAGTGGCAGCTGAAACAGTGGAAGCGGCCAGAGTGGATAGTTGCAGCAGCAGCGGACTCGTAATGCACTAAAACACAGATAAAAATCAGTAACAGCACACAGCACAGTAACAACAGCATTAGTAGCACAAAGAGACCTGAGAAATAGCAACATATTGAACTTATTGCCCAGGCACCTCCTTTAACCCCTTCAGCCCCCAGCCTGTTTTCACCTTAAAGACCCGGCCATTTTTTGCAATTTTGACCAGTGTCACTTTGACAGGTTATAACTCTGGAACACTTCAACGGATCCTGGCGATTCTGAGATTGTTTTTTCGTGACATATTGTACTTCATGTCAGTGGTAAATTTAGGCCGATATGTTTTGCGTTTATTTGTGAAAATTTCGGAAATTTGGCGAAAATTTTGCAATTTTTAAAATTTGAAATTTTATGCCCATAAATCTGAGAGATATGTCACACAAAAAAGTTACTAAATAACATTTCCCACATGTCTACTTTACACCAGCGCAATTTTTGAAAAAAAAAAAATTCCGTTAGGAAGTTAGAAGGGTTCAAAGTTCATCACCAATTTCTCATTTTTCCAACAAAATTTCCAAAAAAAAATTTTTTAGGTACCACATCACATTTGGAGTGATTTGAGAAACCTAGGCGACAGAAAATACCCAAAAGTGACCCAATTCTAAAATCTGCACCCCTCACTCTGCTCAAAACCACATCCAAGAAGTTTATTAACCCTTTAGGAGCTTCACAGCAACCAAAGCAATGTAGACGAAAAAATGAAAATTGTACTTTTTTAACACAAAAATGTTACTTTAGCCATAAAAATTAGTATTTTCACAAGGGTATCAGGAAAAATGCATCATAAAATGTATCGTGCATTTTCTCCTGAGTACGCAGATACCCCATATGTGGTGGTAATCAAATGTTTGGGCACACAGCAGGACTCGGAAGGCAAGGAGCGCCATTTGAATTTTTGAGTGCAAAATTAGCTGTACTCATTAGCGGACACCATGTCGGGTTTGAAGACTCCCTGAGGTGCCTAAACAATGGAGCTCCCCCACAAATGACCCCATTTTAGAAACTAGAGCCCTCAAATATTTTTTCTAGATGTTTGATGTGCACTTTGAACCCCTGGGGGCTTCACAGAAGTTTATAACGTTGAGCCGTGAAAAGAAAAAAATTTTTTTTTACCACAAAACTGTTGCTTCAACCAGGTAGCTTTTTTAATCACAAGGGTATCAGGAAAAAATGCACCATAAAATGTATTGTGCATTTTCTCCTGAGTACGCAGATACCCCATATGTGGTGGAAATCAAATGTTTGGGCACACAGCAGGACTCGGAAGGCAAGGAGCGCCATTTGAATTTTTGAGTGCAAAATTAGCTGCACTCATTAGCGGACACCATGTCGGGTTTGAAGACTCCCTGAGGTGCCTAAACAATGGAGCTTCCCCACAAATGACCCCATTTTGGAAACTAGAGCCCTCAAATATTTTTTCTAGATGTTTGATGTGCACTTTGAACCCCTGGGGGCTTCACAGAAGTTTATAACGTTGAGCCGTGAAAAGAAAAAAAATTTTTTTACCACAAAACTGTTGCTTCAACCAGGTAGCTTTTTTTATCACAAGGGTATCAGGAAAAAATGCACCATAAAATGTATTGTGCATTTTCTCCTGAGTACGCAGATACCCCATATGTGGTGGAAATCAAATGTTTGGGCACACAGCAGGACTCGGAAGGCAAGGAGCGCCATTTGAATTTTTGAGTGCAAAATTAGCTGTACTCATTAGCGGACACCATGTCGGGTTTGAAGACTCCCTGAGGTGCCTAAACAATGGAGCTCCCCCACAAATGACCCCATTTTAGAAACTAGAGCCCTCAAATATTTTTTCTAGATGTTTGATGTGCACTTTGAACCCCTGGGGGCTTCACAGAAGTTTATAACGTTGAGCCGTGAAAAGAAAAAAAATTTTTTTTACCACAAAACTGTTGCTTCAACCAGGTAGCTTTTTTAATCACAAGGGTATTAGGAAAAAATGCACCATAAAATGTATTGTGCATTTTCTCCTGAGTACGCAGATACCCCATATGTGGTGGAAATCAAATGTTTGGGCACACAGCAGGACTCGGAAGGCAAGGAGCGCCATTTGAATTTTTGAGTGCAAAATTAGCTGCACTCATTAGCGGACACCATGTCGGGTTTGAAGACTCCCTGAGGTGCCTAAACAATGGAGCTTCCCCACAAATGACCCCATTTTGGAAACTAGAGCCCTCAAATATTTTTTCTAGATGTTTGATGTGCACTTTGAACCCCTGGGGGCTTCACAGAAGTTTATAACGTTGAGCCGTGAAAAGAGAAAAAAATTTTTTTTACCACAAAACTGTTGCTTCAACCAGGTAGCTTTTTTTATCACAAGGGTATCAGGAAAAAATGCACCATAAAATGTATTGTGCATTTTCTCCTGAGTACGCAGATACCCCATATGTGGTGGAAATCCAATGTTTGGGCACACAGCAGGACTCGGAAGGCAAGGAGCGCCATTTGAATTTTTGAGTGCAAAATTAGCTGCACTCATTAGCGGACACCATGTCGGGTTTGAAGACTCCCTGAGGTGCCTAAACAATGGAGATCCCCCACAAATGACCCCATTTTGGAAACTAGAGCCCTCAAATATTTTTTCTAGATGTTTGATGTGCACTTTGAACCCCTGGGGGCTTTACAGAAGTTTATAACGTTGAGCCGTGAAAAGAAATTTTTTTTTTTTTACCATAAAACTGTTGCTTCAACCAGGTAGCTTTTTTATCACAAGGGTATCAGGAAAAAATGCACCATAAAATGTATTGTGCATTTTCTCCTGAGTACGCAGATACCCCATATGTGGTGGAAATCAAATGTTTGGGCGCACGGCAGGACTTGGAAGGCCATTTCACAGCAAAATTGGTTGGAATTATTAGCGGACGCCATGTTGCGTTTGGAGACCCCCCTGAAGTGCCTAAACGATGGAGCTCCCCCACAATTGACCCCATTTTGGAAACTAGACCCCTCATGGAATTTATCTAGCTGTTTAGTGAGCACTTTGAACCCCTGGAGGCTTCAAACGTTTGTAATGTTCAGCCGTGAAAATATTTTATTCTTTTTTTACCACAAAATTGTTTTTTCAAACAGGTAGCTTTTTTTTCCACAAGCGTATCAGGAAAAAATGCACCATAAAATGTATTGTGCAATTTCTCCTGAGTACGACGATACCTCATATGTGGTGGAAATCAATTGTTTGGGCGTACGGGGCTCAGAAGAGAAGGAGCGCCATTTCACAGTAAAATTGATTGGAATTATTAGCAGACGCCATGTTTCATTTGGAGACCCCCTGAGGTGCCTAAACAATGGAGCTCCCCCACATGTGATCCCATTTTGGAAACTAGACCCCCCCATACAAAAAAAATTAGTTTGGCGAAATAAAAAATACAGACATCAGTAAAAAAAAAAGAAAAAAAAAGAGCGCCTGCCACTAAGACCAGTGCCAAACGTGAGAGCAATGCACGAGTCTCGCATCGCATCATCCACTGCAGTCTGGAAGCGAGCAACTGCGCTGGATAATGCGATGCGGGAGGGCGGGGCGGCAGATGAGAAAGGGCGCAGCGGATGGAAGATGGGAAAAGGGCGCAGCGGGTGGAGGAGCGGCAGAGGATGGGAAAGGGCGCAGCGGATGGATGATGGGAAATGGCGCAGCGGATGGATGGGAAATGGCGCAGCGGATGGAGGAGCGGCAGAGGATGGGGGGGGGTGAGATGGGGATACCTACCTTACAGGATGGATCTAGGCAGCAGGATCACAGCAGACAGAAGAGGCAGCAAATGAAGGAGGCAACAGATCGAGGAGGGTGAGAGGGGGCAGTAGATGGAAAATGGGAGAGATCAGGCAGCAGATCGGGGAGGGGAGCAGAGTCTGATGGGAGAGAGAGATGGCACATGGAGGAGGGGGGCCCCGGGGGGAGGGTGGCTTGCAGCACATGTAGGGGGAGGGTGGCTTGCAGCACATGTAGGGGGAGGGTGGCTTGCAGCACATGTAGGGGGATGGTGGCTTGCAGCACATGTAGGGGGAGGGTGGCTTGCAGCACATGTAGGGGGAGGGTGGGTGGCTTGCAGCACATGTGGGGGGAGGGTGGCTGGCTTGCAGCACATGTGGGGGGAGGGTGGCTGGCTTGCAGCACATGTGGGGGGAGGGTGGCTTGCAGCACATGGAGGGATAGGAGGTGTGGCGATGGAGAAGGGGCAGCCGATGAAGGAGGCGGCGGCGGCCGCCGATCGGGAACAGTGGGGGCCGATTCGGGGGCAGCAGCGGCTGAAAAAGGTGGGTGCGACGGCGGCGGGGACAGTGGCGAGCATGGCGGCGGGGACAGCGGTGGATCGGGAGCGGCGGCGGAGACAGCGGTGGAGCGGGAGCATGGCGCCGGGCACAGCGGTGCATCGGGAGCGGTGGCGGGGCGATCGGAGACAGCGGCGGGGACAGCGGTGGAGCGGGAGCGGCGGCGGGGCGATCGGAGACAGCGGCGGGGACAGCGGTGCATTGGGAGCAGCGGCGGGGACAGCGGTGCATCGGGAGCAGCGGCGGGGACAGCGGTGAAGCGGGAGCAGCGGCGGGGCGATCGGAGACAGCGGCGGGGACAGCGGTGAAGCGGGAGCAGCGGCGGGGCGATCGGAGACAGCGGCGGGGACAGCGGTGCATCGGGAGCAGCAGCGGGGACAGCGGTGAAGCGGGAGCAGCGGCGGGGCGATCGGAGACAGCGGCGGGGACAGCGGTGAAGCGGGAGCAGCGGCGGGGCGATCGGAGACAGCGGCGGGGACAGCGATGAAGCGGGAGCAGCGGCGGGGCGATCGGGGACAGGGGCGGGCGGCGGGGACAACAACTTACCGCTCTCCTCGGCTTCCAGGGATGGTCACAGGCCGCAGATCCACATTGATTGGAGAGAGCGGTCACAAGACCGGTCTCTCCAATCAGAGCTGGGGGCGGGTGAAGCATCGATCACCCAGCTCCAGCCAATGGCCAGTGCTACAGCAGCACTGATCAGGGCTGGATTTCAATGTTCCAGCCATTTTCAATGGCTGGAACATTACAGTGGCTGTAATTGGCTGAGCGGCGTTCGTCAGCCAATCACAGCCTCTGTAGGTTCGGGGAGGAGGCACCACCCCTCCTGAGGTCAGGCAGAGGTCCCCTCCTTCCCGAATCTATCGTTTAATTAAACAAATTTCACTCCCCGGTGCTCCGGGGGCCGCAATTTCGCCATGACGGATCTAGCCGTCATGGGTCTTTAAGTACCAGGGCACCATGACGGCTAGATCCGTCAAAGGTCGTGAAGGGGTTAAGGGGAAGGTGCCTTAAATACCGGAAGACCCTCAGCCAAGCTGAGAGACCATTCTGGGTCAGAGCAGAAAAGGGGCGTGTCTGCAAGTGCAGTCTACAGGCATTCCTAGGAGGCCTGTGTAGCGTGCGCAGGCCCTGAGAGACAGCAGCATGGACTGGAGATGGCGCAGCCACTGCCGGATGGCCAGGAAGGTGAGAGAGCTGGTGTTCCTGCAGAGGGAGGTGGGCAGGACAGTACGGGGACGCTAGTCTACCTATGAATCAGCACACAGCAGGTCGATGTCCGAGTCTGCCTGTGTTGATCCCAGACACCAGGGAAACCATTGGGTGGAATGTCAGAATCTGCAATTAGAACATAGCCCATTGCCACCATGACAGTCGGTGAAGTTTGCACAAAACTGTGTGTAACAGCACCCTTCCCTCTTAGAGGGGCCCGTTCTCTCAGGATAAAGATGATGGAATGTCCTAACCACCCGCTCAGCATGAATATCTGAAGCTGGTGCCCAAGTCATCTCCTCCGGACTATGGGGCCCTTTGCACACTACTACATCGCAAGCCAATGCTGCGATGCCGAGCGCGATAGTCCCCGCCCCCCGTCGCAGCTGCGATATCATGGTGATAGCTGCCGTAGCGAACATTATCACTACGGCAGCTTCACATGCACTCACCTGCCCTGCGACGTCGCTCTGGCCAGCGACCCGCTTCCTTGCTAAGGGGGCGGGTCGTGTGGCGTCACAGCGACGTCACACGGCAGGCGGCCAATAGAAGCGGAGGGGCGGAGATGAGCGGGATGTAAACATCCCGCCCACCTCTTTCCTTCTGCATTGCAGACGGGACGCAGGTAGGAGATGTTCCTCGCTCCTGCGACTTCATACACAGCAATGTGTGCTACCGCAGGAACGAGGAACAACATCGTACCGTTGCAGCAGCCAAAATAATGAAAATGACCGACACTACACCGATCATACGATACTGACGATTTTGCGCTCGGTTATCGTAGTTAAAACGATTTACACACTACGATGTCGAGAGCGACGCCGGAAGTGCGTCACTTTCGATTTGACCCCACCGACATCGCACCTGCGATGTCGTAGTGTGCAAAGAGCCCTTATAACTTCGCCAATGAACCAAGTACTGCAAAAATTGGCATACAAAACAAGAATCAACGATTCTAATGACCCATCAATGACACATACCTACGGTACATATTTCTTTAACAGAGATCTATGGAAAACATTATGAATCTTGTAAGATGCCGAAAATACCAGGCGCAAAGGAACTGGATAAATGAGTACTGTGATTTTGTACAGACCAATAAACCCGATCTGTAGTTCAGTAAGCCTGGGTCGTCATGGTGATGACCCAGGGTTACTATGGCAGCGATCGGGCCCCCGTGATTACTTTCCAGAGACCCGATCTGCCAAGGAGAGGTAGGAGATCCCTCTTCCTGCTTTCTGACTGCTAAAATCGCACTGATTGCAGCATTCAGGGGGTTATATTACTGGGAACAGTGCGAGCACTGCTTTGAGTAGAGAGCTGGGGACCGGTGTAGCGCCCCATGGGGCAGGCAGATTTAACCTACCCGTTGCTGGCCATCGACTGTCGTTGTCATGGGCATCCTAGCCCGGCTCCGTTGCTCCGAGGCGTACAGAAGATGGCAGGGGGAGGGATGTTGGGGGTAGTTGTGAGGTGTTTGTCGTGACGCCACCTGTGGTATGCGGCCAGGGAATGGGCCGAGGCTGCTGTCGCTGTCTTCCGGGGCAAATGATAGTAGCAGCCAGGTAGGGGGCGTGTTCAAAATACTATCACGTGACAAAGGGATGTCATACCTGGAAGCAGCCCATACAGTCTAGCATCTACACTGAGCACAGTGTGACCGCTGGAGAGGTTTGCGCGCTCACGAGATTATGGGCGGGTACTTGCTGATAACAGTCACAGTCCCGCCCATAATCACTTGCCTGCGCACACGTCACCAGCAGTCACAGTGCTCAGTCCCGTGAGACTGGCACTGGGCATGCGCGGGGATGGCTGGAGCAGTGGGTGGCGTCCAAAAGTATGGAAATCAGCGATGGGGGCGGCATACAGGACCAGGGGGCAGAATAACGGCCATCAGGCTGCCCGCCCCCGTGTCTGATTTATAGAATCCGAAGCCAAAAAGGTACCTCTTTATAAACTTTTTTTTTTGGTCAGAAAGGGGGCACAATAATAACAGGGACCTTTCTAGAATGCAGCCCACGAGCTGCAGAGGGGGAATCTGTGAGGTTTTAGGGGAAATTTCTGCTGACAGGTTCCCTTTAAGTGGGACAAAGAATCTTCTGGTTGTGCTAAAATCTGTAAGTTCTTATCTACTATTCAAGACAATTTCCTCTCTCAGATGGTAGATGAACCGACCAGGGGAGATAATTTGTTAGATCTGGTCCTGTCAAATAGACCGGATACAATTTCAGATCTTCAGGTCCGGGAGCACTTGGGCACCAGCGATCATAATATGGTAAGCTTCAACTTAACATTCAATAGAACATTTAACCCCTTAACGACCGGACGATTTTTTTGCTTTCCGTTTTTTTTCGCCATTCTTCTTCTGAGAGACGTAACTTTTTTATTTTTCAGTCAATATGGTCATGTGAGGGCTCATTTTTTGCAGAACTAGCTGTACTTTTAAATGAAACCATAAGTTTTACCACATAGTGTACTGGAAAACAGCAAAAAAAATCCAAATGCAGAAAAATTGCAAAAAAAGTGCGATAGCACTATTGTTTTTGAGATATTTTATTCACTGTGTTCACTATATGGTAAAACTGATGTGTGGGTGTGATGCCTCAGGTCAGTGTGAGTTCGTAGGCACCAAACATGTATAGGTTTACTTTTATATAAGGGGTTAAAGAAAAATCGGAAGTTTGTCCGAAAAAAGTGGCGCACGTTTTACGCCATATTCCGTGACCCGTAGCGTTCTCATTTTTCGGGATCTATGGCTCAGTGACGGCTTATTTTTTGCATCTTGAGCTGATGTTTTTAACTGTACCATTTTTCCGCAGATGCTACGTTTTGATCGCCTATTATTGTATTTTGCACAAAGGTTGTGGCGACAAAAAAAGTCATTTTGGCGTTTCGAATTTTTTTCTGCTACACCGTTTACTGATCAGATTAATTGATTTTATATTTTGATAGATCGGGTGTTTCTGAACACGGCGATACCAAATGTGTGTATATTTTTTATTTTTGTAACCCTTTAATTATCAATGGGGCGAAAGGGGGGTGATTTGCACTTTTAGGTTTTTTTGTTCTTTTTTTAATTTTTAAATTTTTTTTTTTATTTAACTAGTCCCCCTAGGGGACTATAACGATCAGCAATCCGATCGCTCTGCACTATCTCCTGATCACAGCTATACAGCTGTAAACAGCAGATACGTTCACTTTCTGCTTCACTCGGCTACTGGCCGAGTGAAACTGAAAGTAGTTCATGTCTAGTACAGGAGTCATCACATGACCCTGTGCTACCATGACAACCACCGGAAGTCACGTGATCATGTCACGTGACTTCCGGTATCGGGCGGTAAGTAAAATTTTACCGCCGATGCCATTATAATGGTGCTGTCACATATTGACAGTGCCATTTAATGGGTTAAACGGCACGAGCAGATATCGAGTCTGCTCATGCCTAGCAGGCACACATCTCAGCTGTGAAAATCAGCTGCGATGTGCGCCGATCGCGGCATGCTGCCGCCAGCAGACCGTGGGCAGTAACACTATGACCGCTAGGACGTAATATTACTGCCCGCGGTCGTTAAGGGGTTAAAAGAGGAAATGCTAAAACCTGGAATTTTAGGAAAGCTAATTTCAACAAATTAAGGGAAGAGCTTAAATGTGTAGGTTGGGACAAAGTCATGGTAACTGGGGATACCGAACATAAATGGGGTAAGTTTAAGGATATACTACTAGAGTCCTGTAAAAAACTTATTTCCCCTGGTAATAAAATGTCCAGGAATAAGAGAAACCACTATGGATAAATAAGACTGTACAAAGTATAATAAAACAAAAACAAAGGGCGTTTAAAATCTTGAAGGCTGAGAATACAGAAATAGGATTTCAGAAGTATAAAGATATCAATAGGAAATGCAAAAAAGAAATCAAGCAAGCAAAATTAGCTACTGAAACAAAAATCGCCAATGACATTAAAATAAATCCCAAAATCTTTTATAAATACATTAATGCCAAAAAGGAAAACAAAGGATAGTTTCGGCCCCTTAAAATATAATAAAAAGTTAGTCATAGAGGACAAACAAAAGACTGAGATATTAAATAGGCATTTCTCATCTGTGTTCACCAAGGAACTGACTGTATCAGAGATCATTCAACAAGTGAAAAATCAAAGTTCACCACCCAATATAATTAATTTACCACAAGAAGAAGTACGCCTACGTCTGAGTAAATTAAACATTGACAAATCCCCAAGGCCAGATTGCATTCATCCATGAATATTGAGCGAATTGAGCTCCGTAATCGACAGACCGCTGTATCTCATCTTTTTACATAGTTACATAGTTACTTAGGTTGAAAAAAAGACCTAGGTCCATCTAGTTCAACCTTCCTCCACCAGTTCTACATTTGGCCACTAAGTCATTTATAACCAACAATGTTGTGTGTACTGAGGAAATCATCCAGCCCTTTTTTAAAAGCTGTTATAGTATCTGCCATTACTACCTCTTGTGGTAGGGCATTCCACAGTCTGACTGCCCTAACTGTAAAGAACCATTTCCTATTTAGCTGTCGGAATTGCTTTTCTTCCACTCACAGTGAGTGCCCCCTGGTACTTAGTATTGTTTTTGGAAGAAATAAGTCATGTGCCAGTCCTTCATTTTGACCACACATGTATTTATACATATAAATGAGATCTCTGAGACGTCTTTTTTCTAAGCTTAACATATCTAACTTTTTCAACCTGTCATCATATGTGAGGCCTTCCATTCCTTGTAGTAGTCTAGTTGCCTGCCTTTGAACTGACTCTAACTTCTGAATGTCCTTTTTAAAATGTGGAGCCCAAAACTGGATCCCATATTCCAGATGTGGCCTTACAAGTGATTTATAGAGGGGTAACAATACGTTGGGATCACGGGATCTAATCTCTCTTTTTATACACCCTAAAATCTTTAGACTCGCTTGTAACAGGCTGGGTGCCTAAGGATTGGAGGATTGCTGATGTGGTACTGATATTTAAGAAAGTTAAGAGGTAGATCCAGGCAACTACCATCCAGTAAGCCTGACATCAGTAGTATGCAACGTTTTTGAGGGCATTTTAAGGGATGACATGCAAAAATATATTGCAGAAAATAATATAATAACTGACAGACAGCATAGATTTGTAACGGGGTGCTAGGGGTGCCTCGGGGCTTGTAGTCGTGGCCCCTTTTTCTTTCAGGCCAACCCCCGGCTCCGCCGTCACTATTGGGACAGGGGATTGTTCTGTGGGGCAGAGTGTGGTGGAAAAGAGCATACTTTCAGCCGCAGGAAGACTCTTCAGGCAGGGATCAGATAAACCAAATTACATCTTTATTGCACAGAGTTTCACAGACAGCTCAATGCACGGATTTTGTAGCGCACGGTCACAATTCCTGTCCGGGGAAATCTTTCCTTGTTGTCTCCTCTAGTGGGGATGTGCCCGGCTACTCCACTTCACCTAGGCTCCCACTCCGGCTAACACAGACTGGACCCACACCAATTCTGCTTCACCCTTGAGGACACTTCTTCTCTTCTTCCCTTCTTTCTTTCTTTCTTTCTGCCCACTCAGCTCCACACTCTGCCCCTGGCTGTTCCTTCTCCCCCGTCCCGGAATCAACTGACTTTTACACACACACACACTCTCTTTCCCCCTAAGCTGCCGGCTCCTCCTCCCTCCTGCACAGTTTCTATGGGGACAGCCGTCCCACTCGGCCACTAGGGGAAACCCAGCCATACAGTGCAATTACAATAAAACATCAACATAAAACATCAACAGCTTTGTCTACCCCAGCGGGGGTATCTTCAGGGGGAAACACTGCACCTCTTTGTAAGGGGTCTGCCCACCCCTTACATTCCTCCCCTCTTTAAGCCTAAGCCTCCCGGCAAGGCTCGAACCTGAAAACACAATTTAGCAGCAAGGCAAACTTTGGATAAAACTTTAAAACCTTCATAAACAAAGTCAACCACTGAGCGCCCAAGTTCTGCGCCCGGAGTCCCTCCTGGGAGCTCCCGGTCTTTGTAGGCAGTGTGCCCGGAGGCCTTCAGCAGGCACTCCCGGTCTTTGCTGGTCTTCTGCCCGGAGGCTTTCACAGCACTCCCTGACTTTGTAGATAGGAGGACAAACAATAAAGTCTTCCTTAACATCACGGAGGGAGCCCCTGGCTCAGTCCAGCATCAGGCTCCTTCCGGGCTCGGTAACTTAAACATGGTTGCAAACTGTGGAACTTTTCCGGCTCTTTAACAACACCGGTATTCAACACGAACATGTCCATTACCTCCGGTCATTACGGGTCACTCGGGATGATAAGCGCGCTGCCATTCGGCCCGCTGAGCCCTCACATAATCGGAAAGGGACTGACCTGGCAAGCGGCGCAGCCTCTGGAACGGTTCGTAGTTGACGGGTGGTTCTGGCGCCTCTGTTTCGGGTTTTGCCTCCTCAACCCCTGACGGGGGTGACGGGGTCGCTGAACGGGACGGCTGTGGACTGCCCACGACGATCACCGGGTGTGTGACCAGACTCTGGTGAATTGCCAACACCGCCGGTGTCCCCTTCTCTGGGTCAGCACTCAGTCCTGGCATGACTTCTGGCGATACCACCAGCGTGTTTCTCGGCCGGAAAATCTCAGCCAGCACCGGTCTCTGCTGTGTACGTCTCCGGTACTGACACTCTTCCCATCCGATCTCTTGCAGACCTTCCTGTAATGGCGTCAGGGACGGTGGAGATGCTGGGGAAGGTGGAGGCGGGCCTTCTTTTCCCGCTCTTGTATACGCTCCACCCCCAGTCTCACACATTAAATCGACCCAGCATAGGCGACTCTTCTTTTTCTCTGTACTGCCACCCTCTCCACGTGTTTTCAGTAACATCTTAGGGCCAGCACCTCCCCTCTTTGGACGGCGTACTCTGTACTTCTTTTTCTTCGCCGGCCAACTCAGGGTCTTTCGTTTGGTGCCAGTACTTCGCGCGCTCGCTGTACTCGTGACGACGGCGGCCATTTTACCGCCGTCTTGTGCCTGGTCCAACGCCTTAGGCACCACTTGGTCTCCATCTTCTTGGATCGGGACCCCCTGCAGATAATCCGTATCCTGTCGACTACGCCACATGTAACGGGGTGCTAGGGGTGCCTCGGGGCTTGTAGTCGTGGCCCCTTTTTCTTTCAGGCCAACCCCCGGCTCCGCCGTCACTATTGGGACAGGGGATTGTTCTGTGGGGCAGAGTGTGGTGGAAAAGAGCATACTTTCAGCCGCAGGAAGACTCTTCAGGCAGGGATCAGATAAACCAAATTACATCTTTATTGCACAGAGTTTCACAGACAGCTCAATGCACGGATTTTGTAGCGCACGGTCACAATTCCTGTCCGGGGAAATCTTTCCTTGTTGTCTCCTCTAGTGGGGATGTGCCCGGCTACTCCACTTCACCTAGGCTCCCACTCCGGCTAACACAGACTGGACCCACACCAATTCTGCTTCACCCTTGAGGACACTTCTTCTCTTCTTCCCTTCTTTCTTTCTTTCTTTCTGCCCACTCAGCTCCACACTCTGCCCCTGGCTGTTCCTTCTCCCCCGTCCCGGAATCAACTGACTTTTACACACACACACACTCTCTTTCCCCCTAAGCTGCCGGCTCCTCCTCCCTCCTGCACAGTTTCTATGGGGACAGCCGTCCCACTCGGCCACTAGGGGAAACCCAGCCATACAGTGCAATTACAATAAAACATCAACATAAAACATCAACAGCTTTGTCTACCCCAGCGGGGGTATCTTCAGGGGGAAACACTGCACCTCTTTGTAAGGGGTCTGCCCACCCGTTACAGATTCATGAAAGATAAGTTGTGTGTAACCAACATGTTGGGGTCTATGATGGGGTAAGTGCAAATCTAGATATTGGTAATGCAGCTGATGTGATTTATTTGGACTTTGCAAAGGCATTTGATACTGTGCCACATACTAGCCTTATACTAAAGCTCCAGAAGCAAGGACTAGGGGAAACTATATGCAACTGGGTAAGGAATTGGCTAAAAGATAGGAAGCAAAGAGTAGTCATAAATGGTACATTCTCTAAATGGGCTATAGTCAGCAGTGGGGTGCTGCAGGGATCTGTGCTAGGACCAATTCTTTTTAATCTCTTTATGACCTTGTGGATGGGATTGATAGTAAAGTGTCAGTCTTTGCTGATGACACCAAACTATGTAGGATATTAAAAACTGACCTTGATAGTACAATATTACAAAAAGATCTGGATAAGATGTCAGAATGGGCAGATACTTGGCAAATGAGATTTAATGTTGATAAATGTAAAGTAATGCACCTAGGACGGAGTAATCCTATAACTGCGTATACATTAAATGGAAGTAAACTCGGGACTACAGAACAGGAGAAGGACTTGGGTATTCTCATTACAAATAAGCTGAGCAGCAGCACTCAGTGTCAAGCAGCAGCTGCTAAAGCAAACAAGATTCTAGGGTGTATAAAAAGAGAGATTAGATCCCATGATCCCAATGTATTGTTACCCCTCTATAAATCAGTTGTAAGGCCACATCTGGAATATGGGATCCAGTTTTGGGCTCCACATTTTAAAAAGGACATTCAGAAGTTAGAGTCAGTTCAAAGGCGGCTAACTAGACTATTACAAGGAATGGAAGGCCTCCTATATGATGACAGGTTGAAAAAGTTAGATATGTTTAGCTTAGAAAAAAGATGTCTCAGAGGAAATCTCATTTATATGTATAAATACATGTGTGGTCAATATAAAGGACTGGCTCATGACTTATTTCTTCCAAAGACAATACTAAGGACCAGGGGGCACTCACTGCGAGTGGAAGAAAAGCGATTCCGACAGCTAAATAGGAAAGGGTTCTTTACAGTTAGAGCAGTCAGACTGGAATGCCGACCACAAGAGGTAGTAATGGCAGATACTATAACAGCTTTTAAAAAAGGGCTGGATGATTTCCTCAGTACTCACAACATTGTTGGTTATAAGTGACTTAGTGACCAAATGTATAACTGGTGGAGGAAGGTTGAACTAGATGGACCTAGGTCTTTTTTCAACCTAAGTAACTATGTAACTATGTAACAGAGTCCAACGCTGCCCTGACAGTCGGCAAATTTTGAGCAAACTTCTGTGTGACACAGGGAAAAACCAAAACTCAGATACACTGCAAACTCACAGGAACAAAGTGTAAGAAACTAAGCAGTAAAGCAAGAGAAGTAAGTCAGCAACAAAAGTGTACCGCCCCGCTCTCAGCAGCCGAGCTGCTCGGATCCGGACCTTCTGTGGGTGGCTCGAAGGACTCCGGACCCGGGGGTCTCGCGGTCACTTTAATCAAAAAGGGGGTTATAGTGGTGGATGTAGGACGTGTATGTGTCGCGGGCGGAGGAGGGGACGCCGCGCTCTCCCACTGCTCGGGTCCGGCTGCCGCTGCTGCTGCGGCCTGCTGCTGCTCGGTGGCTCGAGCGATGGGCCGGATCCCGGGGACTCGAGCGGCGCTCCTCGCCCGTGAGTGAAAGGGGATTGGTTTTTGGGATGGTTTATTGTCCGTGACGCCACCCACGGTTGTGGGGATTGTGTGGACACCACCGCTGCTCTGTATGGGGATCCCGGGAGCGGTGACAGGGAGCAGCTGAGTTGTTAGTTCTCCCCTCCGTGGGTAGGGGTTGGTTGTCCCGGGGCCCAGTGATGAGTTGGGGAATGAGGGATGGCGGGCCGGTGCAGGGCTTGGTGGGGTGTAGGGACGCGGGGGCAGCGCTGTGCCTCACGGCACTGTGGTACTCACTCAGCCTGAGACGGGGACACAGTTCTCGGTAAAACACACGGCTGGAAAGGCGGTTCCCACGGACGGCTGCTGTTGCTTTTCCCCGGTAGTTGACGGTGACGGTCCCTTTTCCTGCACCTAAGTCTATGTTGGTAGCAATGGGTTCCCACCGGTAACCCGCTCCCCGGCTTGGATATGGGCTGGAGGAGCCCCTCTTTGCCCGCAGGCGCTGGCCCTGAGAAACTGGTGCCTTGGCGGTGGCGGTGTCTTTCTCTAACGGTTGGACTGTTGCCTTCAATCGGGACTTGGTTGTTGGGAGACCCAGAGGTCCCCTTCATTGACGGATTTGGCAAATTCACGGCGACTCCTAGCCTTGCCGGGATCCGAAAGGCCCCTGCCGATGGTGCTGGCTTCTTTTCGTATACCGCTCCGGTACCGCCGGGCCACCACCCGTCCACGGTCCTTTCGGCAACCTCCAAGCAGCCTCTCCTGCAGACGGTCACCGCCATCTGCTGACCTTGCTGTCTCAGTCCGGGGCACACACCCGGACCAACTTCAGGCTCTACTTCTGTCACTTTTCTCCTCACACTTGCTCCTTTACCACTCAACTTTTCTCACTTCCTCCTCCAAACTTAATCTGCCTGTGTTTTCGCTCCTCCAGGACTGTGAACTGCTCGGTGGGCGGAGCCAACCGCCTGGCCCACCCCCTGGTGTGGACATCAGCCCCTGGAGGAAGGCAACAAGGATTTCTGGTCTAGCTTAGATGTACCTAACCGGGGTGTAGGGTGTGGTGATGTCATTACCTGTGACCCCTGGCTTTCCCAGGGCATCACATTCCCCCTTAGCAAAATGCAGACCGTCCGCGGGCTGCCCGTCCAACACCGGTTTTATTTTTCTGAAAAAGATAAAAACATTTATACAAGTAGAAGAACATCATCCCACAACGGGAGGCACTTTTCTTAAACGTTGCAAAACGGTTTTAACGGTTACGGCTTCCGCTCTCACCCACCCAAGCAACGTGGCCCTGATGCTGCCCCTAAGAAACAGGCAGCACCCCTTGACCCCAGTCCTGCACCAAGTTACCCGAGCGGGATCTGTCCTTTCCAGGGGACCCACGTCCATGGGGAGCCCCTGGAACACCCAGAGGGTAGCCACCGGTTCCTGTGGTGGCTGGGCCCCAGCCTGCTCCACTGCGGGCCCTCCCTCCAATCTGCCTCTCCGGAGGCGGCAACGGTGGAAGCTGCAACAATAACATTATTTACAAGCCACTAGTTTGTGGTTGCCCTGCAAGTTCACGGGCTTGTCCGTAAGGAGTCCCTTACGCAGCTTTAAACGGTCCCCACGGGGACAACGGTGCCGGCAACGACCGGTTCAATCAGCCATAATCAGGTTAACTTTGGTTGATCACTTATCATTTTTCAAAAACTTTCAAAACTTGTAACATACACTGGTGGTCCCAACGGGGACGGTGCAACGGCATCCCGCTGCCTTTACTGTGCACTTTCGTCCTCCCCACCCGGCTCTGGGTGGAAGAACACGGGCCCCAGCCACTCCAGCGCATAGCAAGCGCGGCGAGGAAGGGCCGCCCGATACCCATTATTTCCACTCCGGGGGATGTATGTGGCCTCCATGCCATGCAGAGCGACAACTCCTTCATCTTCTTCCGAAACAGGCTCGGTGTCAGGCCCGGAATCACTATCATCCGTCCCTGCGCCAGGCGGGTTGCCGCCAGCTGCCGCAGCTTCCAGGCTCGCCACTCTCTCAGCCACTGTTACGAAGGGGTGTACGCCCGACGGGCCAGGCGCAGCGCGGTGAACGGGCAAGGAGGACGGAGGCGGCATGGGGGCCAGGAGTAGACCAGGTCCCTCAGCCGCAACGGCCGGTCCCTCGGGAACACAGGGGCGTGGGTCACTCACCAGCTACTCCATCATGGCCTCCATTCCATACACCCGTGCAACCGCAGCTACCTCCTCCACCTCCACGGTCCACTGCTCCATCAGTCTACAGATCTAGCTCCGGTAGTGTCGGCAGATCCCTGCCGTGTTCGGGCCCTCAGCCATGCCGCTGTCCCAGGCACCGGCTCGGTAGCCTCCGCATAGCTAGGTGGAGCAGACATTCTTTGTAGGGGTCAGCGGATCGTGGGGTCCCGGCGTCCCTATCTGTATAGCCGCGGCTACATGCGACCAGTCGCCATTTCGTCCCCCTTAGCCTCTTTCCGGCCCCTCCTCTATCGGGGCGGGGTTTTGGCTTTCGCGCCTCCGCTAGTCGAGAAGACGCTCGAGCGGGAACTCTTCACGCCAAAGATGGCGGCTTCTGAAATTTTCTGGCTGGACACCTCCGGCGGTAACAAGGCGCACCTCTACCCAACGGCAGAGCGGTAAGATCCTGTTCGTGACGCCAAGTTGTCGCGGGCGGAGAAGGGAACGCCGCGCTCTCCCACTGCTCGGGTCCGGCTGCCGCTGCTGCTGCGGCCTGCTGCTGCTCGGTGCCTCGAGCGATGGGCTGGATCCCGGGGACTCGAGCGGCGCTCCTCGCCCGTGAGTGAAAGGGGATTGGTTTTTGGGATGGTTTATTGTCCGTGACGCCACCCACGGTTGTGGTGATTGTGTGGACACCACCGCTGCTCTGTATGGGGATTCCGGGAGCGGTGACAGGGAGCAGCTGAGTTGTTAGTTCTCCCCTCCGTGGGTAGGGGTTGGTTGTCCCGGGGCCCAGTGATGAGTTGGGGAATGAGGGATGGCGGGCCGGTGCAGGGCTTGGTGTGGTGCAGGGACGCGGGGGCAGCGCTGTGCCTCACGGCACTGTGGTACTCACTCAGCCTGAGACTGGGACACAGTTCTCGGTAAAACACACGGCTGGAAAGACGGTTCCCACGGACGGCTGCTGTTGCTTTTCCCCGGTAGTTGACGATGACGGTCCCTTTTCCTGCACCTAAGTCTATGTTGGGAGCGATGGTTTCCCACCGGTAACCCGCTCCCCGGCTTGGATAGGGGCCGGAGGAGCCCCTCTTTGCCCGCAGGCGCTGGCCCTGAGAAACTGGTGCCTTGGCGGTGGCTCTCTCTAACGGTTGGACTGTTGCCTTCAATCGGGACTTGGTTGTTGGGAGACCCAGAGGTCCCCTTCACTGACAGATTTGGCAAATTCACGGCGACTCCTAGCCTTGCCGGGATCCGAAAGGCCCCTGCCGATGGTGCTGGCTTCTCTTCGTATACCGCTCCGGTACCGCCGGGCCACCACCCGTCCATGGTCCTTTCGGCAACCTCCAAGCAGCCTCTCCTGCAGACGGTCACCGCCGTCTGCTGACCTTGCTGTCTCAGTCCGGGGCACACACCCGGACCAACTTCAGGCTCTACTTCTGTCACTTTTCTCCTCACACTTGCTCCTTTACCACTCAACTCCTCTCACTTCCTCCTCCAAACTTAATCTGCCTGTGTTTTCCCGCCTCCAGGACTGTGAACTCCTCGGTGGGCGGAGCCAACCGCCTGGCCCACCCCCTGGTGTGGACATCAGCCCCTGTAGGAAGGCAACAAGGATTTCTGGTCTAGCTTAGGTGTACCTAACCGGGGTGTAGGGTGTGGTGATGTCATTACCTGTGACCCCTGGCTTTCCCAGGGCGTCACATATGTACGGGCTGAGCCATATTAAGTTCGTGACACCACCCATGGTGTGTGGTGAGGTTGGACACCACCGCTGCAGTTACGGGGGCACCTGGGGGAGATGTTGTGCAGCAAGTTGTTAACCCCTCCGTGGGCAGGGATGGTGGCCCTGGGACCCGTAGGGTTTTTGGTGCAGGGAGATGGGCGACCGCAGGGTGCTGGTGTACTCACTATTGAAGGAAACACACGAGTCTCTGGGAAACCAAGGTGATGGTGGTCGGTGCCCGCAGGCGGCTGCGCTCTAGTTCCCCCACCCGGCTGGTGGTCTCTGTCTTTCTCCTGCACCTTTTTTAGAACGGTGGACTGCCTGTGCTTGCAACTTCAGGAGTCCGCACCCAGCTGGATGTGGCCTAAGGTGCCCTTGCCTGCAGACGCTGGCCCGTGGGATCTCTGAGCCCTGGCGGTGGTCTTTTATCCCCCTCAGTGGGCTGTTGCCTTCTCATCGGGACTTTGGGTGGGACAGGACCTCTAGTACTGGCCTCAATTGGTTAATTAACCAGTTCCAGTAGCTTCTGGACTTGGCTTCAGGGTCCGAGTACCCCCCTGTGTGCTCCGGTTTCCGAGTCGGTTCCCCGGGTCGGTACCGGCGGGGGCTACTACCCTGTCCCGGTCCACCTCGGTTCCACCGAGCCGTCTTCCCGGCTCCTGCAGACGGAGACCGCCGTCTGCCTCCTAGCCAAAGGCACCAGGGCTCCTATCCTGGCGCCATTCAATTTGGGGTATTCGCCTCTGCTGGAGCTGGACACAGCTCCAGCCCACACTCCTCTCCAACTTGAACTCTAACACTTTTTTCGACTTGACTCGACTGACTCTTTTTCCCGCCCCGGGCTGTCTAGACTGCTCGGTGGGTGTCTTTCAACTGCCTGGTTCCGCCCCCTGGTGTGTCTACCCAGCACCGAGGGGGGTGACTAGGGTTTTAAAGGTTGGCTGATGTCACCTGTGAGGGAACGGTGTGGTGCAGGGGTCTGTTTGTGACTACCTGGCCCGGCCACAAAAGGGTTAATACCACAATCACTCACAACAATGAAGTAATACAACCACAAGTAAGTTTGGATCACAACACCTTACCACACCAGTATAGAGAAGCTAAAGCTGGCATTAAAGGAATCATCCAGGCAGCATATATAGGAAGGGAGTAAATGTTACTGGCTCCCCCACAGCATGTGATCAAAGAAGATTAACATGCATCCCAGCAGAGAATAACTCTTGCTGGTCTACCTATGAACTACAAGTCTGTGAGTTACAACCTGAGTCTGCCCGTGCTGATCACAGACATCAGAGAAGTTATCAGGCAAAGTGCAAACATTTATAGTCTCCACAGATCCTGACTCCACTATGCCTGTCGACCATGTTTATAAAAACCTCCTAGTGGTAAAAATGGACCATACAATTTGTTGTGCAATTTCTCCTTAGTACAGGGATAACCCATATGTGGTGGAACATTAGTGTTTGGGCACACAGCAAGGTTCTAAAGGGAAAGTGTGCTATTTGAATTTTGGAATGCCTTTTTGGCTGGAATATACTGCGGAAGCCATGTCACACTTGAAGATCCCCTGACATGCCACAAAGAGCACAAACATCCAACAAGTCAACCCATTTTGGAAACTACACCTGACAAGGAATTTATCTAGGGTTGTAGTGAGCAATTTTAATCCTCAGGTGATTCACGGAATTGTATAACATTGAACTGTGTAAATAAAAAAAATAATGTTTTTCACTAAAATTTTTCTTTGGATCCAAAGTTTTAATTTTCAAAAAAGGGGAACTGGAGAAAATGGACCATACAATTTGTTGCACAATTTCTCCTAAGTTCACCAGTACCCCATATATGGTCAAAAACTACTTTTGAGGCACAGTGCAAAACTCTGAAGGGAAGGAGTGCCATATTGGAGTTCAGATTTAGTTGGAATAGTTTGGGCGTGCCATGTCACATTGGCAAAGCACCAGACATGCCAGAAAAGCAGACCCCCATAAGTGACCCAATTTTGAAAACTACACACCTCAATTAATTCATCTAGGGGTGCAGTGAGCATATTGATACCTCAGGTGTGCTACAACATTTTAACCCCTTAACGACCGCGGGCCATAAAATTACGTCCTAGCGGTCATAATGTTACTGCCCGCGGTCTGCTGGCGGCAGCATTCCGCGATCGGCACACATCTCAGCTGATTTTCACAGCTGAGATGTGTGCCTGCTAGGCACGAGCAGAATCGTTATCTGCTCGTGCCGTTTAACCCCTTAAATGGCGCTGTCAATATGTGACAGCGCCATTATAACCGCGATCGCGGTAAACTTTTATTTACCGCCCGATACCGGAAGTCACGTGACGCGATCACGTGACTTCCGTTAGTTGTCATGGTAGCACAGGGTCATGTGATGACTCCTGTACTACACATGAATTGCTTTCACTTTCGCTGTGCCAGCGGCACAGCAAAAGAGAAAGAGAGTGTATCTGCTGTTTACAGCTGTATAGCTGTGATCAGCAGATAGTGCAGAGCGATCGGAATGCTGATCGCAATAGCCCCCTGGGGGACTAGTAAAATAAAAAAAAAAAGTTAAAAAAAAGTTTTAAAAAATTAAAAAGAAACAAAAAAACCTAAAAGTTCAAATCACCCCCCCATTCACCCCATTGAAAATTAAAGAGTTAAAAAAATAAAAAATATACACACATTTGGTATCGCCGTGTTCAGAAACGCCCGATCTATCAAAATATAAAATCAATTAATCTGATCAGTATACGGCGTAGTGGCAAAAAAATTCCAAACGCCAAAATGACGTTTTTTTGTCGCCACAACTTTTGCGCAAAATGCTATTAGAGGCGATCAAAACGTAGCATCTGCGCAAAAATGGTACCGTTAAAAAAATCAGCTCGAGACGCAAAAATAAGCCGTCACTGAGCCATAGATCCCGAAAAATGAGATTGCTACGGGTCACGGAATATGGCGTAAAACGTGCGCCACTTTTTCGGTCAAACTTCCGTTTTTTTTTAACCCCTTATATAAAAGTAAACCTATACATGTTTGGTGTCTACGAACTCGCACTGACCTGAGGCATCACACCCACACATCAGTTTTACCATATAGTGAACACAGTGAATAAAATATCTCAAAAACAATAGTGCTATCGCACTTTTTTTGCAATTTTTCTGCATTTGGAGTTTTTTTGCCGTTTTCCACTACACTATATGGTAAAACTTATGGTTTCATTTAAAAGTACAGCTCGTCCCGCAAAAAATGAGCCCTCACATGACCATATTGACTGAAAAATAAAAAAGTTACGCCTCTCAGAAAAAGAATGGCGAAAAAAAAAACGGAAAGCGAAAAATCGGCCGGTCGTGAAGGGGTTAAACTATTGGGCAGTGGAGTGGAGAAAAAAATAAATTACATTTTTACCACTAAAATGTTATTTTAGCCCCAGATTTCCAATTTTCACAAGGGGAATAGGTAAAAAAGGGTGATAATATGTTACACAATTTCTCCTGAATGTGGCAATACCCCATATGTGTCTGTACAGTACTGTTTGGCCAGACGGTAGGACTCATGAGGGAAGGAGAGCCATTTAACTTTTGGAGTACAGATTTTGCTACAACAGTTTATGGACTCCATTTGCATTGCCAGAACAGCTGAAACCCCCTAAAACAACCACATTTTGGAAATTACACCATCTGGGAATTCATCTACGGGTATAGTGACAATTTTATTTCTGGAAAACACCCATGTGTCAAATGCAGTGAATGTTGCAGAATTAAAAATTGAAAATAGGTCACTGTAGTGCCCAGCACATTTTAGTTTCTGTACATTGTGCCCAGCTCTTGCTTCTAGACCCTGTACATTAAGTGGACTTGCCTCACTATAACAGTGCCAAGCTTGTGGACGTTAAGGCTATGTGCGCACGTTGCGTAAATACATGCAGTTACGCTGCGCTTTGTAGCGCAGCGTAACTGCATGCGATCTGCATCCCCTGCACAGTCTATGGAGATTGTGCAGGGGCCGTGCACACGTGGCGTCTTAGAGCGCAGTGCTTCGGCTGCTGCCCGAAGCGCTGCGTTCTAAGAAGTGACATGTCACTTCTTCCGTGCGCTTTGCCGGCAGCTCCTGCTCTGTCTATGGCAGGAGCTGCAGGCAGAGCGCATGGAATCGGCTTTTTTTTTTTCTCTAC
This sequence comes from Anomaloglossus baeobatrachus, assembly GCF_048569485.1. NCBI lineage: Eukaryota > Metazoa > Chordata > Amphibia > Anura > Aromobatidae > Anomaloglossus > Anomaloglossus baeobatrachus. Next base: position 79,317,401 of record NC_134360.1, read on the forward strand.
GGACATTTTCTGCAGCGATTTGAAGCGCACGTGTGCTCTTCAGATCGCTGCAGAAATTTCTGCAGGGCTAGTATGCAACGTGCGCACATAGCCATACTGTGGTTTAGGAATATTGTGGTCCTCAAAATGGAGGGAGGCATTTGGATTTGTGAGTGCAGATTTTACTGGATTTCTTTTTGGGGGGAGTCATAGTACTCCAGAACCTTTGTGCTAGAAGTAACGTGGAAGCTCACTTTATTTTTGTTAACAGATGATGGACCTGAGTGGGGACTTATGTTTTTGCGGGTTGAGTTGAATGGTATTTGTGGAAATTTGGGATACAGAACATTTTGGATAAGTTCACATTTATTCTGTGCTCTATGCTGAGCACCTACATTAGGATTTCCATCTACAGCTCAGAAATACTTGATTCAGGTGAAAGCCTCAACGGATCCATTTACTATAACGAGGCAGCAGAGTTACTCTGCAATCCATTTGACCTCTGTTCAGTAATGTGTGTCTTTTCAAACGTGCACAAAATTATTGTTGACCTCACTTTTGTGCACACCTTAAAATGTGTGTAGGGGGCGTGTCTGGGACTCCATGGAGCAGGACGTGTAGAGGCTGAGCTCCTCCACCTGGGATACCAAAAAGCCCTTTGCATAAGCCTTACATAAGCAGGAATGGGGAAGAAGAGACCCCCAAAAACTACTAAAGACCCTGTGACTCCAGCACTGCTCACCCTGGACTCCTACCTTACAAAGGAGCCGCCAGGGGAGTGGGAACAAGAGAAGGCGCAGGCAGCAGGAGCGCCACAAAACACTTACCCCTGGACAGCCGCGATGGAGGACTGTGCAGGAGCCACGGAGCGGGGATTACCCACCCGCGCCGCAGACGGAGGAGGAGGAAGAGATCGGGAGCCGGTGGATCCCGGCGGGAACGGGCCTTCCCTCATGGGCAAGATGGCGGCGGAGGTGGCGGAGGCGGCATGCAGCAACTTACCAGCACAGCTGCACGAGCCGGAGCATCGCCTGTCAAGTGACGCTGCGTGTCTCCAGAATGCCAGCCCAGGTGAGAAGTATGTGTTCCCCCCTGACGCGAGCACTGGTGATTCAGAGGAGATGGAGGTGATCATGCCGCCCCTCCCCCCCATAGAACTGTTGGAGCGTGGCGGTGGCTGGAGCCCGGCCGCCCATACAGATAGCGCGCAAGGGGGGTTGGAGCAGGCAGAGTGGGCATATGAGGATATGGAGCTGAGGAGTGATGGCCCTGAGGAAACAAGAGAGGAGGAAAGGAGCGACGGGGAGACTCTGGGGGAAAACTTAGAGCATGATAGGTCAGACCTTCAGCCTGCTGGAACCCCCCAGCTCCCAGGGGATAAAGTAAATATAACAGCAAATGACATGCTCTCCCCATCGGGACCTCCAACATTACTAAGTGAGGCCCTTACACCCAGGCCTCAAAGAGCCCATAAACCACTCAGGGACATAGGGCTCCGGAACCCGGGCCCCGCGGCTCGATGGAGGGGAGACCCTGAGCCACCCCCTGGCCCACCTGCTCTGGAAAGCAACAAAAAAAGGGCCCCAGACAGTATGAAGGCCAGATCAATGACCACACAACCGGGGTGCCCTCCACCAGAGTGGTGGGAATTTATCAAACAAGTCCCCACCAAGACAGACTTCCAAACACTCATCTCAGAAGTCAAGGACGCCTGCAAATCTGAAATAGCAGCAGTCCGACAAGACGTTCTTTCCATCTCCAAACGAATAAACCAACTGGAGAATGAACATGGTGAAGCTAGAACAACCATCCGCCACCTCCAATCCCAAACCTCCTCTCAAGCTGACGTCATAAGAGAGTTACAGCGCCATGTTGAAGATCTGGATAACAGAGGCAGGCGACATAACATACGGGTCAGGGGCGTGCCTGAGGTCCAATCAAAGGAAGATGTCACCACAATCTTGCAAACCATATTTAATTTGCTCCTCTAACGGCCCCAGACAACCCAATACCCATGGACAGAGCGCATAGAGCTCTCCGCCCCAAAAATCTAAAGGGGAACCCAAGAGACATTATATGTCACATCATTGACTTTCAACTTAAAGAAGAAATAATGCTCAAAGCCCGACCGCCAAAACAAGTGATGTATCAGGGCACCAAGATCCAGCTTTTTCAAGACCTATCGGGGATAACATTACAACAACGGAGGGCTCTCCGCCCTCTACTGTCATCCTTGCAGGCCCATAAGGTTCTTTATAGATGGGGGTTCCCGTTTAGCCTCACTCCACGGCGTGGAGAGGCGTCGGCCACCCTCCGGGCCCCTGCAGACCTGGAGCCTTTTTGTCGGGTTTTTGATCTTCCTGTTCCAGACTTACCAGACTGGACTCTGCCTCAACAGATGCCGCTGCTTCCTCCGACGTGGCAACCAACTACTTCACCCCGCAAACGGCGGCCTAGGAGTTCAAGAGAAAAGGGCCCCACTTGACAGTGCCCTACTGCACATTTATGGCTACTTATAGTCTTAAATTGGGGTTGATGGGCTCATTTTTATAGTTTTTTCTGTGACCTTTTGCCTTACTTTTGGGGGGAGGAATGTCTCCCCATTCCGGAATCCTGGGGGAGGACGGGGGCCCGTGTGTCTGTTCTGTGGAGTTTCACCACTCACCCACTAGCAGAGTTTGACTAGTATAGTCGCACGTTGGTTTACAGTGCAGGTTGTACTTAGTGTGTCAGTTTCTATTTAGAGTGAATACAAGTCGGCTCTGATACTGGGATAGTGGATGAGTGGTGTCGTTTACCATACACCTATCTCATAACTGAAAAGTTTCTATTTTTTCTGTCGAACATAGTTATGTTTTTTTCTGTTTTTCTATGTCTATCTTCTACCTACAGGTATGCGCCTCCCCAAATGCAGAGGGGTTCATGGAGTGCAGTTCTTACACACACCAAGTGGAGGTACCGGGCATTAGCCTTTACATTAGAGTATGCTCAGATTTTGGAATGGCTAGGTTAATGAGCCTTAATGTTAAGGGGCTGAATTCTGATGTAAAGAGGAGGCTGGTCCTCCAAGAGATGCGAAAATCAAAGGCGGAGGTGGTGTTTCTGCAGGAGACGCACTTCACAGAGAAAAGTTCCTTTAACTTTGCCCGCCATTGGTTTCCCCAATCCTTCTCAGCCACAACCACAAAGAAGAAGGCAGGGGTGGCAATACTGATCTCTCGCACCTGCCCACTCCAAGTGAGTAAGTGGGAAGCAGATCCCTCAGGTCGTTTTTTGATCGTCCAAGGTACTCTAAATGGAATACCACTAATTTTGTGTAACCTGTATGCGCCAAACTCTAACCAGCTTAGATTTATTTCTTCAACGTTGTCACGCCTCCCGAGGGACCGTGGGACGATCCACATCATAGGAGGAGACTTTAATACGGTATTCTCAGACAAGGCTGATAGAATGCTTACACCTTCACATCCGGCAGGCTCACATAGATCACCACATCTATCCACTGGGTTCCGCAAATTGATCCGCAAACATCAATTATTTGATCTTTGGAGAATCGATAACCCGACGGTGAGACAATACACCTTCTTCTCACATCCCCATAAATCGCATAGCCGAATTGATTACTTTTTGGGCAATATCCTTACACTTAGAACACTCCAACATGCACAAATTGGCAGTATCACTTGGTCGGACCACGCCCCTGTGTTGATATCTCTTAATCTGACAACCCCTCTCCTGAAACGCACCCACTGGAGACTGAACGAATCCTTACTCACTAACATCACCTCTCGAGAATCTCTTCTAAAGTCATACAGAACTACTTTACAGAGAATTCTCAGTCCCTCCCATCTTTCCCATTAATATGGGAGGCCCACAAAGCAGTAGTTAGAGGGGAATGCATAGCCCTGTCTTCTAAACTCAAAAAAGATTCACAACAGCGGTACCGTCAGTGCGAAAGGGACCTCCGTACAGCAGAGAATCAGCTTCAAACTCACCCCACTAAAACTCGCCTGAAAAAAGTGATAGACTTGAGAACTAAACTAAAAGAGAGCTCACATGGAAACATAGAAAGACTCCTGCGTTACTCCCGCCAGAAATACTATGAATACGGTAATAAGCCCCATACGATGCTAGCTAGAAAGCTTAGAGACCAAGCGATAACTAGTGCCCCATGCGCAATAAAAGATACTGCAGGCACCCCTCACTATGACCCCACGAAAATAGCTCAACTTTTCCACACATACTGTCGCGGGCGGAGGAGGGGACGCCGCGCTCTCCCACTGCTGCTCGGGTCCGGCCGTCGCGGCTGCTGCGGCCTGCTGCTGCTCGGTGGCTCGAGCGATGGGCCGGATCCCGGGGACTCTAGCGGCGCTCCTCGCCTGTGAGTGAAAGGGGGGATTTTGGGTGTAGGGATTGGTTATTGTCCGTGACGCCACCCACAGTTGTGGTGATTTGTTGACACCACCGCTGCTCTGTATGGGGATCCCGGGAAGGATGGTATGGAGCAGCCAGTTGTTGTGTTGCCCCTCCATGGGAAGGGGTTGGTGATCCCATGGGCCCAGTGATGAGGTGGGTGATGCAGGGCTTGGTGGGCGCAGGGACGCGGGGGGGGCAGCGATGTGCGTTGACCACGTTGACACAGTTTTTCGGTAAAACACACGGCTGGAAAGACGGTTCCCACGGACGGCTGCACTTGCTTTTCCCCAGTAGGTGACGGTGATGTCCCTCTTCCTGCACCTAATGTTTCTGTGTTGGTAGCGATGGGTTCCCACCGGTAACCCGCTCCCCGGCTTGGATATGGGCCGGAGGAGCCCTACTTTGCCCGCAGGCGCTGGCCCTGAGAAACTGGTGCCCTGGCGGTGGCGGTGTCTCTTTGTTACGGTTGGACTGTTGCCTTCAATCGGGACTTGGTTGTTTGGAGACAGACGTCCCCTTCACTGGCGGATTTGGCAAATTATGGCGACTCCTAGCCTTGCCGGGATCCGAGAGGCCCCTGCCCTGGTGCTGACTGTTCTTCGTATACTGCTCCAGACCGCCGGGCCACTACCCGTCCGCGGTCCTTCCAGCAACCTCCGAGGAGTCCCCCTGCAGACTGTCACCACCGTCTGCTGACCTTGCTGTCACTGTCCGGGCACACAGCCGGACCAACTTCAGGCTTTACTACTGTCACTTCAGCTTCTCTCTTTAGCTTTACTACAACTTCACTTCTACTTTCAACTCTAACTTGAACTTCACTGTTTACCCCTTCACTTCCCTAACTGTCCTCAAGCTCTTCCCTGAGCTGACTCGCCTGGTTCCTCCTGCTTCCAGGGCTGTGTACTCCTCGGTGGGCGGAGCCAACCGCCTGGCCCACTCCCTGGTGTGAACATCAGCCCCTGGAGGAAGGCAACAAGGATTTTGGTAGCCTTGATGTTCCTAACTGGGGTGTAGGGTGTGGTGGTGTGATGACATGTGACCCCTGGCTTGCCCAGGGCATCACAATACTATACGTCGTTGTATTCTATCCCCCCGCGGTTACCAATGACACATCCGAATAGAACAAAAATATTAAATGACTATTTGACTGAATGTCACCTCCCAAAACTGTCTCAGGAGGCATTGGAGGACCTTAATCGAAAGGTGGAGCCAGAGGAAATTCATCAAATCATTAAGGACTTACCAGGCCACAAAGCCCTGGGTCCTGACGGGTTTACCTATCTATATTATAAGACCTTTGAGGGGGAGCTGTCCACCCATCTAACACACCTTTTTAACCTTTTCATGGAGGGTGACGCCATTCCAAACACATTTCTACACTCATATATAACTGTTATTCCTAAAGCAGGAAAAGATCCTTTGGAGTGTGCGAGTTACCGTCCTATTAGCCTTCTAAACTCGGATCTTAAGATATTCACTAAACTACTGGCTGACCGCCTAAATAATTGGCTCCCACATCTGATCCATAAGGATCAGGTAGGTTTTGTCCGTTATCGCCAGGCAGGAGACAACACTCGAAGGATTTTAAATTTGGTGGACGTGGTAAATAAGGGGGGAATTGAAGCACTTCTTGTGGGGCTAGATGCGGAGAAGGCTTTCGACAGGCTGAACTGGTCCTTCATGTTCTCTGTTTTGGACCATTTCGGCCTGTCTCGGCCATTTGTTTCGGCGCTCAGGGGATTGTATTCTTCTCCTGCGGCAACAATCCGCCTCCCCAATGCACATTCGGGGCCCCTCCCTATCAGAAACGGAACTAGGCAGGGATGCCCGTTGTCCCCCCTGCTTTACGTTCTTAGCATTGAACCACTGGCGGCGCATATCAGACATAACCCAGATATTATGGGGATCAAAGTGCGGGAGAAATCCTTCAAAATAGCCTTATTTGCGGATGACGTCCTGCTGTCTCTGACCAACCCTGTGATCTCCCTACCAAATCTCCACAAGGTAATAGCCCAATATGCTAGGCTTTCGGGATATAAACTTAACTCGGACAAAACTGAGGCCTTACCTCTCAACATTCGGAGGCTAAATTACAGTCCCTTAAACAAAATTTTAAGTACTCTTGGCGCGGAGTCAAGATAACTTCTAATTACAAGACAATATGTCAGGCAAATTTCCCACCCTTGATACGAGAAGTTGAAAATAGTCTAAAGAAATGGTCTTCCCTGCAGATCTCTTTTCTGGGTAAAATTGCCACAATTAAAATGTCAATCATTCCTAAATTCCTGTACTTGTTTGAAACTCTCCCAGTACGAGTACCCCTAGGGGTGCTAAAAAAGGTTCAATCATCGCTCTTGCGTTTTATTTGGCACTCGGGAAGACATCGAATTCCAGATTCTGTCCTATGTGCACCACGCACTAAGGGAGGCTTGTCTTGTCCGAATATTACACTTTATTACTATGCTTCACACCTACGTTGCCTGGCCTCCTGGACGACCTTACCAGCTTTCAATAAATGGACAGAAATAGATAAGCTTTGGATGGCTCCTTTTCATCCAAGCTCTCTAATCTGGGGTCGACCTGTCGAAACCCCCTCTAGAGATCTCCTGGGCCCAATGGCATTCACAAGAGACTTATGGCGACAGTGTAGGATGAAGTTCCAGTTGGCATTACAATCTTCCCTGTTGACCCCCTTCCTGTTCACCCCACATCTAACTTCAGGCATGAACCCAGAAGTGGTCTGGCGGTGGGCAGAGGCAGGTCTCTATTGCTTTCGGGATATAGTTAATCCAACCACATTAAAGCTCAAGCCATTTTCGGATTTGCGACACCAATATAAGCTACCTTTCCATCTATATTTCTCGTATCACCAGATATCACACTTCTATGTGGATGTTATGGGACAGAGGGAAGTAGGCCGCCCCTCGGCATTTGAGACTCTCTGCTCAGGCCGGTCCTCGACTAGGGGACTAATCTCAGCCATTTATGCAATACTGGTGGCGGGGAATTCCTCGGACACAGTGAGACATACTGTGAGGCAAATCCCGGGATATGAAGATGAATTATGACTCCAGTCATAATCCCTCATCACTCCCTGGCAGTCCCCCTCCCTTCTTGTTCTCAGTGTTCCACTTACACCTCCATGGCCATGTCCTGTGATATGGAAATGAGGTGGTGTAGGAACAATGGACACAGGATGACTCCCTGCCGTCACCCTGTAGTAGGAGCTGCTAGCTAGTTAGCAAGGCTATGGAAATAGCCAGACAGAACGACTCCAGTAAAAAATGGTTCATATCTCGCAAGCCATATTTCCGATAAATATGGCAACCATAAAAATGGTGTCTCCGCATGCGGACGATGCCGGCACACCCTTTTTATGGGAGCAGGACATTGGGAAATGCCCCAGGCGTGATATCAGCCAATGGGGAACTGGCAGACAGGTCATGAGTCCCCTCGTTCTGTAGCTAAATTCATAACTGTCACAATGAGAGCATTGGCGTCCGCCTACGACGCTCCCAGGCAAAGTTATGGCCCATATTCCATGTTGGGATATTGTCCATAACTCAAGCCAGGGGTGGAGCAGTGCTCCCTGTGAGGTCACGAAAGTAGGAGGGGACCTGGATTTGGCCAGGTTGATAACCCTACTTCGGTCATTTTCCAGTGTTCTTTCGCTGGGGGCACGTGTAGGAAACATCTGTGGGAAGGATCCTAGAAACCTGGGTACAGCGCCCCCCTGTGGCCAGACGCAACAAGGTAACTGCTGGAACTGTGTATGCCTGTTTGTAACCCATGCTTTGATTGTAACTGTACTCTGACATATGTATATTCTGTAGATTCCCTATTGTGTATATTGTAGTTTCTAGTGTGCTTTAGGCTGATTAAATTATATAATTAATCTTGGGCTGTTCTGTTATCTCGATCTTGAATCCCACGTCTGTGTGTTCGGCTAATAGTTACCGTAAATCGGTTGGTGGCAGCGAATTGTGCCAAGGATTATTGTGGGGAGGCCAGTGAGATTCGGGGAGATTTTATATATTCCACCCGCGGAGGTCGGGGGAATATATACCTTACTCTCACCGGGGACCCTTCAATAATCGGCATAAGTAGTATAGCGGCCTCCTTGCTTATTGTCGGGCAATTCCATAATTGGCCTGACTATAAGAGGGGCGCTAGAGAGCGCGTCACGTGCTCTGTCTGTCGGTCGGGAGGTATAAAGGAGGGGTGACCCCCACTTGTTACCCCCCCGATTGTGACGTACTGGTAGCCAGCGCGGGGGATTTCTGAGTGACCCCCCCCGGTGGTTTGTGACATATTGGTGGCATAGCGGTGGGATCGAGATAATAGTGTGTGTGAGTGTGAGACCCATACTCCCAGACACTAAAGACTGCCTGCAGCAGCTGTGGCTGCTGGGGTCTTCAGACTAGCTCAACACTAGAGTGTCAGAGTGCAGATACTGTAAGGTGTGTGGAGGCATCAGGTGTCAGTTCTGTGTCAGTGACCAAAAGTCTGCAATAATGACTGATGGCACCAGGAGCAGAGCTATGCAACTGGCCAATGCTAAGGCAGGAGCCGAAGAGAGGGAGGACGGTGCTGTGGACAGCAATGAGGAGGTTGCCCACGAGTCCTCCAGGAGCTCGACGCCAGAAAACCGTTCTGCCGAGGACATTGCACAACCTGGCACTGCTGGACAAGATGAGGAGGAGCTCACCCAAGGTTCCTCAACGAGCCAGATGCCAGCCCTCCGCTCTGAAAGGGACAGTGAATCGCCTAGCTCTGCAGCGTGCCGCAGATCACCACGTGCCATTCCACCGAGCCTGGGAGGCTCGGATAGCCTTCTTCAAATGGCTATGGCCCTTCTCCAGGCTGGAGACCAGAAGGGCTACAAGGAACTCCTGGCAGAGCGCAGGGCAGAGCGGCAGGCAGCGCGTGACGCTGAGGCTGTGGAGCGGCACGCAGAGCGTGAGGCTGCGGAGCGAGAGCGGCAGGCAGCGCGTGAAGAGCGAGAGCGAGAGCGACAGGCAGACCGTGACTACCAGCTGCAGCTAGCTCAGCTCCGGCCCTCATCAGCCACATGTGACCTTCAAAACACCAAACTTCCAAAGGTCCGTGTTGAGGACTTCCCAGTGCTGGAGAAGGATGGAGACTTGGACTCTTTCCTGACTGCTTTTGAACGGACTTGCTTGCAGCACCATCTGAACAAGGACCAGTGGGCCAAATACCTGACCCCCCGTTTAAGGGGTAAGGCCCTGGATGTCCTTGGGGACTTGCCTGCTGAGGCAGATCAGGGCTACGACACCATCAAGCGGGCCCTGATCCAACAGTACAACCTCACCCCGGAGTCCTACCGCAAGAAGTTCCGGAGCCTACAGAAGGGACCAAAGGACTCCTGGGCTGACCACAGGCGGGCACTTGCCCGAGCTGCCGACCACTGGACCCAAGGCCTGCAGCTTTCCACCGGACCGGAGATCCTGGACTTGTTCATCACGGAGCAACTCTTGTGGAACTGCCCTGAGGATCTCCGCCAGTTCATCCGAGACCAGAAGCCAAAGGGGTCCACGGCTACAGCTGCCCTTGCCGATGACTACACCAACAACCGGGCCCCTGAGGCCAGGAGAGCGGCCACCAGCAGCACCTGGAGAGGGGGTAAGATGAATTCTGCGACTGCCCCACCTGCCCCTAGACTGCAGGGGGTGTCCCCCTCAACTCCCCTCTCCAGGCCCGTGGCAGAGCCAAGACGGTGCCACCAGTGCAACCTACCTGGACACTTCAAGGCCATGTGCCCTCAGCGTCCCAAGGCCCCGGCTCCGTCCCCGTCCCAAGGGCCGCCCAAGGTGTATTGTGTGGGTGGGGGTGGTGGTAGGTCCCTGGACAGCTTCCAACCTGTCACCGTCGGCCGGTCTGTGACCATAGGACTGCGAGACAGCGCCTCGGAGGTGACTCTGGTGCGGCCTGAGATGGTGTCCCCCCAAGACTTGATCCCGGGAAAAACCCTCGCTGTCTCCGGGATTGGAGGCACTGACCCGGCGCTGCCTGTTGCTGACATTCATGTGGACTGGGGCGCAGGGCGAGGGGTGAGGGAGGTGGGGGTAACTGATCGGATCCCTGCAAACGTGCTACTTGGGACAGATTTGGGGCAGATAACCTCCCAGTTCGGGCCCCAACCAAGGGCTGAACCTTCAGCCCGTACTGACATGACTCCTAACAATGTTAATGTGTTATCTATGAATGATGTAAGGGAGGAGGGAGTGAACTCTGATATTTCTGCTTGCATAGACACCATAGACACACACTCAGCTGCAGCTGTGACAGGGGAGGGGGTCAGAGAAAGGTGTGACAATGCCTCTACAAGTAACCAGCCTGTGAGCTGGGATCTGTTGCCCTCTGCAGGGATAAGCAGAGAGCAGGGTGCTGCAGGGGGAGGACCAGTGTGTGGGGTGGGGGCTACCACAGCAAATGTGGGGTCCCCAGAGATTTCACAGCGGGGTTCTGTTGCTGCAGGAGGGGAACAGGCAGGTGAGATTGGGGCCGGTCCAGGAGCGGAAGTGCTCCCAGGTAAGATCTCGGTGCATGGTTCCCCCACAACCGGGGTGTCAGGAAGCCAGGTAGGTCTGCCTGAACCGGCGACTTGGTCAGGAACGGAGGAGGAGCAGGCACGACCCACGGTCGCAGCGGCTGTGGCCGCTGTCACCCGCAGTGGGAGTGCTGGAAGCCAAGGGGCCTCCCGGAGGTCCGATAGCTCTTCCCCTTCTGACCAAGTGGCAGCCGAGTCAGGTGGAGGCCAGGACACAGGTCCCGGGGTACTGACTGAAGATGTGACAGTCTCGTCGATTCTGGCCACATCTAGTCAGGGGTTTCAGGCAGCGTTAGAAGCTGACGACAGCCTGAAAGCTCTTAAGGAGCAGGCGGCACAGCCTCCCTCGGACTCGGACCCGGAGCGAGTGGTCTGGGACCAAGGACGGCTGTACCGGGCCACGGTCCAGCAGGGTTCACCGGAGGCGTGGCCCAGGGACCGACAGTTGGTGGTACCCTATCCGTTCCGGACGGAGTTGTTGCGGATCGCACATGAGATTCCGATGGCCGGACACCTAGGGATCGCTAAGACCAAGGCCAGGTTAAACCAGCATTTCTACTGGCCAAAAATGGGGGCCGATGTGGCTGCCTACTGCCGTTCGTGTGAAACCTGTCAGAGAGTGGGGAAGGCGGGGCCACGCCCCAAAGCCCCACTGGTATCTCTGCCAATCATCGATGAGCCTTTCAGGAGGGTGGCTGTGGATCTGGTCGGCCCGCTGGCCATCCCCAGCAGCTCCGGGAAACGCTTCATACTGACGGTAGTGGACTATGCCACCCGGTACCCAGAAGCAGTGGCCTTGTCGTCCATTCGGGCTGACAAGGTGGCCACCGCATTGCTGGAGATTTTCTCCCGAGTGGGTTTTCCCCAGGAAATGCTCACTGACCGGGGGACCCAATTCATGTCCCAGCTGATGGAGGCCCTCTGTAAGCAAGTCCAGGTGCGACATCTGGTGGCCAGCCCGTACCATCCACAGACTAATGGCCTGTGCGAGCGGTTCAATGGCACCTTAAAGCAGATGCTTAAGATGTTGGTCGACTCCCATGGGCATGACTGGGAGCGGTATCTCCCACACCTGTTATTTGCTTACCGGGAGGTTCCACAGGCCTCAACAGGATTCTCACCGTTTGAGCTCCTGTACGGGCGACGTGTGCGGGGCCCCCTGGCTCTGGTGAAAGAGGCTTGGGAAGGGGATTTGGCCACCCCTGGGGTGTCGGTTATCGAGTATGTCATGCGCTTCCGGGACAAAATGCAGGCCTTGACGCAACTGGTACACGACAATATGGCTCAAGCCCAGGCCGATCAGAAGCGTTGGTACGACCAGAACGCTTGTGAGAGGACCTACCAAGTGGGTCAAGAGGTGTGGGTACTGGTCCCCGTACCACAGGACAAGCTTCAGGCAGCCTGGGAAGGCCCATACCTCGTGTACCAGCAGCTCAACCCTGTGACGTACCTGGTCACCCTGGACCCTGCCCGTGGAAGGCGGAAGCCCTTCCATGTGAACATGATGAAGGCACATCATGAGCGGGAGGCATGTGCGCTCCCAGTGTGCAACCTGCCCGAGGAGGGAGAAGCGGAAACCCTCTTGGATATGCTAGCCCAGGTTAGGGCAGGCGGATCCATTGAGGATGTGGAGGTTGGCCACCAGCTCTTGGAAGACCAACGGTCCCAGCTGTGGGCCACCCTCCTCCCCTTCCGGGGGTTGTTTACCAACCAGCCCGGAAGGACTGACTTGGCTGTCCATCACGTGGACACTGGGGATCATCCCCCGATCCGGCGTTCAGCATATCGGGTCTCCCTGGAGGTGCAGCAACACATGCGCCAGGAGATTGACGAGATGCTGAAGCTGGGGGTGATCCAGGCATCCAACAGCGCTTGGGCCTCGCCTGTAGTCCTCGTCCCTAAGAAGGACCGAACCACTCGGTTCTGCGTGGACTACAGGGGGCTCAATGCGGTCACGGTCGCCGATGCGTACCCAATGCCACGCATCGATGACCTGCTCGATCAGTTGGCCGGGGCTCAGTACCTGACCATCATGGATCTGAGCCGGGGATATTGGCAGATCCCCCTGACTCGCAAGGCCAGGGAACGCTCTGCCTTTATTACCCCATTTGGACTATACGAGTCCACGGTGATGCCATTCGGGATGAGGAATGCCCCTGCCACTTTCCAGCGGATGGTCAACACCCTGCTCAAGGGACTTGAAGGGTACGCGGCCGCGTACCTGGATGACATTGCCGTCTTCAGTCCCACCTGGGAGGACCACCTAGAGCATCTAGCACAGGTGCTCAGGCGGATCCACCGGGCAGGTTTGACCATCAAGCCGGGAAAGTGTCAGCTGGCCATGAGCGAGGTCCAGTACCTCGGTCACCGGGTAGGTGGGAGAACACTGAAGCCCGAGCCTGAGAAAGTGGAAGCCATCGCATCCTGGCCCACCCCCAGGACCAAGAAGCAGGTGATGTCCTTCTTGGGGACCGCTGGGTACTATAGGAGGTTTGTTCCATGCTATAGTAGCCTGGCAAAGCCCTTGACGGACCTCACCAAGAAGAAGCTGCCCTCTGCAGTCGATTGGACAATGGACTGCGAGACAGCCTTCCGGGCCCTAAAGGACGCCCTGTCCAGCCCGCCCGTGCTACAGGCAGCCGACTTCACGCGGCCGTTTGTAGTACAGACCGACGCCAGTGACTTCGGCCTCGGTGCGGTGCTCAGCCAGGTGGACTCTGCGAGCCAAGAGCACCCAGTCTTGTACCTGAGCAGGAAGCTGTTACCAAGGGAAGTTGCCTATTCCACAATGGAGAAGGAGTGCCTGGCCATAGTGTGGGCCCTGCAGCGTCTGCAACCCTATCTATACGGGCGCCACTTCATCGTGGAGACGGACCACAATCCCCTCAGCTGGTTGCACACCGTCTCTGGGACGAATGGGCGATTGTTGCGATGGAGCCTTGCGCTCCAGCAATACAACTTCACCATTCGCCACAAAAGGGGCCGTGACCACGGTAACGCAGACGGGCTGTCCCGACAAGGAGAGGTCGCGGACGGGCGCACGGGGGAACACCGGAGTGTGCTGCCCCCTAGCGCCCTCAAAAGGGGGGAGGTGTGAGGCAAATCCCGGGATATGAAGATGAATTATGACTCCAGTCATAATCCCTCATCACTCCCTGGCAGTGCCCCCTCCCTTCTTGTTCTCAGTGTTCCACTTACACCTCCATGGCCATGTCCTGTGATATGGAAATGAGGTGGTGTAGGAACAATGGACACAGGATGACTCCCTGCCGTCACCCTGTAGTAGGAGCTGCTAGCTAGTTAGCAAGGCTATGGAAATAGCCAGACAGAACGACTCCAGTAAAAAATGGTTCATATCTCGCAAGCCATATTTCCGATAAATATGGCAACCATAAAAATGGTGTCTCCGCATGCGGACGATGCCGGCACACCCTTTTTATGGGAGCAGGACATTGGGAAATGCCCCAGGCGTGATATCAGCCAATGGGGAACTGGCAGACAGGTCATGAGTCCCCTCGTTCTGTAGCTAAATTCATAACTGTCACAATGAGAGCATTGGCGTCCGCCTACGACGCTCCCAGGCAAAGTTATGGCCCATATTCCATGTTGGGATATTGTCCATAACTCAAGCCAGGGGTGGAGCAGTGCTCCCTGTGAGGTCACGAAAGTAGGAGGGGACCTGGATTTGGCCAGGTTGATAACCCTACTTCGGTCATTTTCCAGTGTTCTTTCGCTGGGGGCACGTGTAGGAAACATCTGTGGGAAGGATCCTAGAAACCTGGGTACAGCGCCCCCCTGTGGCCAGACGCAACAAGGTAACTGCTGGAACTGTGTATGCCTGTTTGTAACCCATGCTTTGATTGTAACTGTACTCTGACATATGTATATTCTGTAGATTCCCTATTGTGTATATTGTAGTTTCTAGTGTGCTTTAGGCTGATTAAATTATATAATTAATCTTGGGCTGTTCTGTTATCTCGATCTTGAATCCCACGTCTGTGTGTTCGGCTAATAGTTACCGTAAATCGGTTGGTGGCAGCGAATTGTGCCAAGGATTATTGTGGGGAGGCCAGTGAGATTCGGGGAGATTTTATATATTCCACCCGCGGAGGTCGGGGGAATATATACCTTACTCTCACCGGGGACCCTTCAATAATCGGCATAAGTAGTATAGCGGCCTCCTTGCTTATTGTCGGGCAATTCCATAATTGGCCTGACTATAAGAGGGGCGCTAGAGAGCGCGTCACGTGCTCTGTCTGTCGGTCGGGAGGTATAAAGGAGGGGTGACCCCCACTTGTTACCCCCCCGATTGTGACGTACTGGTAGCCAGCGCGGGGGATTTCTGAGTGACCCCCCCCGGTGGTTTGTGACACATACATATATGAGGAGATGGGAGGGCTGGGTGGGGAGACCGCTGTCGGAGGCACTCTGGTCGGTCATTTGGGCGAGGACATTCAGGTCCTCAATTAGTACTCTCTATAAGGAAAACCAAGTTAAAGTCCTTATGACATGGTACCATACCCCGGAGTTATTGCATAAGTTTAACCGTGCTTGCCCAGATGTCTGTTGGAGATGTGGGCTCAGCGGGGCATCCTTATATCATATATTTTGGACATGCCCAGCCATAGAAGGTTTCTGGGGGGAGGTGGAAACCCTGATAGGCAGATTGGTTGGTAAAAATATAAGCAGGGATCCAGTGGTCTACCTGTTGAATGCCCTCCCATCGTTTCTAAGTAAGCCAGAGATACAATTGCTGCTTCATATCCTCACAGCTGCCAAGTGCTTGGTTTCATTGTTCTGGAAAAGAGTGGCGCCTCCGTCTGTCTCAGATCTGTATGCTCGAATAACAGATGTCAGAAATATGGAGAGATTAACGGCCCAGCTTCATAACACAATGGATGGGTTCATAACAACTTGGTCTTTGTGGGACACTTTTGCGGACTCATACCAGATATAGGGTAGTGAAGGTCTCTATTGTATTGGATGTTTTTGCGCTATATATTAACGGGATCTGAGAATTTGCTATCGAGACCTCCAGGTTGGGCCCTGACCTCTATCTTCTCTTACTCTTACAGTTAGGTCCAGAAATATTTGGACAGTGACACAATTTTCGCGAGTTGGGCTCTGCACATTGGATTTGAAATGAAACCTCTACAACAGAATTCAAGTGCAGATTGTAACGTTTAATTTTAAGGTTTGAACAAAAATATCTGATAGAAATTGTAGGAATTGTACACATTTCTTTACAAACACTCCACATTTTAGGAGGTCAAAAGTAATTGGACAAATAAACCAAACCCAAACAAAATATTTTTATTTTCAATATTTTGTTGCGAATCCTTTGGAGGCAATCACTGCCTTAAGTCTGGAACCCATGGACATCACCAAACGCTGGGTTTCCTCCTTCTTATGCTTTGCCAGGCCTTTACAGCCGCAGCCTTCAGGTCTTGCTTGTTTGTGGGTCTTTCCGTCTTAAGTCTGGATTTGAGCAAGTGAAATGCATGCTCAATTGGGTTAAGATCTGGTGATTGACTTGGCCATTGCAGAATGTTCCACTTTTTTGCACTCATGAACTCCTGGGTAGCTTTGGCTGTATGCTTGGGGTCATTGTCCATCTGTACTATGAAGCGCCGTCCGATCAACTTTGCGGCATTTGGCTGAATCTGGGCTGAAAGTATATCCCGGTACACTTCAGAATTCATCCGGCTACTCTTGTCTGCTGTTATGTAATTAATAAACACAAGTGACCCAGTGCCATTGAAAGCCATGCATGCCCATGCCATCACGTTGCCTCCACCATGTTTTACAGAGGATGTGGTGTGCCTTGGATCATGTGCCGTTCCCTTTCTTCTCCAAACTTTTTTCTTCCCATCATTCTGGTACAGGTTGATCTTTGTCTCATCTGTCCATAGAATACTTTTCCAGAACTGAGCTGGCTTCATGAGGTGTTTTTCAGCAAATATAACTCTGGCCTGTCTATTTTTGGAATTGATGAATGGTTTGCATCTAGATGTGAACCCTTTGTATTTACTTTCATGGAGTCTTCTCTTTAATGTTGACTTAGAGACAGATACACCTACTTCACTGAGAGTGTTCTGGACTTCAGTTGATGTTGTGAACGGGTTCTTCTTCACCAAAGAAAGTATGCGGCGATCATCCACCACTGTTGTCATCCGTGGACGCCCAGGCCTTTTTGAGTTCCCAAGCTCACCAGTCAATTCCTTTTTTCTCAGAATGTACCCGACTGTTGATTTTGCTACTCCAAGCATGTCTGCTATCTCTATGATGGATTTTTTCTTTTTTTTCAGCCTCAGGATGTTCTGCTTCACCTCAATTGAGAGTTCCTTAGACCGCATGTTGTCTGGTCACAGCAACAGCTTCCAAATGCAAAACCACACACCTGTAATCAACCCCAGACCTTTTAACTACTTCATTGATTACAGGTTAACGAGTGAGACGCCTTCAGAGTTAATTGCAGCCCTTAAAGTCCCTTGTCCAATTACTTTTGGTCCCTTTAAAAAGAGGAGGCTATGCATTACAGAGCTATGATTCCTAAACCCTTTCTCCGATTTGGATGTGAAAACTCTCATATTGCAGCTGGGAGTGTGCACTTTCAGCCCATATTATATATATAATTGTATTTCTGAACATGTTTTTGTAAACAGCTAAAATAACAAAACTTGTGTCACTGTCCAAATATTTCTGGACCTAACTGTATATGTGATAACAAACTGTTTACTTTCCATTTTCCTTCTGATATGCCCCGTTTGCATTGTATTTGACTGCATGCCTGAGAATTATTTCTGATACCTGTGTACTTGTCCTAATTTTTGGTTGTAAAATATGTTGAAAAATCTTTTCAAAATAAAACGTTGAAGAAAAAAAAAAATGTGTGTAAAGAGATGGACACCACTGGACAACAAGCCAGACAGGAGTTCAAAAAGACTCCCTCTGCCTCAATACAGTGAATTTTCTGTTATTTGTTTAAATAAAAATTTTTCAAAGATTTACACGTAGTCTTTGATGTAAGTGATGCGCTCCACGAGGCCTGCAGGCCTTACTCGTCACCGGGCCAGTGGTATTTGGGGATGCTGTGAATGGCCTGACTCGGCTCCGTGACCTCATCGGTGTCAATAAAAAGGTGGAAGGTGACAGGTATAGGGGGTGAGGTGGTTTTGCTTTGCAGCGCCACCTGTGGTATTCGGCCAATGATTAGCCGCCACTGCTGGATGTTGCTCTCTTCCGGGGCGGATGGTAACGCGGCTCGGATGGTTCAGCTCCCCACAGGTAGAGCCAGGCCCCAGGGAGAACGATGGTGAGGGGTAGCGGCCAATTGCGCCGGAGCTCAGGGCACCGGCAATGACAGGACGACACCAGAACTGCGGACAAAGTTCTTTTACTCACTGTCAGGTCGTCACCCTTTGGGGTGCCGATTTCCGCCGTGATGGGCCCCAGCCGATCCCGGATGATTCAGAGGCCACCACCGGTGACGGTGTTGTGGAGTGTGAGACCTTCCTTCCTTGTGCTCTGTAGTGTGGATTCCTGTGACTTGACGTTACTTAGGGACCCCAGCGTCCTTGGTTAGTTCCCGTCTCGTTCACAGGCAGCGCAAATCAAATTTGGGCCTGACAGTGGTCTTGACTCCTGACTATATGCTGTTGTGCCCTGGGACCTCTGTGATGTGCAATGGGACATGAAATCCCCCTTCCTGGCAGATTCTGATGGCGCAACGTGGAGTGTACTATAGCACCCCTGCGGTACCAGGTACCACAAATGTAACTCATGGAAACCCAAATCCCGGAATACCCATGCCAGCAAGTACACCAGCACCCTCAGGCCACATACACAACACCAACATCAGACCGGGAGACTGCCTAGTAAAAGGTAAAAGGGGAGGGCACTGACCGGATGGTAGCCACCCAACCTGTAAGGAGAGACCCAGCGAGGGGGAGGGACGATTGGTCAGTTGGGAAGCTGGCAGGCAGTAGTGAGTAGTCGGGAGTAGTCATTCGAGTGAGGGAGTGAAGGAGAGAGAAGGGAAGTAGAGGAGTTGTGAGGAGAAAAGAGTGGAAAGTACAGAAACTGACCTAAAGAACCACCGGAGTGCTGTAAAATGAGTGAGGGACTGGAGTATGGAACGAGGACTCCAGGCGCCGTGGGTTACCTGTGGAAGTGCAAAACTCCAGGAAACACGGGAGGCCTGTGAAAGTCTGGAACCAAGGCTCACAGGACTCAGCACAAGGCGGGGTGCAGACCCTAGGACAGTGGGACACTTTATGGTCAGCTGTTAACTCTGCCGTGCGAGAAGATCTCCAGGGTCCATCGCCAACCAAACAAGTCTGAAGCACAAGCAGTAAAGTGGGACCGGGGACTGAACCCCTTAAATAATCCAAGCTGTCTGCGTTAGGACCAAGGGTAAAGAGAAGGGATTTCCAAGTAGCTCCAAGCCCGGGAGTCCAACCACAACGAGTGTGCACGGAACACAGCCAACCCAGGTCACAGCTGGCATGGAGAAAAAGGGGAGTGGGTACACCTGAACCAGGACCCGCGGGTTCAAGTACCAAAGTAAGCAAGGCAAGTTGAAACTGCAATACTGGTGTGGACTGTTTCTCACACAGACGATTCCCCACTATTATCACCATCATTCACTGCTGGGGCCTGTCCCTTCTTGCGGAGGGCTCCAAACATCCAGGCTGCATCACTCCATCAGCCCCAGCAGAAACCTGCAGCGGCGGCCCCAAATAACCTGGCCGCACCCTGCAAGTGGCGTAGTCGAGAACTCTTTTATTATTTTATTTTATTTTCCCCTTTTCTTTTATTTTACAAAAAAAAACCCCTTTCATTTCTGAGGGACGGCATCCCAAGGGCCACAGTACCGGACCACGACCACGACTGACCCCACTGTGCACCACAAGCCCAGGACAAAGTACCCACAGCCCTGGGGCGTCACATCTCCTCGGAAAAAAACTGGCATAGTCGGCAGGATTCTAACTAGACCCGCAACCTCGGGTGACAATCGTGCCTTACAAAATGAACTGTGTTTAAAAACTTTAAATTGCCACAATCTTGAAATGTAAAAATAACTGCGCCACAAGCTGCTAAGGGCGCAAAACCATAGACCGCACCCCCTGGGAGTGCCTGAACTATGTAAAGTGAAACCAAAGCAGGGACACCGGAACCCTGCTACAAAATGTCCGGGTGGGCGGAGCAACAACGTGGCTGCCCCAGGGGATAGAAAACCAGACCGCACCACCGTCCGACCCAGCCAGACCGGACCAGGCCGCATCACCTTCTCCGGTGGAGAAGGACCAAGATTCATCGCCTTCCCCAGTCGGAATTGATCAGGTCACCGCCGCCGATCACCAGCTACTGTTCCAAGCTACTGTCGGGGACCCAGCAGCGAGGTGCTCAGTTGCAGAAGTAGAAATCCCTGGACCAGGCGATGAGGGAGCAGCGGTTGCCGCCTGGGGGCGGATCCAGATCCCCTGCTTAGTTCCCTGGCAGTTGTGATCTGTTCTGCTGCTGAAGAGTTTTTGTCATTCCAGTTTCAAATATTGATTGACTTTTGCCATTTACTGATGTTCCCACACTAGAGTACTACCTCACCAAAGGACCTTAATGGACACCGCCACCACGGAGAGGATGGTTGCAGGAAAGGTCTGCGGCTGTGGCGGACGAAACCTGGTCACCAAGGAAACCGGTGACCTTCCTCCTAGAGTTTTGGGACCAGGACCATTGGGTGGTGGGTGTCAAGGGGAGGGCACCCAGGTTTTGCAACGTTAAAAGAAGTACCTCCCCTGCGTGGGATGAATGTTGATTCATGTTGAGATATTAATGTTTACAAAATTTTAAAAACAAATTTTACCTTGTCAATTTTTGCAGCCCACGGACGTGCTGCAGATAACCAAGGGGCAATGTAGCACCCCTGCGGTACCAGGTGCCACAAATGTAACCCGTGGAAAACCCAAACCCCGGAATACCTGTGCCAGCAAGTACACCAGCACCCTCAGGCCACATACACAACACCAACACCAGACTGGGAGACTGCCTATCAACAGGTAAAAGGGGAGGGCACTGACCGGATGGTAGCCACCCAACCTGTAGGGAGAGACCAGCGAAGGGAGGGGTGAATGGTCAGTTGGGAAGCTGGCAGGAAGTAGTGAGTAGTCAGGAGTAGTCATTCGAGTGAGGGAGTGAAGGAGAGAGAAGTGAAGTAGAGGAGTTGTGAGGAGAAAAGAGTGGAAAGTACAGAAACTGACCTAAAGAACCACCGGAGTGCTGTAAAATGAGTGAGGGACTGTGGAGTATGGAACCAGGACTCCAGGCGCCGTGGGTTACCTGTGGAAGTGCAAAACTCCAGGAACCACAGGAGGCCTGTGGAAGTCTGGAACCAAGGCTCACAGGACTCAGAACAAGGCATCCATCGCCAACCAAACAAGTCTGAAGCACAAGCAGCAAAGAGGGGACCGGGGACTGAACCCTGTTGTGAATGTTAGTTATGTCTTGGCTGCTGGGAGGCTCCCTCTGGTGGCCAGGAAGGGTTTGGACAGAGACCAGGTGGGTTGTGCAGTGGGTGTTTCCTTTCCTAACTCTCTGCTTATTTAAGTCCTGGTCTGATTGCAGGCTGTTGCCGGATGTCAGTTGTTCTTTGTATCTCTAGCCTGCTTAATCCTGCTCTACATCACATCCACTCCAGATAAGTTCTTGCTCTTTATTTATTGCCTGGTTCTTTTGCTTATCTGGGTTTGTCATTTGTTGTGATTGGTTTCAGTTTATTTCCTTCCAGGGATGTTTCCCCTCAGTGGATTGTTGAGGAACTCCCTGCAGTTCTGCGTGGAGTATAGCTCCTTTGGGTCCATGTGTTTATGGCTTGTTGAATTTGTTATAATTCTTGTTTTCTGTTCATTGGTATGACAAGGGCACCTGGTATAGGACGGAGTTCAGATCGAGCGATCTGAGGGCCTTTTTGTACTATCAGGAAGTTGGTATTTTGCAGGGTTTTTCTCTGGCTACCATCAGTTCCTTTCCTGTCCTTTCCTATTTTAGTCAGCGGGGGCCTCACCTTTTGCTAATCCTGTCATCTACCTGTGTATTGTGTTTTTCCTATATCACCGCAGTCTTTGAATGTGGGGGGCTTGCTATTCTTGTCTATTTTCTGAGGCAGAGAGTTATTCATCTTTCCTACCTTTAGGATAGTTAGTTCTCCAGCTGGGTTCGCGGTGCACAGGATGTTAGTTCACCCCTCGGCTACTTCTAGTTGTGTTGGTTAGTAAGGGGATGGCGGCCAGATTAGTTGCCAAGGCTCTTGTCACCTTTTTGCCAATGATTTGTGGTGATCTTACATGGTTCCGGATCATAACAGAACCCCTTAAATAGTCCAAGCGGCCTGCATTAGGACCAAGAGTAAAGAGAAGGGACTCCCAAGTAGCTCCAGGCCACGGGAGTCCAACCACAACAAGAGTGCACGGAGGACAGCCATCCCAGGTCACAGGTGGCACGGAGAAAAAGGGGAGTGGGTACACATGGAACCGGCACCCGCGGGTTCAAGTAAAAAAGTAAACAAGGCAAGTTGAAACTGCAATACTGGTGTGGACTGTTTCATTATCGCCCCGTGCACTCACAGACGATTCCCCACTGCTATCCCCATCATTCACTGGGGCCTGTCCCTGCTTGCAGAGGGCTCCAAACATCCAGGCTGCATCACTCCATCAGCCCCAGCAGAATCCTGCAGCGGCGGCCACAAATAACCTGGCCACACAGCACAAGTGGCGTAGTCGAGAACTCTTTTATTATTTTCTTTTTTTTCCATTTTCTTTTATTTTACCAAAAAAAAACCCTTTTATTTCTGAGGGACGGCATCCCAAGGGCCACAGTACCGGGCTGCGACCACAACTGACCCCACTGCGCACCACAGCCCTGGGGCATCACAGTATGCTACCCTAGGGCTTTGCACCCTGACTGCTCCAGTCCCGAAGGGGTTGTTAGGCTCACCCCTCGGCTACTGTGTTGCTCCTTTGTCTCGCCAGCTCCACCAGTCGTATCCTGCTTTTTCCAGTCTGGCCAGTTCTAACTGAGAGAGCTCTGAAGCACTCCCCTCAGTGGTCGTGGTCCTGCGAGTCCATGATGTCCTGGCACTCTTTTCCTTGTTCCCCCTGAGGGTGTTCTGAAGCACTTCCCTCGATTGGTCTTTCTGAGGGAGCTCTGAAGCACACCCCTCAGTGACCCTGTTTCTCCTGTGTCCCAGACTGTTCTGAGGTAAAAGTCTGTGTTCCTCACTTCCCTCTGCTGCCCTCACCTTCCTGATGACTCACTAGTGGCTAAGGAAGTCCCGTTGCTATGGTGACCACCTCTAGCCCAGTTCCAGTGGGAAAGCACCTAAACTGTGTTGTGTAAGTGACGAACACCAGTGGTTAACCTCTTCCTTACCCGGGATGAGTACTGCACCCCAAGTGAGATGCAATACCCTGTGGCGGGGGAAGCCCCAGGGGCGCCACATAAGTGTTCAGAGTAGAGAGCATTATAAATGTGAGCTGAGCCTTAAGGCCACGTCTCACTAAGCAACATCGCTAGCAACATCGCTGCTGAAGCACGACTTTTGTGACGTAGCAGCGATGTTGCTAGTGATGTTGCTGTGTGTCACATCCAGCAACAACCTGGCCCATGCTGTGAAGTCGCTGGTTGTTGCTGAATGTCTTGGTTCATTTTTTTTAGTTGTTGCTCTCCCGCTGTGAAGCGCACATCGCTGTGTGTGACAGCGAGAAAGCAACAACTGAATGTGCAGGCAGCAGGGAGCCGGCTTCAGCGGACACTGGTAACCACGGTAATCATCAGGTAACCAAGAAGCCATTCCCTTGGTTACCCGATATTTACCTTCGTTACCAGCGTCTGCCGCTCTCACACTGCCCTTGCAGGCTCCCTGCACTCGTATCTGGAGTACACATCGGGTAGCGACGCTCCAGCGATCCCTGCCAGGTCAGGTTGCTGGTGGGATCGCTGGAGCGTCGCTTAGTGTGACGGTACCTTTACTGCAATCTTGGGAGGCAGAATAAACAAATCGTCAGCAGTTGAAGAATTGGCTTTATTGATTTATTTATTAAGCCGTTCACCTTGT
Source organism: Anomaloglossus baeobatrachus (assembly GCF_048569485.1). Taxonomy (NCBI): domain Eukaryota; kingdom Metazoa; phylum Chordata; class Amphibia; order Anura; family Aromobatidae; genus Anomaloglossus; species Anomaloglossus baeobatrachus. The sequence goes on from NC_134360.1 coordinate 79,341,478, forward strand.
GGTATAAGTGATAGGGCGACTTTATTCCTTGGGTCAGTATGATTACAGCAATACCAGATTTAGATTGTTTAGATTTGACTTCTATCACACTAAAAATGCTTTGTTTACAACATAGGATATCAAAGTGTAGACTGGAGGAAAAACGGGTTTAAAAACCGCGCTAGGAAACCACGAGCAAGGATGTAAATGAATATTTTTCTTTTATTTAGATAATTCCAACGCGTTTTGGAGACCCATCTGTCTCCTTCCTCAGGGAAAAAGAATCTTACAGTCAATGAGGAGTCTCCGAAACGCATTTTTAGTGTGATAGAAGTCAAATCTAAACAATTTAAATTTTAAACCCGTTTTTCCTCCAGTCTACACTTTGATATCCTTTGCTCAGACACGAGGCCGCTGCTGAACCACTAAAGCACTCATCCACGTTCTCTAAGGGGTTGTGACTGGCACAACCCAGCCAGGTGAGTGTGTTTTAACCCTTTTTCCCTCTGCCCTGTAAATCGGTTAAGACCCTATTGTGCCTTTTCTCTCCTACTACAGCTTCTCTTTTGTTTACAACATAAAATGTTTTTCATCACCGAATTTTGAAGGCTATAGTTTTTTTTATTATTATTCTGCTGACAGAGGCATATGAGGCTTGTATTTCTGTGGGATGAGTTGGAGTTTATATTGGTACAATTTTGGGCTCCATAATATTTTTCTTTCATACTTTTTGTGATTCAGAATCAAGAAGAAACAGCAATCAAGGAATTATTATTTGTTTTTATTTTCTGATTTTTTTTAAATATTTTTACAGAATGGGACATTAACTTTTATTACCCTGTTCACTGGTATAATGTATTGTCATGCACAAACATGGCAATACATTTTACCTGTCAGTGTTACACTGACAGAAGCCTCTTAGAGATGAGCGGACCCAAACTTTAAAGTTTGGTCTTCCCACTCAACACAGTCTTTACAAAAAACAGTGTTCGAGTTTGGGTGCTTTGCAAACCAGTCGAGTGAGCATCGCTGTGCTCGGATACGCTCGTTGCTCGACCCAGTTCCAGCCGCATGTAGTGTTTGGCTCGCAGTAGAGGTAAAAGCAGCCTTATCAGATGTAGTGTGTACAAAAAAAAAGGGAAGAATATAGTGCTTTGATGGAACTTGTCCATGACGGCGACCTAGTGGTAAAACCCGCCGATAAAGGCGGAGCAGTCGTCGTCATGGACAAAGAAAAATATATAGCTGAGCTCATGCGACAACTAGATGATGTAGAGATATATGAGAAAGTAAATGGGTATCCGAAATTTGATATCCAAAGAAAAATAATTGAATGGTTAAAAAGTGCATTTGATAGAAGTATAATTGACTAGGAATTATATGAATTCTTAATAGTTAAACATCTGGTGACACCGGTATTATATGTGGTGCCAAAAATTCATAAAACACTCATAGACCCCCGCCCCCCGGGAGACCAATTGTCTCCGGGGTGGATTTAGTGTTTAGTAAGATGGGCATTTTTTTTGATAAAATACTCAACCCAATAGCAAGTGACACAGTATCATACATTAAAGATACAGGGCATTTTTTAGAGAAATTAAGAGCAGTGGGGGAAGTATCGGAGGACACAATCTTGGCATCATTCGATATTATATCTTTATACACATCAATAGATCATGATCGAGGCCTAGCAGCAATAAAAAGAAAATTGATATCAACTAAATATATGCAAGAATGTAGAGAATTCATTATTGGTATGTTAGACATAATATTGAGAAAAATCTACTTCATGTTTGGGGACACATATTACATGCAAAAATGTGGGACTGCAATGGGGGCGCATATGGACCTTCCGCATATGCAAATACAGTAATGGCATTCATGGAGGAGGATATCATCTATGGGTCCCACCACTTTGGCCTAGTGTTGAGGTAGTGGCGCTACATAGATGACGTCCTCCTATTATGGAAAGGGACAATGGAGGAACTATCTGAGTTTCATGAATTTTTGAATGGGATTGACGCAACAATAAAATTCACATTGCCATGTTCGTACACACAAATACAATTTCTAGATGTACTAGTAACAAAAGAAGGAAAGAGAATAAATACTTCACTATATTCAAAACCAATGGACAGGAATAAAATTTTGAGGTTTGACAGTTATCATCCCAAAAAAACTATCAAGTCCATCCCATATAGCCAGATGATGAGAGTGCAACGGATTGAGAGTAAGGAAGAAAATGTGGAAAAATCATTAGATACCCTGGTAAAAAATTCAAGGATAGGGGTTATCCTAAACAACTCCTAATCCAACAGAAGGAGAAAGTGATAAGAAAAGAAATGGTGAGGGAGAAACAACAAATGGGAAAAAGAATACCTTTTGTTATTAACTTCAACTTTCAAAGTTGAGAGATAGAAAAAATCATATTAAAACATTGGGCAATGTTAGCAAAATGTAGACCTAATGTTGAAGAGTTTTGGAATCCCCCATGCTTTGCGTATCGAAAAGGGCAAAACATTACGAGCCTATTGGTTAAATCGGATATTGGGGTGTTTCGGAAGAAAATGACACAAAGTACGTTGGATAATACGAAAAGAGTAGGATGTTATCCATGTCTTTCTTGTGTTAATTGTACATTAATAAAAAAAGGGAGTGATTTTTCACATCCAGTAACTGGGTAAAAATTTAAAATCAACCATTATCTTACTTGTAATTATGACTGTGAGGTAAATCCGGAGATATGACGATAAATCATGATATTCAAGTATGTCAGGAAGCCCTCTCCTGGTGTCACCCCCCCTTTCCTTCACACAACTGGTTTAGCAACAAATCCCATGGCCATCTCCTGTGATATGGAGATGAGGTGGTGTGGGGACAATGGACACAGGATGACTCCCTGCCGTGACCCTGTAGTGGGGGCTGCTAGCTAGTTAGCAAGGCTATGGAAATAGCCAGACAGAACGACTCCAGTAAAAAATGGTTCATATCTCGCAAGCCATATTTCCGATAAATATGGCAACCATAAAAATGGTGTCTTCGCATGCGGACGATGCCGGCACACCCTTTTTATGGGAGCAGGACATTGGGAAATGCCCCAGGCGTGATATCAGCCAATGGGGAACTGGCAGACAGGTCATGAGTCCCCTCGTTCTGTAGCTAAATTCATAACTGTCACAATGAGAGCATTGGCGTCCGCCTACGACGCTCCCAGGCAAAGTTATGGCCCATATTCCATGTTGTGGATTGTCCATAACTCAAGCCAGGGGTGGAGCAGTGCTCCCTCTGAGGTCACTAAGGTAGGAGGGGACCTGGATTTGCCCAGGTTGATAACCCTACTTCGGCCATTTTCCAGTGTTCTTTCGCTGGGGGTCACGTGTAGGAAACATCTGTGGGAGTTCCTGGAAACCTGGTCTACAGCGCCCCCCTGTGGCCAGACGCAACAAGGTAACTGCTGGAACTGTGTATGCCTGTTTGTAAACCATGCTTTATCTGTAACTGTACTCTGACATATGTATATTCTGTAGATTCCCTATTGTATATATTGTAGTTCTAGTGTGCTTTAGGCTGATTAAATTATATAATTAATCTTGGGCTGTTCTGTTATCTCGATCTTGAATCCCACGTCTGTGTGTTCGGCTAATAGTTACCGTGAAGCGGTTGGTGGCAGCGAGTTGTGCCAAGGATTATTGTGGGGAGGCCAGCGAGATTCGGGGAGATTTTATATATTCCGCCCGCGGAGGTCGGGGGAATATATACCCTACTCTCACCGGGGACCCTTCAATAATCGGCATAAGTAGTATAGCGGCCTCCTTGCTTATTGTCGGGCAATTCCATAATTGGCCTGACTATAAGAGGGGCGCTAGAGAGCGCGTCACGTGCTCTGTCTGTCGGTCGGGAGGTATAAAGGAGGGGTGACCCCCACTTGTTACCCCCCGACTGTGACGTACTGGTAGCCAGCGCGGGGGATTTCTGAGTGACCCCCCGGTGGTTTGTGACATATTGGTGGCATAGCGGTGGGATCGAGATAATAGTGTGTGTGAGTGTGAGACCCATACTCCCAGACACTAAAGACTGCCTGCAGCAGCTGTGGCTGCTGGGGTCTTCAGACTAGCTCAACACTAGAGTGTCAGAGTGCAGATACTGTAAGGTGTGTGGAGGCATCAGGTGTCAGTTCTGTGTCAGTGACCAAAAGTCTGCAAGAATGGCTGATGGCACCAGGAGCAGAGCTAGGCAACTGGCCAATGCTAAGGCAGGAGCCGAAGAGAGGGAGGACGGTGCTGTGGACAGCAATGAGGAGGTTGCCCACGAGTCCTCCAGGAGCTCGACGCCAGAAAACCGTTCTGCCGAGGACATTGCGCAACCTGGCACTGCTGGACAAGATGAGGAGGAGCTCACCCAAGGTTCCTCAACGAGCCAGATGCCAGCCCTCCGCTCTGAAAGGGACAGTGAATCGCCTAGCTCTGCAGCGTGCCGCAGATCACCACGTGCCATTCCACCGAGCCTGGGAGGCTCGGATAGCCTTCTTCAAATGGCTATGGCCCTTCTCCAGGCTGGAGACCAGAAGGGCTACAAGGAACTCCTGGCAGAGCGCAGGGCAGAGCGGCACGCAGAGCGGGAGGCTGCGGAGCGAGAGCGGCAGGCAGCGCGTGAAGAGCGAGAGCGACAGGCAGACCGTGACTACCAGCTGCAGCTAGCTCAGCTCCGGCCCTCATCAGCCACATGTGACCTTCGAGACACCAAACTTCCAAAGGTCCGTGTTGAGGACTTCCCAGTGCTGGAGAAGGATGGAGACTTGGACTCTTTCTTGACTGCTTTTGAACGGACTTGCTTGCAGCACCATCTGGACAAGGACCAGTGGGCCAAATACCTGACCCCCCGTTTAAGGGGTAAGGCCCTGGATATCCTTGGGGACTTGCCTGCTGAGGCAGATCAGGGCTACGACACCATCAAGCGGGCCCTGATCCAACAGTACAACCTCACTCCAGAGTCCTACCGCAAGAAGTTTAGGAGCCTACAGAAGGGACCAAAGGACTCCTGGGCTGACCACCGGCGGGCACTTGCCCGAGCTGCCGACCACTGGACCCAAGGCCTGCAGCTTTCCACCGGACCGGAGATCCTGGACTTGTTCATCACGGAGCAACTCTTGTGGAACTGCCCTGAGGATCTCCGCCAGTTCATCCGAGACCAGAAGCCAAAGGGGTCCACGGCTACAGCTGCCCTTGCCGATGACTACACCAACAACCGGGCCCCTGAGGCCAGGAGAGCGGCCACCAGCAGCACCTGGAGAGGGGGTAAGATGAATTCTGCGACTGCCCCACCTGCCCCTAGACTGCAGGGGGTGTCCCCCTCAACTCCCCTCTCCAGGCCCGTGGCGGAACCAAGACGGTGCCACCAGTGCAACCTACCTGGACACTTCAAGGCCATGTGCCCTCAGCGTCCCAAGGCCCCGGCTCCGTCCCCGTCCCAAGGGCCGCCCAAGGTGTATTGTGTGGGTGGGGGTGGTGGTAGGTCCCTGGACAGCTTCCAACCTGTCACCGTCGGCCGGTCTGTGACCATAGGACTGCGAGACAGCGCCTCGGAGGTGACTCTGGTGCGGCCTGAGATGGTGTCCCCCCAAGACTTGATCCCTGGAAAAACCCTCGCTGTCTCCGGGATTGGAGGCACTGACCCGGCGCTGCCTGTTGCTGACATTTATGTGGACTGGGGCGCAGGGCGAGGGGTGAGGGAGGTGGGGGTAACTGATCGGATCCCTGCAAACGTGCTACTTGGGACAGATTTGGGGCAGATAACCTCCCAGTTTGGGCCCCAACCAAGGGCTGAACCTTCAGCCAGTACTGACATGCCTCCGGACAATGTTAATGTGTTATCTATGAATGATGTAAGGGAGGAGGGAGTGAACTCTGATATTTCTGCTTGCATAGACACCATAGACACACACTCAGCTGCAGCTGTGACAGGGGAGGGGGTCAGAGAAAGGTGTGACAATGCCTCTACAAGTAACCAGCCTGTGAGCTGGGATCTGTTGCCCTCTGCAGGGATAAGCAGAGAGCAGGGTGCTGCAGGGGGAGGACCAGTGTGTGGGGTGGGGGCTACCACAGCAAATGTGGGGTCCCCAGAGATTTCACAGCGGGGTTCTGTTGCTGCAGGAGGGGAACAGGCAGGTGAGATTGGGGCCGGTCCAGGAGCGGAAGTGCTCCCAGGTAAGATCTCGGTGCATGGTTCCCCCACAACCGGGGTGTCAGGAAGCCAGGTAGGTCTGCCTGAACCGGCGACTTGGTCAGGAACGGAGGAGGAGCAGGCACGACCCACGGTCGCAGCGGCTGTGGCCGCTGTCACCCGCAGTGGGAGTGCTGGAAGCCAAGGGGCCTCCCGGAGGTCCGATAGCTCTTCCCCTTCTGACCAAGTGGCAGCCGAGTCAGGTGGAGGCCAGGACACAGGTCCCGGGGTACTGACTGAAGATGTGACAGTCTCGTCGATTCTGGCCACATCTAGTCAGGGGTTTCAGGCAGCGTTAGAAGCTGACGACAGCCTGAAAGCTCTTAAGGAGCAGGCGGCACAGCCTCCCTCGGACTCGGACCCGGAGCGAGTGGTCTGGGACCAAGGACGGCTGTACCGGGCCACGGTCCAGCAGGGTTCACCGGAGGCGTGGCCCAGGGACCGACAGTTGGTGGTACCCTATCCGTTCCGGACGGAGTTGTTGCGGATCGCACATGAGATTCCGATGGCCGGACACCTAGGGATCGCTAAGACCAAGGCCAGGTTAAACCAGCATTTCTACTGGCCAAAAATGGGGGCCGATGTGGCTGCCTACTGCCGTTCGTGTGAAACCTGTCAGAGAGTGGGGAAGGCGGGGCCACGCCCCAAAGCCCCACTGGTATCTCTGCCAATCATCGATGAGCCTTTCAGGAGGGTGGCTGTGGATCTGGTCGGCCCGCTGGCCATCCCCAGCAGCTCCGGGAAACGCTTCATACTGACGGTAGTGGACTATGCCACCCGGTACCCAGAAGCAGTGGCCTTGTCGTCCATTCGGGCTGACAAGGTGGCCACCGCATTGCTGGAGATTTTCTCCCGAGTGGGTTTTCCCCAGGAAATGCTCACTGACCGGGGGACCCAATTCATGTCCCAGCTGATGGAGGCCCTCTGTAAGCAAGTCCAGGTGCGACATCTGGTGGCCAGCCCGTACCATCCACAGACTAATGGCCTGTGAGAGCGGTTCAATGGCACCTTAAAGCAGATGCTTAAGATGTTGGTCGACTCCCATGGGCGTGACTGGGAGCGGTATCTCCCACACCTGTTATTTGCTTACCGGGAGGTTCCACAGGCCTCAACAGGATTCTCACCGTTTGAGCTCCTGTACGGGCGACGTGTGCGGGGCCCCCTGGCTCTGGTGAAAGAGGCTTGGGAAGGGGATTTGGCCACCCCTGGAGTGTCGGTTATCGAGTATGTCATGCGCTTCCGGGACAAAATGCAGGCCTTGACGCAACTGGTACACGACAATATGGCTCAAGCCCAGGCCGATCAGAAGCGTTGGTACGACCAGAACGCTTGTGAGAGGACCTACCAAGTGGGTCAAAAGGTGTGGGTACTGGTCCCCGTACCACAGGACAAGCTTCAGGCAGCCTGGGAAGGCCCATACCTCGTGTACCAGCAGCTCAACCCTGTAACGTACCTGGTCACCCTGGACCCTGCCCGTGGAAGGCGGAAGCCCTTCCATGTGAACATGATGAAGGCACATCATGAGCGGGAGGCATGTGCGCTCCCCGTGTGCAACCTGCCCGAGGAGGGAGAAGCGGAAACCCTCTTGGATATGCTAGCCCAGGTTAGGGCAGGCGGATCCATTGAGGATGTGGAGGTTGGCCACCAGCTCTTGGAGGACCAACGGTCCCAGCTGTGGGCCACCCTACACCCCTTCCGGGGGTTGTTTACCAACCAGCCCGGAAGGACTGACTTGGCTGTCCATCACGTGGACACTGGGGATCATCCCCCGATCCGGCGTTCAGCATATCGGGTCTCCCTGGAGGTGCAGCAACACATGCGCCAGGAGATTGACGAGATGCTGAAGCTGGGGGTGATCCAGGCATCCAACAGCGCTTGGGCCTCGCCTGTAGTCCTCGTCCCTAAGAAGGACCGAACCACTCGGTTCTGCGTGGACTACAGGGGGCTCAATGCTGTCACGGTCGCCGATGCGTACCCAATGCCACGCATCGATGACCTGCTCGATCAGTTGGCCGGGGCTCAGTACCTGACCATCATGGATCTGAGCCGGGGATATTGGCAGATCCCCCTGACTTGCAAGGCCAGGGAACGCTCTGCCTTTATTACCCCATGTGAGGTAAATCCTGGGATATGAAGAGGAATTATGACTAGAAGTCATAATTGCTCTCATCACTCCCTGGCAGTGCCCCCCTCCCTTCTTGTGCTCAAATGTCCAGCATCTGTGAAGGTGTCACATCCCACTTACACCTCCAACAGCCATCTCCTCTGATATGGAGATGAGATGATGTGAGGACAATGGACCCAGGATGACTCCCTGCCGTCACCCTGTAACAAGAGTTGTATCTCATTAGCAAGGCTTGGAAGTAGCCAGACAGAACGACTCCAGTAAAAAATGGTTCATATCTCGCAAGCCATATCTCCGATAAATATGGCAACCATAAAAATGGTGTTTGCGCAGGCGGACGATGCTGGCACACCTTTTTTATGGAAGGGGGAGCTTGGGAAATACCCCAGGCGTGATATCAGCCATATGGGAACTCGTAGACAGGTCATGAGTCCCCTCGTTCTGTAGCTAAATTCATAACTGTCACAATGAGAGCATTGGCGTCTGCCTACGACGCTCCCAGGCAAAGTTATGGCCAATATCCCCTTTGCTGGATAATTCTGATCCATGCAGGGGGAGTGGCAGTGCTTCCCTGTGAGGTCACTAAGGTAGGAGGGGACCTGGATCTGCCCAGGTTGATAACCCTACTTCGGCCATTTTCCAGTGTTCTTCTGCTCGGGGGCCTGGTTGGGAAAGACCTGTGAGGAAGAATCCTAGAAACCTGGTCTACAGCGCCCCCCTGTGGCCAGACACACAAGGTAACTGATGTAATTGTATACCTGTTTGTAACCCATGCTTTATCTGTAACTGTACTCTGACATATGTATATTCTGTAGATTCCCTATTGTATATATTGTAGTTTCTAGTGTGCTTTAGGCTGATTAAATTATATAATTAATCTTGGGCTGTTCTGTTATCTCGATCTTGAATCCCACGTCTGTGTGTTCGGCTAATAGTTACCGTAAATCGGTTGGTGGCAGCGAATTGTGCCAAGGATTATTGTGGGGAGGCCAGTGAGATTCGGGAAGATTTTATATATTCCGCCCGCGGAGGTCGGGGGAATATATACCTTACTCTCACCGGGGACCCTTCAATAATCGGCATAAGTAGTATAGCGGCCTCCTTGCTTATTGTCGGGCAATTCCATAATTGGCCTGACTATAAGAGGGGCGCTAGAGAGCGCGTCACGTGCTCTGTCTGTCGGTCGGGAGGTATAAAGGAGGGGTGACCCCCACTTGTTACCCCCCGATTGTGACGTACTGGTAGCCAGCGCGGGGGATTTCTGAGTGACCCCCCCGGTGGTTTGTGACATATTGGTGGCAAGCGGTGGGATCGAGATAATAGTGTGTGTGAGTGTGAGACCCATACTCCCAGACACTAAAGACTGCCTGCAGCAGCTGTGGCTGCTGGGGTCTTCAGACTAGCTCAACACTAGAGTGTCAGAGTGCAGATACTGTAAGGTGTGTGGAGGCATCAGGCGTCAGTTCTGTGTCAGTGACCAAAAGTCTGCAAGAATGGCTGAGAGCACCAGGAGCAAAGCCAAAGGAATGGCCGATGCTCAGGCCAGAGACGATGAGGAGGTTGTCCACGAGTCCTCCAGGAGCTCGACGCCAGAAAACAGCTCTGCAGAGGACATTGCACAACCGGGCACTGCTGGACAAGATGAGGAGCAGCTCGCCCAAGGGTCCTCAACGAGCCAGACGCCAGCCCTCCGCTCTGCAATGGACAGTGAAGCACCAGGCTCCGCAGCGGGCCGCAGATCACCACGTGCCATTCCACCGAGCCTGGGAGGCTCGGATAGCCTTCTTCAAATGGCTATGGCCCTACGCCAGGCTGGAGACCGGGAGGGCTACAAGGAACTCATGGCCGAGCGTGAGCGGCAAGCAGCGCGTGAAGAGCGCCAGGCAGAGCGTAACTACCAGCTGCAGCTAGCTCAGCTCCGGCCCTCATCAGCCACCCGTGACCTTCCAGACACCAAACTTCCAAAGGTCCGTGTTGAGGACTTCCCAGTGCTGGAGAAGGATGGAGACTTGGACTCTTTCTTGACTGCTTTTGAACGGACTTGCTTGCAGCATCATCTGAACAAGGACCAGTGGGCCAAATACCTGACCCCCCGTTTAAGGGGTAAGGCCCTGGATATCCTTGGGGACTTGCCTGCTGAGGCGGATCAGGGCTACGACACCATCAAGCGGGCCCTGATCCAACAGTACAACCTCACCCCGGAGTCCTACCGCAAGAAGTTCCGGACGCTGCAGAAGGGACCAAAGGACTCCTGGGCTGACCACCGGCGGGCACTTGCCCGAGCTGCCGACCACTGGACCCAAGGCCTGCAGCTTTCCACCGGACCGGAGATCCTGGACTTGTTCATCACGGAGCAACTCTTGTGGAACTGCCCTGAGGATCTCCGCCAGTTCATCCGAGACCAGAAGCCAAAGGGATCCACGGCTACAGCTGCCCTGGCAGATGACTACACCAACAATCGGGCTCCTGAAGCCAGGAGAGCAGCCACCAGCAGCACCTGGAGAGGGGGTAAGATGAACTCTGCGACTGCCCCACCTGCCCCTAGACTGCAGGGGGTGTCCCCCTCAACTCCCCTCTCCAGGCCCGTGGCAGAACCAAGACGGTGCCACCAGTGCAACCTACCTGGACACTTCAAGGCCATGTGCCCTCAGCGTCCCAAGGCCCCGGCTCCGTCCCCGTCCCAAGGGCCGCCCAAGGTGTATTGTGTGGGTGGGGGTGGTGGTAGGTCCCTGGACAGCTTCCAACCTGTCACCGTCGGCCAGTCTGTGACCATAGGACTGCGAGACAGCGCCTCGGAGGTGACTCTGGTGCGGCCTGAGATGGTGTCCCCCCAAGACTTGATCCCTGGAAAAACCCTCGCTGTCTCCGGGATTGGAGGCATTGACCCGGCGCTGCCTGTTGCTGACATTTATGTGGACTGGGGCGCAGGGCGAGGGGTGAGGGAGGTGGGGGTAACTGATCGGATCCCTGCAAACGTGCTACTTGGGACAGATTTGGGGCAAATAACCTTCCAGTTTGGCCCCGCCCCAAAGGCTGAACCTTCAGCCAGTGCTGACGTGCCTCCGGACAATGTTAATGTGTTATCTATGAATGATGTAAGGGAGGAGGGAGTGAACTCTGATATTTCTGCTTGCACAGACACCATAGACACACACGCAGCTGCAGCTGTGACAGGGGAGGGGGTCAGAGAAAGGTGTGACAATGCCTCTACAAGTAATCAGCCTGTGAGCTGGGATCTGTTGCCCTCTGCAGGGATAAGCAGAGAGCAGGGTGCTGCAGGGGGAGGACCAGTGTGTGGGGTGGGGGCTACCACAGCAAATGTGGGGTCCCCAGAGATTTCACAGCGGGGTTCTGTTGCTGCAGGGGGGGAACAGGCAGGTGAGATTGGGGCCGGTCCAGGAGCGGAAGTGCTCCCAGGTAAGATCTCGGTGCAGGGTTCCCCCACAACCGGGGTGTCAGGAAGCCAGGTAGGTCTGCCTGAACCGGCGACTTGGTCAGGAACGGAGGAGGAGCAGGCACGACCCACGGTCGCAGCGGCTGTGGCCGCTGTCACCCGCAGTGGGAGTGCTGGAAGCCAAGGGGCCTCCCGGAGGTCCGATAGCTCTTCCCCTTCTGACCAAGTGGCAGCCGAGTCAGGTGGAGGCCAGGACACAGGTCCCGGGGTACTGACCGAAGATGTGACAGTCTCGTCGATTCTGGCCACATCTGGTCAGGGGTTTCAGGCAGCGTTAGAAGCTGACGACAGCCTGAAAGCTCTAAAGGAGCAGGCGGCACAGCCTCCCTCGGACTCGGACCCGGAGCGAGTGGTCTGGGACCAAGGACGGCTGTACCGGGCCACGGTCCAGCAGGGTTCACCGGAGGCGTGGCCCAGGGACCGACAGTTGGTGGTACCCTATCCGTTCCGGACGGAGTTGTTGCGGATCGCACATGAGATTCCGATGGCCGGACACCTAGGGATCGCTAAGACCAAGGCCAGGTTAAACCAGCATTTCTACTGGCCAAAAATGGGGGCCGATGTGGCTGCCTACTGCCGTTCGTGTGAAACCTGTCAGAGAGTGGGGAAGGCGGGGCCACACCCCAAAGCCCCACTAGTATCTCTGCCAATCATCGATGAGCCTTTCAGGAGGGTGGCTGTGGATCTGGTCGGCCCGCTGGCCATCCCCAGCAGCTCCGGGAAACGCTTCATACTGACGGTAGTTGACTATGCCACCCGGTACCCAGAAGCAGTGGCCTTGTCGTCCATTCGGGCTGACAAGGTGGCCACCGCATTGCTGGAGATTTTCTCCCGAGTGGGTTTTCCCCAGGAAATGCTCACCGACCGGGGGACCCAATTCATGTCCCAGCTGATGGAGACCCTCTGTAAGCAAGTCCAGGTGCGACATCTGGTGGCCAGCCCGTACCATCCACAGACTAATGGCCTGTGCGAGCGGTTCAATGGCACCTTAAAGCAGATGCTTAAGATGTTGGTCGACTCCCATGGGCGTGACTGGGAGCGGTATCTCCCACACCTGTTATTTGCTTACCGGGAGGTTCCACAGGCCTCAACAGGATTCTCACCGTTTGAGCTCCTGTACGGGCGACGTGTGCGGGGCCCCCTGGCTCTGGTGAAAGAGGCTTGGGAAGGGGATTTGGCCACCCCTGGAGTGTCGGTCATCGAGTATGTCATGCGCTTCCGGGACAAAATGCAGGCCCTGACGCAACTGGTACACGACAATATGGCTCAAGCCCAGGCCGATCAGAAGCGTTGGTACGACCAGAACGCTTGTGAGAGGACCTACCAAGTGGGTCAAAAGGTGTGGGTACTGGTCCCCGTACCACAGGACAAGCTTCAGGCAGCCTGGGAAGGCCCATACCTCGTGTACCAGCAGCTCAACCCTGTAACGTACCTGGTCACCCTGGACCCCGCCCGTGGAAGGCGAAAGCCCTTCCATGTGAACATGATGAAGGCACATCATGAGCGGGAGGCATGTGCGCTCCCCGTGTGCAACCTGCCCGAGGAGGGAGAAGCGGAAACCCTCTTGGATATGCTAGCCCAGGTTAGGGCAGGCGGATCCATTGAGGATGTGGAGGTTGGCCACCAGCTCTTGGAGGACCAACGGTCCCAGCTGTGGGCCACCCTCCTCCCCTTCCGGGGGTTGTTTACCAACCAGCCCGGAAGGACTGACTTGGCTGTCCATCACGTGGACACTGGGGATCATCCCCCGATCCGGCGTTCAGCATATCGGGTCTCCCTGGAGGTGCAGCAACACATGCGCCAGGAGATTGACGAGATGCTGGAGCTGGGGGTGATCCAAGCATCCAACAGCGCTTGGGCCTCGCCTGTAGTCCTCGTCCCTAAGAAGGACCGAACCACTCGGTTCTGCGTGGACTACAGGGGGCTCAATGCTGTCACGGTCGCCGATGCGTACCCAATGCCACGCATCGATGACCTGCTCGATCAGTTGGCCGGGGCTCAGTACCTGACCATCATGGACCTGAGCCGGGGATATTGGCAGATCCCCCTGACTCGCAAGGCCAGGGAACGCTCTGCCTTTATTACCCCATTTGGACTGTACGAGTCCACGGTGATGCCATTCGGGATGAGGAATGCCCCTGCCACTTTCCAGCGGATGGTCAACACCCTGCTCAAGGGACTTGAAGGGTACGCGGCCGCGTACCTGGATGACATTGCCGTCTTCAGTCCCACCTGGGAGGACCACCTAGAGCATCTAGCACAGGTGCTCAGGCGGATCCACCGGGCAGGTTTGACCATCAAGCCGGGAAAGTGTCAGCTGGCCATGAGCGAGGTCCAGTACCTCGGTCACCGGGTAGGTGGGGGAACGCTGAAGCCCGAGCCTGAGAAAGTGGAGGCCATCGCATCCTGGCCCACCCCCAGGACCAAGAAGCAGGTGATGTCCTTCTTGGGGACCGCTGGGTACTATAGGAGGTTTGTTCCATGCTATAGTAGCCTGGCAAAGCCCTTGACGGACCTCACCAAGAAGAAGCTGCCCTCTGCAGTCGATTGGACAATGGACTGCGAGACAGCCTTCCGGGCCCTAAAGGACGCCCTGTCCAGCCCGCCCGTGCTACAGGCAGCCGACTTCACGCGGCCGTTTGTAGTACAGACCGACGCCAGTGACTTCGGCCTCGGTGCGGTGCTCAGCCAGGTGGACTCTGCGAGCCAAGAGCACCCAGTCTTGTACCTGAGCAGGAAGCTGTTACCAAGGGAAGTGGCCTATTCTACAATGGAGAAGGAGTGCCTGGCCATAGTGTGGGCCCTGCAGCGTCTGCAACCCTATCTATACGGGCGCCACTTCATCGTGGAGACGGACCACAATCCCCTCAGCTGGTTGCACACCGTCTCTGGGACGAATGGGCGATTGTTGCGATGGAGCCTTGCGCTCCAGCAATACGACTTCACCATTCGCCACAAAAGGGGCCGTGACCACGGTAACGCAGACGGGCTGTCCCGACAAGGAGAGGTCGCGGACGGGCGCACGGGGGAACACCGGAGTGTGCTGCCCCCTAGCGCCCTCAAAAGGGGGGAGGTGTGAGGTAAATCCTGGGATATGAAGAGGAATTATGACTAGAAGTCATAATTGCTCTCATCACTCCCTGGCAGTGCCCCCCTCCCTTCTTGTGCTCAAATGTCCAGCATCTGTGAAGGTGTCACATCCCACTTACACCTCCAACAGCCATCTCCTCTGATATGGAGATGAGATGATGTGAGGACAATGGACCCAGGATGACTCCCTGCCGTCACCCTGTAACAAGAGTTGTATCTCATTAGCAAGGCTTGGAAGTAGCCAGACAGAACGACTCCAGTAAAAAATGGTTCATATCTCGCAAGCCATATCTCCGATAAATATGGCAACCATAAAAATGGTGTTTGCGCAGGCGGACGATGCTGGCACACCTTTTTTATGGAAGGGGGAGCTTGGGAAATACCCCAGGCGTGATATCAGCCATATGGGAACTCGTAGACAGGTCATGAGTCCCCTCGTTCTGTAGCTAAATTCATAACTGTCACAATGAGAGCATTGGCGTCTGCCTACGACGCTCCCAGGCAAAGTTATGGCCAATATCCCCTTTGCTGGATAATTCTGATCCATGCAGGGGGAGTGGCAGTGCTTCCCTGTGAGGTCACTAAGGTAGGAGGGGACCTGGATCTGCCCAGGTTGATAACCCTACTTCGGCCATTTTCCAGTGTTCTTCTGCTCGGGGGCCTGGTTGGGAAAGACCTGTGAGGAAGAATCCTAGAAACCTGGTCTACAGCGCCCCCCTGTGGCCAGACACACAAGGTAACTGATGTAATTGTATACCTGTTTGTAACCCATGCTTTATCTGTAACTGTACTCTGACATATGTATATTCTGTAGATTCCCTATTGTATATATTGTAGTTTCTAGTGTGCTTTAGGCTGATTAAATTATATAATTAATCTTGGGCTGTTCTGTTATCTCGATCTTGAATCCCACGTCTGTGTGTTCGGCTAATAGTTACCGTAAATCGGTTGGTGGCAGCGAATTGTGCCAAGGATTATTGTGGGGAGGCCAGTGAGATTCGGGAAGATTTTATATATTCCGCCCGCGGAGGTCGGGGGAATATATACCTTACTCTCACCGGGGACCCTTCAATAATCGGCATAAGTAGTATAGCGGCCTCCTTGCTTATTGTCGGGCAATTCCATAATTGGCCTGACTATAAGAGGGGCGCTAGAGAGCGCGTCACGTGCTCTGTCTGTCGGTCGGGAGGTATAAAGGAGGGGTGACCCCCACTTGTTACCCCCCGATTGTGACGTACTGGTAGCCAGCGCGGGGGATTTCTGAGTGACCCCCCCGGTGGTTTGTGACACCCCATTTGGACTATACGAGTCCACGGTGATGCCATTCGGGATGAGGAATGCCCCTGCCACTTTCCAGCGGATGGTCAACACCCTGCTCAAGGGACTTGAAGGGTACGCGGCCGCGTACCTAGATGACATTGCCGTCTTCAGTCCCACCTGGGAGGACCACCTAGAGCATCTAGCACAGGTGCTCAGGCGGATCCACCGGGCAGGTTTGACCATCAAGCCGGGAAAGTGTCAGCTGGCCATGAGCGAGGTCCAGTACCTCGGTCACCGGGTAGGCGGGAGAACACTGAAGCCCGAGCCTGAGAAAGTGGAAGCCATCGCATCCTGGCCCACCCCCAGGACCAAGAAGCAGGTGATGTCCTTCTTGGGGACCGCTGGGTACTATAGGAGGTTTGTTCCATGCTATAGTAGCCTGGCAAAGCCCTTGACGGACCTCACCAAGAAGAAGCTGCCCTCTGCAGTCGATTGGACAATGGACTGCGAGACAGCCTTCCGGGCCCTAAAGGACGCCCTGTCCAGCCCGCCCGTGCTACAGGCAGCCGACTTCACGCGGCCGTTTGTAGTACAGACCGACGCCAGTGACTTCGGCCTCGGTGCGGTGCTCAGCCAGGTGGACTCTGCGAGCCAAGAGCACCCAGTCTTGTACCTGAGCAGGAAGCTGTTACCAAGGGAAGTTGCCTATTCCACGATGGAGAAGGAGTGCCTGGCCATAGTGTGGGCCCTGCAGCGTCTGCAACCCTATCTATACGGGCGCCACTTCATCGTGGAGACGGACCACAATCCCCTCAGCTGGTTGCACACCGTCTCTGGGACGAATGGGCGATTGTTGCGATGGAGCCTTGCGCTCCAGCAATACAACTTCACCATTCGCCACAAAAGGGGCCGTGACCACGGTAACGCAGACGGGCTGTCCCGACAAGGAGAGGTCGCGGACGGGCGCACGGGGGAACACCGGAGTGTGCTGCCCCCTAGCGCCCTCAAAAGGGGGGAGGTGTGAGGTAAATCCGGAGATATGACGATAAATCATGATATTCAAGTATGTCAGGAAGCCCTCTCCTGGTGTCACCCCCCCTTTCCTTCACACAACTGGTTTAGCAACAAATCCCATGGCCATCTCCTGTGATATGGAGATGAGGTGGTGTGGGGACAATGGACACAGGATGACTCCCTGCCGTGACCCTGTAGTGGGGGCTGCTAGCTAGTTAGCAAGGCTATGGAAATAGCCAGACAGAACGACTCCAGTAAAAAATGGTTCATATCTCGCAAGCCATATTTCCGATAAATATGGCAACCATAAAAATGGTGTCTTCGCATGCGGACGATGCCGGCACACCCTTTTTATGGGAGCAGGACATTGGGAAATGCCCCAGGCGTGATATCAGCCAATGGGGAACTGGCAGACAGGTCATGAGTCCCCTCGTTCTGTAGCTAAATTCATAACTGTCACAATGAGAGCATTGGCGTCCGCCTACGACGCTCCCAGGCAAAGTTATGGCCCATATTCCATGTTGTGGATTGTCCATAACTCAAGCCAGGGGTGGAGCAGTGCTCCCTCTGAGGTCACTAAGGTAGGAGGGGACCTGGATTTGCCCAGGTTGATAACCCTACTTCGGCCATTTTCCAGTGTTCTTTCGCTGGGGGTCACGTGTAGGAAACATCTGTGGGAGTTCCTGGAAACCTGGTCTACAGCGCCCCCCTGTGGCCAGACGCAACAAGGTAACTGCTGGAACTGTGTATGCCTGTTTGTAAACCATGCTTTATCTGTAACTGTACTCTGACATATGTATATTCTGTAGATTCCCTATTGTATATATTGTAGTTCTAGTGTGCTTTAGGCTGATTAAATTATATAATTAATCTTGGGCTGTTCTGTTATCTCGATCTTGAATCCCACGTCTGTGTGTTCGGCTAATAGTTACCGTGAAGCGGTTGGTGGCAGCGAGTTGTGCCAAGGATTATTGTGGGGAGGCCAGCGAGATTCGGGGAGATTTTATATATTCCGCCCGCGGAGGTCGGGGGAATATATACCCTACTCTCACCGGGGACCCTTCAATAATCGGCATAAGTAGTATAGCGGCCTCCTTGCTTATTGTCGGGCAATTCCATAATTGGCCTGACTATAAGAGGGGCGCTAGAGAGCGCGTCACGTGCTCTGTCTGTCGGTCGGGAGGTATAAAGGAGGGGTGACCCCCACTTGTTACCCCCCGACTGTGACGTACTGGTAGCCAGCGCGGGGGATTTCTGAGTGACCCCCCGGTGGTTTGTGACAATGACCATGTGGTGTACCTGTTGGAATGTCCATGTAAATTATTATACATAGGGGAAACCACACTAGATTTAAAAACTAGGATAAATTATCACAGGTACACCATATGGAAAAAGAGATTAGCACTTTTGTTACGTCACCACCGGAGTCCGCTCCATCGACTTCTGCTCCGATCGCCAGGCGACGCCGTGTTCCTGCCATGGATAGTGCTGGTGATGGGAGAGGAGTCGATGCCAGCGGCGCCGGTGGGCGCAGGCTCTGTTCATCCACTGGTCTGGGTTTCCTGGGGATCTGCAGTGCCACTGGCTGACTGTAGATGGTGGGTGTCTCCCAGCTGAGGTACCATCATTCAGCTACAGCCTATGGGAAGACACCACACCCTTTTTAATTCCCCTCCTGTCTGCTGACCTCTGCCAGAGATAGTTCTGAGAATTCTGGCTCCTGTTTTGTCCTGTGATTTCGTGTGCTGATTGTGACGACATGGACTCTCATGGGTTAAAGTTTCTTAACATTCAGCCAGACAGGATGATAGATTGTTTATAGACGGGGATAAGTCCCTCATTGTTTTTACAAGACTCTTTTGCACTCATGTAATTGTGTTGGCCACTGAAAGCCAGACGTATTGTTTCTCCAGATTTTTCCAGTAATCATTGTATTGTAGTTGTGTATTGCTAATGTGATTACATAGTTACATAGTTACATATACATAGTTACATAGTTACTAAGGTTGAAAAAAGACCTAGGTCTATCTAGTTCAACCTTCCTCCACCAGTTCTACACCTGGTCACCAAGTCATTTATAACCAACAATGTTGTGTGTACTGAGGAAATCATCCAGCCATTTTTTGAAAGCTGTTATAGTATCTGCCATTACTACCTCTTGTGGTAGGGCATTCCACAGTCTGACTGCTCTAACTGTAAAGAACCCTTTCCTATTTAGCTGTCGGAATCGCTTTTCTTCCACTCGCAGTGAATGCCCCCTGGTCCTTAGTATTGTCTTCGGAAGAAATAAGTCATGTGCCAGTCCTTTATATTGACCACACATGTATTTATACATATAAATGAGATCTCCTCTGAGACGTCTTTTTTCTAAGCTAAACATATCTAACTTTTTCAACCTGTCATCATATGGGAGACCTTCCATTCCTTGTAGTAGTCTAGCTGCCTGCCTTTGAACTGACTCTAACTTCTGAATGTCCTTTTTAAAATGTGGAGCCCAAAACTGAATCCCATTTTCCAGATGTGGCCTTAGAAGGATTTATAGAGGGGTAACAATACGTTGGGATCACAGGATCTAATCTCTCTTTTTATACACCCTAGAATCTTGTTTGCTTTTGCAGCTGCTGCTTGACACTGAGTGCTGCTGCTCAGCTTATTTGTAATGAGAATACCCAAGTCCTTCTCCTGTTCTGTAGACCCGAGTTTACTTCCATTTAATGTATATGCAGTTATAGGATTACTCGGTCCTAGGTGCATTACTTTACATTTATCAACATTAAATCTCATTTGCCAAGTATCTGCCCATTCTGACATCTTATCCAGATCTTTTTGTAATATTATACTATCAAGTTCAGTTTTTAATATCCTACATAGTTTGGTGTCATCAGCGAAGACTGACACTTTACTATCAATCCCATCCACAAGGTCATTAATAAAGAGATTAAAAAGAATTGGTCCTAGCACAGATCCCTGCGGCACCCCACTGCTGACTATGGCCCATTTAGAGAATGTTCCATTTATGACTACTCTTTGTTTCCTATCTTTTAGCCAGTTCCTTACCCAGTTGCATATAGTTTCCCCTAGTCCTTGCTTCTGGAGCTTTAGTATAAGGCTATTATGTGGTACAATATCAAATGCCTTTGCAAAGTCCAAATAAATCACATCAGCTGCATTACCAATATCCAGGTTTGCACTTACCCCCTCATAGGACCCCAACAGGTTGGTTAGACACGACTTATCTTTCATGAATCCATGCTGTCTATCAGTTATTATATTATTTTCTGCAACATATTTTTGCATGTCATCCCTTAAAATGCCCTCAAAAACTTTGCATACTACTGATGTCAGGCTTACTGGACGGTAGTTGCCTGGATCTACCCTCTTACCTTTCTTAAATATCGGTACCACATCAGCAATCCTCCAATCCTGAGGCACGAACCCTGTTACAAGCGAGTCTAAAAAGATGAGATACAGCGGTCTGTCAATTACGGAGCTCAATTCCCTCAATATTCGTGGATGAATGCCATCTGGCCCTGGGGATTTGTCAATGTTTAATTTTCTCAGACGTAGGCGTACTTCTTCTTGTGTTAAATTAATTATATCGGGTGGTGAACTTTGATTTTTCACTTGTTGAATAATGCCTGGTACAGTCAGTTGCTTGGTGAACACAGATGAGAAATGCCTATTTAATATCTCAGTCTTTTGTTCGTCCTCTAAAACTAACTTGTTATTATATTTTAAGGGGCCAATATTATCCTTTGTTTTCGTTTTGGCATTAATGTATTTATAAAAGATTTTGGGATTTATTTTAATGTCATTGGCGATTTTTGTTTCAGTAGCTAGTTTTGCTTGTTTGATTTATTTTTTGCATTGCCTATTGATATCTTTATACTCCTGCAATGCTATTTCTGTATTCTCAGCCTTCAAGATTTTAAACGCCCTTTGTTTTTGTTTTATTATACTTTGTACAGTCTTATTACCTTAGTAGCCATTGTCTAGTCGGTGACTCCCGGACTACATGTATACCCTCAGTCTTTCTGTAGACATCATTTGGATGAACATTGTCCATGCAGCTTGAGATTCATCCAATGGGAGAGGCGCTCTTGTCCAACCAATCGATGAGGACACAGTGTATCTAAGTGGAAGGCTGTGGCTATAAAAGGAACTTCTTTAAGCCACCAGGTTGGTGATGGATGCTGATGGATCCAGTCTAAGCTCTTAGGAGCTGACTAGAGGATCAGGATATCTTATGGCTTCAATCTAGGGACTCCGGTTCTGGTTGGAGACCATATCCACAGCCTAGAGATTTCGACTCCGGCTGCTAGGATTGTAACATCATACCAGGACTACCTAAGGAGGACACTCAGGTTGGGACAGTTCAGTCACCTGTTACAGACTTTGCAGACCTCAGACAGCTTCCTAAATCTGGCATTATTCCTTTCTCGGTGGGTGCCCGCCAAATGCGGGGTGCTGCTGGTTTGGAGTAAATAGCCCTGGAACCTCTGAGGCATGGACATTCAAAATCCCTGGTGAGCCAGCGGAAGGGTGAGACTCTGTTGCCTGTTACATTTGTGTTTTGCTGGTTATGTGTTATGTGCCGTTAATTGTTTGGGGATCCAATAAAGTCTAATTATTGTGGTTCCCTCACCCTGTGTTGTCTGAGTAGTGTTACGCCCATGGTTAAGGAGGCCGGATTTCAGTTGGGATGAGCCCTGAGCCACGCTGTCTTTCTAAAGGCAGCGGGTTTTAGTGGACGAGAGCACCCACTGAGCCCCGTGTCTCCACACTGATTACCGCTTGTTTCCTGACTACCCTCCTGCCTGCTGTTTTTGTACCTCGCTGCCCGATCCGGTTTTGACCTCTGCTTGTTTCTGATTACGGCTTTGCCTGCCGATTCTGTCCCTGTTCCGCAATTCTTGGTTTGACCCTGCCTGACGACTACTCTCTCAGACTGCAGCCTTCCACAGGTAGTGATCTCCAGGGCCCTGTGTAATTCCAAATCCCTGTATAGGGGTTAAAGGATTTCAGGGTTCTGGGGGTCCTGCTTGGCGAGTGACTTCCCTCTAGCCTGTCCATTACAGCCCGTCTGAGTCTGTGGATCCAGGCAAGAGTTACAACTTTACAGAATGGGACCTAAAATTCAGAATAATAGACCATGTACCAGTAATGAGGAAAGGGGGAGATAGGACGAAAGTGCTATTGAAAAAAGAACTGAAATGGATACCAAAGTTACAAACACTTAAACCTGGGGGTCTGAATATAGATTATAAATTAAGCATACTGTTAGGGCCAGGTGGACGGGCAGACCCAGGAGGTGGATCCACTGGGCCGAACTCCTTGATGAAGGCAAGGGGTCCGGTAGCCGGAGCACTTCGGGTAGCAGGACAGTCCGTGCACAAGAGTGGAATGGAGAAGTCCCTGGGACCACGGAGTCACTGATGGTAGTCCGGGTGACGGAGCTCAGGTTCGGAGGCCGAGATGTTGTCAGGCAGAGTCCGGAACCGATGGAGCGAGAGGACGGGTCACCACAGGGATCAGAGATGGAACGGACTGACGGGATGGCAGATAGTCAGCGTTCGGGAATCGGCAGGACCGGATGGCGAGGCAGGAGCGGCTCTAGAAGAGAGATAGGTAAGTATGGCACAGAGACACAAGGAGACCTGACTCCTAGCTTAGGAAACATGAAGAACAGGTCCCGCCCACTTGGACACTAAACCCCTTTATACCCTGTACCTGTGTGTTCAATTTCCTGTCAGTGGACGCTGGCCCTTTAAGAAAGGGTCAATGACCGCGCGCGCGCCCTAATGCGCATGCGCGAGGCCCGGGTGCCAGAAGCCAGGGCAGGGAGCGGTGAGCAGGAAGCAGGAGAGCCGGGCTGGGGCTGAGTAGCCGACGGGCGCCGGGAGCGGGGACCGGGCCGCCTGGAGACCGCAGGCAATGGAGGCTGGAGACCGGGGAGAGAAGCAGGGAAGCCGGGGAGCGTGGCAGGTGAGCCGGGGAGCAGAGCAGGGGACCCGGAGAGCGTGACACATAATCTTATAAACTGTGATACTTATTCTTATCTGAACCTAATAACAATATAATGTCCATATTGGGGAGGAAAAGAGTGTTTTTTAGAAAAAACGATTTAAAAAAAAAAAAAATAAATAAAATAAAAAAAATAAATAAATGGTATTTTATTGACAAGTTATTGTTTTGTTTTTTTTGCAGTAACTAACAATTGAAGAAACACCCACCACAGCAGCACGGAGTGTAGATTTAATGAAATGTCATTGACTGATTATTCCACATGTATCATAATAGAAATAAAGAAGTTATTGTAATCTATTGCGGCAATAATTTTATTTTTACACACTATGGACATATACAGGAGAATATATGGAATGCACTAAAAAGGTTTCATTTATGCTAGCTATGGCTAGAGACTGGGGTATGTGGTCATAACAGACTGCATTGCACTGTGTCTCCCCTTATCGCATCTCAGAAACGTCTGCTGGGAGTAACGGAGGTGCATAGGCTGACATAGAGACCAAAAGAAGTCCAAGTGACTCCTGAAATGATCCACAGTGTAAATGAAGCCACAATGTGGAAAAATTGGCAAGTTGCCCAGAAGCAAAATGGCGCTGACTCCAATGACTGAGCGGTCATGTGATCGTGAGCGGTGATGTGACCAAAAACGGGTGGATTCTGGGAGACGAGACAAACAAAGGAAACGTGTGGTTATGGTGTACATGCCCAGCTGCAAGCGGTGGGTGGGCGAGTCTGAAGCTTACAGGTGATTATATGTAAACAATAATGAAATGTGATTATGGGAATTAGAATGCCTTTATGTACCCCTTTCACCCCTTTCTGACACATGGTATGGACACTATTGGAAAAAGGTCAGCCTTTGACTGAAACGTCCTGTGATATGGGCCATTAAAGAAGATTTTATTTGAAAGAGAAGTGGAGTGCTGCCTTCTGATTTTTTGGAAATATATATATATATATATATATATATTTTATATTTACATATGTCAATATGTGGATTCTCTGAAACATAGGTCTAGGTGAGCAGCACAGAGCAGAGGCGATGGTGCATCAGAGCAGATCTTGACAGATGACACTGTATCAGGACCGCAGACAAACAAGAGGAGCAGGTAGCACAAATGAAGCAGAGTTAGGTGTGTGTATTTGTGGCGCCCCTGAGGCTTCAGTCACCAGAGTATTGCACTCAAATTTGGGTGTAATGCTAAACCCGGTTCCTGAGGAGGTCGGTCCCGGTTTCACCACTTACACACTCAAATGCACACCAGGTTGCCCTGTTCCCACTGGGGACTTGGCTAGGTCGGGTAATAAAGGGGTCACAGAAAAAAAGAGGATGTCCAGCTCTTCAGGCAAAGAATCACGTCTTTATTTCATCATGCAGACACAGAGAATGACATGACCAGCACTACGCGTTTCAGGTGAAAACACTCACCCTTAATCATGATGCTGGAGAGACGGCGCTACAGAGTTTATATGCAAATGCTAATTAGCAGAACAGATGTTTAAATCACTTAAGCACTTTACATATTCAAAAATAAAGTTACCATGAAAGTTATTACATGTAAAATAAAATGCAAATACAAATACAATATAGTTATCAATAGTTTTCTGGACTAAGGTAGGAATGTATATAAATTCTGACATATTAATTGTGGTGCACAAATATACATATGCAGATATAACATCTACAAGTAAGTGCACATAAAATATATGCAAATGCATGACTATATATATGAATGAATCTGCACATATATGAGGATGCACACAAGAATTTTTTATGTGCATAGCTACAATATTTTTTTTTAAATTGTATTTATCTCCCCCTCATGTGCTATTGAAAAATCATGCTACCTTTAATTACAATTTTGGGTGCAAAATGACCAGAGTTGCCTAAAATGACTCATTTTTGTGCAAGCGCTGTACTCCAATGAATTTTTAATAAATTTTTTTAGGGACATTTTTTTTTTTTAAGAAATTTTTTTTTTTATTTTTTTTATTATATAGAATTTTTTTTCCCGGTTTATTAATATTAGGCTGTACCCAACTGAGTGAGAGGAAAATATATATTGTGTTCAAGCAGAGGCCACCAAATCGTATTGTGAGTTATAATTATCTGTCAGATAATACTGACAGAATAACCAAACTCTAAGGCTATGTTCGCACGTTGCGTTTTTTTCCGCGTTTTTGCAGCGTTTTTGGCTGCAGCGTTTTTGCGCAAAAACGCATGCGTTTTTGATTGCCAGCAAAGTCTATGGGAAAAGCAGAAATCCTGTCTGCACTTTGCTTTTTTTTCTGCAGCGTTTAATTTGCATATTTGTGGTCAAAAACCATGCTGAAAAAGAAGCAGCATGTCAGTTGTTTTTGCCATTTCCTTAACATTGGAGTCAATGAGAAATGGCAAAACGCAACCAAAATCACAATTCCTCCGTTTTTCATGCTTTTTACCTGCTTTTCCACTGCGTTTTGGCTCCAAAAACGCATGCTTTTCTGGACAAAATTTAATGGGTTCTAATGTTCCTTTACACACACACAATAACCGAAAATTTAAATGTTAAAAAATTAGAAACTTCACCTATTTTTCTGATAAAATGTGCATAACCACTATTTTTTCATTAAAATTGATAATTTCCCATATAGTTTTATTAAAAGTTAATTTTATACTTTTTTTCCCTTTTTTCATTCTTTTTGACTAATTCAACTTTATTTCTCAGTGTCTTGATCTCAAAAAACGCATCTGCAGAAACGCAGGTGAAAACGCAGGTAAAAAGAGCTAAAAACGCGGTAAAAACGCATGCGTTTTTAGCGCTAAAAAATGGTCAAAAGCCATTTGGTCAAAAACCAAGGGAAGGAAAACGTGCAGAATAAACTGCAGGTACTCCGACGCAACGTGCGCACATAGCCTTAGCCGCAGGGTGCATTTTTAGTTCCTCTTGAAATTGTTGAAATTTAATCCCAAATGCTGTAATCAGAAATGAATGCATTGCAAAATCCAGTTGTGGCACTTTTAGAGTTTGGTTATTCTGTCAGTATTATCTGACAGATAATTATAACTCACAATACGATTTGGTGGCCTCTGCTTGAACACAATATATATTTTCATCTCACTCAGTTGGGTACAGCCTAATATTAATAAACCGGGAAAAAAAATTCTATATAATAAAAAAAAAAAAAAAAAAAAAATTTCTTAAAAAAAAAACATTTTCCCTAATAAAATGTATTAAAAATTCATTGGAGTACAGCGCTTGCACAAAAATGGGTCATTTTAGGCAACTCTGGTCATTTTGCACCCAAAATTGTAATTAAAGGTAGCATGATTTTTCAATAGCACATGAGGGGGAGATAAATACTTTTTTAAAAAAAAATATTGTAGCTATGCACATAAAAAATTCTTGTGTGCATCCTCATATATGTGCAGATTCATTCATATATATAGTCATGCATTTGCATATATTTTATGTGCACTTACTTGTAGATGTTATATCTGCATATGTATATTTGTGCACCACAATTAATGTCAGAATTTATATACATTCCTAACTTAGTCCAGAAAACTATTGATACCTATATATTTGTATTTGCATTTTATTTTACATGTAATAACTTTCATGGTAATTTTATTTTTGAATATGTAAAGTGCTTAAGTGATTTAAACATCTGTTCTGTTAATTAACATTTGCATATAAACTCTGTAGCGCCGTCTCTCCAGCATCATGATTAAGGGTGAGTGTTTTCACCTGAAACGCGTAGTGCTGGTCATGTCATTCTCTGTGTCTGCATGATGAAATAAAGACGTGATTCTTTGCCTGAAGAGCTGGACATCCTCTTTTTTCTGCATTTCATTGGGCTGTGGCAGTGCCTGTCCGTGCTCCGGGACGGAATCGGGATTGAGCCTTACACGGTGAGCTGATTCATATAAATTGAATAAAGGGGTCACCGACAGAGAGGCATTTACAGGATGCCCTCAACATGGGCCCCAGTCCCACTAGCTTAGGACCTGAGAGGGGGGAGGTGCAGCCAGCAGGGGGAGTCAGGAGCCAACACAACAGTCTAGAGAGTTCTTCAGCAGGAGAGGAAGGGAGTAGTCGTCTCGCGGGCGGAGGAGGGGACGCCGCGCTCTCCCACTGCTGCTCGGGTCCGGCCGCCACGGCCGCTGCGGCCTGCTGCTGCTCGGTGGCTCGAGCGATGAGCCGGATCCCGGGGACTCTAGCGGCGCTCCTCGCCCGTGAGTGAAAGGGGGTTGTTGGGTGTGGGGATGGTTTATTGTCCGTGACGCCACCCACGGTTGTGGTGATTTGTAGCACCACCGCTGCTCAATATGGGGATCCTGGGAGTGGTGATGCGGAGCAGCCGGTTGTTGTGTTGCCCCTCCGTGGGTAGGGGTTGGTGATCCCGGGGCCCAGGGATGGTGTGGAAGGTGCAGGGCCTGGTGGGCGCAGGGACGCGGGGGCAGCACTGTGCCTTGCGGCACTGTGGTACTCACTCAGCCTGAGACGTTGACACAGTTTTACGGTAAACCACACGGCTGGAAAGACGGTTTCCACGGACGGCTGCACTTGCTCTCCCAGTAGGTAACGGTGATGTCCCTCTGACCTGCACCTAGTGTTTCTGTGTTGGTAGCGATGGGTTCCCACCGGTAACCCGCTCCCCGGCTTGGATATGGGCCGGAGGAGCCCTACTTTGCCCGCAGACGCTGGCCCCGAGGAACTGGTGCCCTGGCGGTGGCGGTGTTCCTCCTTAATGGTTGGACTTTTGCCTTCAGTCGGGACTTGGTTGTTGGGGGATCGACGTCCCCTTCACTGACGAATTTGGCAAATTATGGCGACTCCTAGCCTTGCCGGGGTCCGAGAGGCCCCTGCCCTGGTGCTGACTGTCCTTCGTATACTGCTCCAGACCGCCGGGCCACTACCCGTCCGTGGTCCTTCCAGCAACCTCTGAGCAGTCCCCCTCCAGACGATCACTGCTGTTGCTGACCTTGCTGACACTGTCCTGCACTTAGCCGGACCAACTTCAGGTCTTTCTACGCTCACTTTTACTCCTTTCTTCTTTGCTCCACTACCACTTCACTTTCACTTAGCTCCTCTACCACTTCCTTCTACTTTGCACTTCCACTTCTATCTTCACTCTTCCTCTCCCTAAACTCAACTTTACTCGAGCCCTGCCTGGGCTAATCTGCCTGGTACTTCCTGCCTCCAGGGCTGTGTACTCCTCGGTGGGCGGAGCCAACCACCTGGCCCACCCCCTGGTGTGAACATCAGCCCCTGGAGGAAGGCAACAAGGATTTTAGTAGCTTTGGTGTTCCTAACTGGGATGTAGGGTGTGGTGGTGTGATGACCTGTGACCCCTGGCTTGCCCAGGGCGTCACAGTCGCATCTCAGAGGTGCTTTGGTGGAAAGGAGGAGAAAGCTCACACGGTTGCCGTGGGGAGAGTGAATCTGCTCCCCTTGGAACTGACGCCATGCAGGGCGGCAGGACCCTAGGGAACATCATACTTCACTATGGTTTTCCAGAATCTGCCTGGATGGGGAAAGTTTCAAAATTCCCTGACCACACAGCACCCGACAGCACAGTGACATATAGGATCCAAAGTTTCGCTTCAAGCTGGACCCTACATCGGAACCGCGGCACTTGCAGATAGTGACAAGAGTACATCTCGTGAAATCCAGGGTCCCCTCGTAGCTTCAAGCTAGGGGATCCACAAACAGACATTACAAGGAAAAAGTCACCGAACACCAAACCGGACTGATCTCTAAAAGATTCGGGTTCGAAGGAGCTCATCGTAGCAAGTGACTGGTATTACCTGGGTGAGCGGCATCATACAAAAATGAGTAAAAAACCTGGAACTGCAGCTATAGACTCTGACTCTTTATTACCCGTACTTTCGCTCTGAGCCGCCATTGCTACTCCCCTCATCATCCTCCCCGGGGCCCGCTCTACCTGTGGAGAGCGATACCATCCCTGGCTGCTACTACCATCCGCCCCGGAGATCAGCGACAGCAGCGACGGCCCATTCCCTGGCCGCATACCATAGGTGGTGTCACGACAAACACCTCACAATTACCCCCATCATCCTTCCCCAGCCATCTTCTGTACGCCTCGGGGCAACGGAGCAGTGCTAGGCCGCCCGTGACAATGACAGTCGACGGCCCGGCGATGAGTAGGTTAAATGCACCTGCCACGTGTGGCGCTACGTATACACTTGGGAAATGTAACTGTATTAGAAAATGGTATCGTCAGGCAGGGAAACAGTTAATCACAGGAATACAGTTTGGTATTTTTCTGAAGGGTAATGATTAAACACAGGAGTAACTAAGAAATAAATGCAGTCTGTTATTTTCCTGCAGTACAATGAATTGGAGCTGTGATGTAACAAAGCAGTCAATGCAAACTAGAGACATGCTTAAAGAAGTGCATAACCTTGACTGCAAAGACTCGGTGTGAACAGGACTGAGAACTGCTGTGAAGATTCAGTAACTGTGTTTTGAGAGATTGTGTGGAGAACATCTAGTAATGCTTTTTGTAGCAGGGCAGTCAGGAGTAGTTGAGGCGACCCCTTGCTGGTAAAATGAATGGGAGTATTATAAGGCTGAAAAATATGGATCAGGAGAGCAGACTGTCAGTCATTACATGTCTCACACTGGTAACGCCCCCTTTCATTTAAAATAAGTTTTGGAAGCAGATTCTCAAGGAGATCAGTGTCCAGCCCATAGATCTTAACAGCTCATCTACATATAAGAAAAATGTAGCTTTCTTTGGAATAAGACATCACATCACAGATATCAAGATATAATTTTATTCAACGTTCTATGACTTGTATGCCCATATAGATAGATACCCAAGCACCTGACCTCTGTTTGAGAACGCCCTAAAATGTCTATGGTGATGATGACGACAGAAGAGTTAAGCGAGCTTTACACGCTACGATTTATCAAACAATATGTCGTCGGGGTCACGTCATAAGTGACGCACATCCGGAATCGTTTGACATATCGTAGCATGTGACAGCTACGAGCGAGTGTGAACGAGCAAAAATACTCACCTTATCGTTGCTCGTTGACACATTGCTCATTTTCTAAAAATCGAACGTCCGGTTGTTCATTGTTCCCGAGGCAGCACACGTCGCTCCTTGTGACACCCCGGGAATAATGAACTACAGCTTACCTGCGTCCCGCCGGCAATGAGGAAGGAAGGAGGTGGGCGGGATGTTTAAGTCCCGCTCATCTCCGCCCCTCCGCTTCTATTGGCCGTCCGCTGTGTGACGTCGAATGCCCCTCCCCCTTCAGGAAGTGGATGTTCGCCGCCCACAGAGAGGTCGTTTGGAAGGTAAATACGTGTGACGGGTGTTACGACTTTGTGCGATACGGGCAAGAAATTGCCCATGCTGCACAAACGATGGGGGCGGGTGCGATCGCAAATGCGATCGCACAACAAATTGATACCTGTAAAGCAGGCTTTAGTCAGGTTACCTGAGAAACCTGCTGTGAACAAGTGAAATGGCAGGCAGCCATAGGAGATGAGAGCAAGGCCCGGTGCTGGAGCCAGGACAGATGAGTAACAATATTTCATCAATATACTGGCACACTGAAACTAGGGGAGGTCTGGGGTGAGGCCAAAAACTGAACTAAACAGGGGAAATACAACACAGGTACACTGGGAACACTTTAACAACAGTAGGCCTAGCGCTAGTGAGAGGGAAGATGGACACCTCCTCACTTACCTGCCGCTGTACCCTGCACTCCTAGCCAGTCCCTATACAGGTTCCTCACCTGTTGCCATGTCGGAACCTGAAGCCCAGAGGTGACCCTACAATAGTCCCTGCTTAGGGAGTGGGCAGGTCAAAGATACTAGCCTCAATGCTGCACTGAAACAACACACTGGGAAAGGAAGACAGACAGAGGGGAAACTACCACAACAGACTACTGCAGTCAGTACGAGGACTGCAGCCACGCCAGAAACTCCAAGAGAGGGTCTCAGCAGCTCCTTCTTCCTCCAAGACCAGAATACTAATGAATCAAGAATAACTGGCACCCTCTGCTGGGAGCAGAGGGTATATAAAGGGACTGGGAATGGTCAAACCGGAAACACCTGATCAGGAGTCTGAAGCTGCTGCAAAGCAAACTGACATTAACCCTCTCTATGCCAAAGGAACGAAAACCACACTTAAGGCTGGTTTCGCAATTGCGTTGTTTTGACGGGAACGGGTTCCGTCACAAATGCAGTACAGTTCATTTATTTACAGTGGAAGCGTGACACAATGCTATTCTGTGCTTCATACACTACCCGCATGTGTCCACATGGTCTCGCGCTTCCACTGTAAATAAATGAACTGTACTACATTTGTGACGTAACCCGTTCCCGTCAAAACAACGCACTTAATAGCAGAGTCTCACCAGGTAAAGTGAGACGCAGACCCAGAACTTGTCACTAATCTCTTACAGCAGAGAGACGATCGTGACACATACACTTTGGCATGGAGGATATCATGTGCAGCATTCTTGTAGAGTACACATAGAGTGCGTAACAATAAAATGGAGCCACTCTCAACTGTTTCAAGTGGATTAGTTCAGTATAGAACATGTACGTAGTATGGACAGATAAAAATACAGTACATGGGGTAACATGCAGTTGTGCCGCCCCCGTGCCAGCAGCCGCCGCTGCTCGGATTCGGACCTTCTTGGGGGTGGCTCGAGGGTCTCCAGACCCAGGGGTCTTGCGGACACGCCGAATAAAAAGGGGGACGTAGATGTACGGGCTAGGCCGTATTAAGTTTGTGACACCACCCACGGTGTGTGGTGAGGTGGGACACCACCGCTGTTGTTGTGGGGCACCTGGAGGTGATGTAGTGGCAGTTGGATGTTAACCCCTCCGTGGGTAGGGATGGTCGCCCCGGGACCCAGTGTCTTTGTGTAGGGTGTAGCAATGGCAAGGACCGGCGCGCCTGGACATGCGGGAGAATGTTTGGTTACTCACAGTAAATGAATCACACGAGTCTTTTGGTAAACCAAGGTGCTGGTGGCCGACCGCCGTGGCCAGTTGCATTCAGGCCCCCCATCCAGGCTGGTGGTCGCTGTCTTTTCCCTCTGCACTTGCTTTGTGTATGGTGGACTGCCTGGTCTGGAACTCAGGAATCCGCTCCCGGCTGGATGTGGCCTAAGGAGATGTGCCCGCAGAAGCTGGCCCGTGGGATCTATGGGCCCTGGCGGTGGCCTCCTATCCCTATCAGTGGGCTGTTGTCTTCTTTTAGGGACTTTGGGTGGGACAGGACCTATAATCCTGCCCTCAATTGGTTAGTTAGCTAGGCCGCTGGTTTCGGTCCTGGCTTCAGGGTCCGAGTACCCCCTTTGTGCTACGGTTTCCAGGTCAGTTCCTGTGTCGGTACCGGCGGGCTGCAACCCTGTCCCGGTCCACCTCGGTTCTGCCGAGCAGTCTTCCTGTCTCTTGCTGACGGAGACCACCGTCTGCCACCTAGCCAAGGTACCAGGGCTCCGACCCTGGCACCGTTCAACTTGAACTTCCTCTGCTGGAGCTACACCTAGCTCCAGCCCACACTCCTCTCCACTTGAACTACAAACTTCATCTGGTTGTTTTCCTGTGCCGGGCTGTCTAGACCCCTGGGTGGGCGTGTCCAACTGCCAGGTCACGCCCACTGGTGTGTCTATCTTTTCCTAAGGGGGGGTGACTAGGGTTTCAGGTCGGCTGTGTGTTTCCTAAGTGAGGGAAGGTGTTGTGCAGGGGCCTATCTGTGACTGCCTGGTTTTGCCAGGGTGTCACACAGTCATGTAGACTCTATAACTCACAGAGATAAGTCTGTGCATACAGTGTAGTAAGTTCACTTCCAGGGGATTTTGTCTACCAGCCCCCAATGTCATGCACTCATTCAAAGGCATTTTTCCAGTTAAATGCACACGTTGATTTGCTGGCCTAATTCAGCACTGTCTGTGACACTGTGTGTCAACTGGGGTTTAAAGCTAATGCGCCGACAAAAGAGCAATGGCAGGAATAGCTTTACTATACAATGCACAGTGTATGTCAACATTATAATGTAGTTTACTTATACACAGCGTGAAGTCTTGATGACCCCACCTGCATAATTAGGAGGAGTCCTAGCATAGATATTGGACTGAGCTCTAACAGTTTTAGGGCTCAAAATGGGCGTCCGTTTTTTTTTTTAAATTTAAAATAATAGATCTGTTACAAACGGATGACAACTGGACTGGTGAACAGAACCTTAGGGTACCTTCACACTTAGCGATGCAGCAGCGATCCGACCAGCGATCTGACCTGGTCAGGATCGCTGCTGCATCGCTACATGGTCGCTGGTGAGCTGTCAAACAGGCAGATCTCACCAGCGACCAGTGAACAGCCCCGAGCCAGCAGCGACGTGCAAGCGACGCTGCGCTTGCACGGAGCCGCCGTCTGGAAGCTGCGGAGACTGGTAACTAAGGTAAACATCGGGTATGGTTACCCGATGTTTACATTAGTTACCAGCGCACACCGCTTAGCTGTGTGTGCAGGGAGCAGGGAGCCGCGCACACTGAGCGCTGGCTCCTTGCTCTCCTAGCTACAGTACACATCGGGTTAATTAACCCGATGTGTACAGCAGCTACATGTGCAGAGAGCCGGAGCCGGCAGCACAGGCAGCGTGAGAGCGGCGGAGGCTGGTAACTAAGGTAAATATCGGGTAACCACCTTGGTTACCCGATGTTTATCTTGGTTACAAGCTTACCTCAGCTGTCAGACGCCGGCTCCTGCTCTCTGCTCGCTTCATTTGTCGCTCTCTCGCTGTCACACACAGCGATCTGTGTGTCACACCGGGAGAGCGCCTTTGAAGAAAACGAACCAGGGCTGTGTGTAACGAGCAGCGATCTCGCAGCAGGGGCCAGATCGCTGCTCATTGTCACAAACAGCGAGATCGCTAATGAGGTCACTGCTGCGTCACAAAAAGCGTGACTCAGCAGCGATCTCGGCAGTGAGCTCGCTGTGTGTGAAGCACCCCTTACAATCCACTCAATCATTACTTTTAATTGCAGATAAGTGGTATATTCAGTGAAAATGATAGGACTAAAAATAGGACGAGATAACATGAGGGTAACTACAACTAATTTTTTTATTTATAAACATATAATTGTCATAGGAAAACAAATGTTGCAATTAGCAAGAAGATAATGAAACTAGCCATAGCTTGAACTCCTGCATTGTTTTCAGTAGGCAGACTTAGATTACTCTCTCTAAATAAGAACATTATGGCTTTGTGCTTCGTAATTAAAAGCTTGTAATAGAGGAAAAATACAAATGTAGAATTCACTGAAACATTAGATCTTTTATAAAGTACATTTAATGTTAGTAAAGAGACAATCTTCGTACATCAAAGGATTCACATTTTATAAATCAACGTAGATGGTAGATGAACCGACGAGGGGACATAATTTGCTAGATCTGGTCCTGTCAAATAGACCGGATACAATTTCAGATCTACAGATCCAGGAGCACTTGGGCACCAGCGGTCATAATATGGTAAGCTTCAAAGTAATATTTAATAGAACATTTCAAAAGGGAAATGCTAAAACCTGGAATTTTAGGAAAGTTGATTTCAACAAATTAAGGGAAGAGCTTAAATGTGTAGATTGGGATAATGTTATGGTAACTGGGGATACCGAACATAAATGGGGTAGGTTTAAGGATATGCTCCTAGAGTCCTGTAAAAAACTTATACCCTCTGGTAATAAAATGTTCAGGAATAAAAAGAAACCACTATGGATAAATAAGACAGTACAAAGTATAATAAAACAAAAACAAAGGGTGTTTAAAATCTTGAAGCCTGAGAATACAGAAATAGCATTTCAGAAGTATAAAGATATCAATAGGAAATGCAAAAAGAAATCACGCAAGCAAAACTAGCTACTGAAACAAAAATCGCCAATGACATTAATATAAATCCCAAAATCTTTTATAAATACATTAATGCCAAAAGGAAAACAAAGGATGGTATCGGCCCTTTAAAATATAATAACAAGTTAGTTATAGAGGACAAACAAAGACTGAGATATTAAACAGGCACTTCTCATCTGTGTTCACCAAGGAACTGACTGTACCAGGGATCATTCAACAAGTGAAAAATCAAAGTTCACCACCCGATATAATTAATTTAACACAAGATGTACGCCTATGTCTGGGTAAATTAAACATTGACAAATCCCACGGGCCAGATGGAATTCATCCACGAATATTGAGGGAATTGAGCTCTGTAATTGACAGACCGCTGTATCTCATCTTTTTAGACTCGCTTGTAACAGGGCTGGTGCCTCAGGAGGATTGCTGATGTGGTACCAATATTTAAAAAAGGTAAGAGGATAGATACAGGCAACTACCATCCAGTAAGCCTGACATCAGTAGTATGCAAAGTTTTTGAGGGCATTTTAAGGGATGACAGGCAAAAATATATTGCAGAAAATTATATAATAACTGACAGACAGCATGGATTCTTGAAAGATAAGTAATGTCTAACCAACCTGTTGGAGTTCTATGAGGGGGTAAGTGCAAACCTGGATATTGGTAATACAGCTGATGTGATTTATTTGGACTTGGCAAAGGCATTTGATACTGTACCACATAATAGCCTCGTTCTAAAGCTACAGAAGCAAGGACTAGGGGAAACTATATGCAACTGGGTAAGGAATTGGCTAAAAGATAGGAAACAAAGAGTAGTCATAAATGGTACATTCTCTAAATGATCTATAGTAAGCAGTGAGGACCGCAGGGATCTGTGTTAGGATCGATTCTTTTTAATCTCTTTATTAATGACCTTGTGGATGGGATTGATAGTAAAGTCTTTGCTGATGACACCAAACTATGTAGGATATTAAAAACTGACCTTGATAGTACAATATTACAAAAAGATCTGGATAAGATGTCAGAATGGGCAGATACTTGGCAAATGAGTTTTAATGTTGATAAATGTAAAGTAATGCACCTAGGACGGAGTAATCCTGTAACTGCGTATACATTAAATGGAAGTAAACTCAGGACTACAGAACAGGAGAAGGACTTGGGTATTTTCATTACAAATAAGCTGAGCAGCAGCACTCAATGTCAAGCAGCAGCTGCTAAAGCAAACAAGATTCTAGGGTGTATAAAAAGAGAGATTAGATCCCGTGATCCCAATGTATTGTTACCCCTCTATGAATTACTTGTAAGGCCACATCTCGAATATGGGAAACAGTTTTGGGCTCCACATTTTGAAAAGGACATTCAGAAGTTAGAGTCAGTTCAAAGGCGGCAACTAGACTACTACAAGGAATGGAAGGCCTCACTTATGATGAGAGGTTCAAAAAGTTACATATGTTTAGCTTAGAAAAAAGACGTCTCAGAGGAGATCTCATTTATATGTATAAATACATGTGTGGTCAATATAAAGGACTGGCACATGACTTATTTCTTCCAAAGACAATACTAAGGACCAGGGGGCACTCACTGCGAGTGGAAGAAAAGCGATTCCAACAGCTAAATAGGAAAGGGTTCTTTACAGTTAGAGCAGTCAGACTGTGGAATGCCCTACCACAAGAGGTAGTAATGGCAGATACTATAACAGCTTTTAAAAAAGGGCTCGATGATTTCCTCAGTACACACAACATTGTTGGTTATAAGTGATTTAGGGACAAAATGTAGAATTGGTGGAGGAAGGGTGAACTAGATGGACCCAGGTCTTTTTTCAACCTAAGTAACTATGTAAAATTTTGAAAAACTATACAAGTCCATCAATCCTAGAAATGGACCACAAATGTTTGATATTATTACAGCTGTTCTCAACACTAATGTCACTCCTGAATATTAAAGGGAACCTGTGATCAGATTGCTGCATCCCAAATCATGGAAGAAATGAATCAGAGACTCACTGTGTGATTGCAGCCGGGTATTTTTTACTCTGAAATGTGTTTCACAGTAAACATACTTTGAAGAGCTGGTCGGGGACTATGTGCCTTGGCTGACTAGTCTGATGTGGTCCCTGGCTGGTTTCTCCCCCCCTTTAACTTTTTGACTGTTTGATCCAGGGCTGTGGAGTCGGTAAGCCAAACCTTCGACTCCGACTCCGACTCCGACTCCTCAAATTCTCTTGCACCGACTCCGACTCCGGCTCCGACTCCGACTCCGGCTCCGACTCCGGCTCCGACTCCGACTCCTACATATATTGCTTATAGTTAGGTGAAAAATTTATTGTAGTACATGAATATGTGTATGTGAACATCAGACATTTAATAATTTTTATGATACAATAATCAAGATATTTGGATAGAACATAAAATATATTTATTGGAATACAACTTTAGAACACAAAAAACTGTAATAAATTGTAAATATGTAATACACTATGTAATATACAGTAGATTACATATATATCTTGTGTGTGTGTATATACACTGTATATATATATATATTATATATATTACATATTTACAATTTATTAGTTTTTTTGTGTTCTAAAGTTGTATTCCAATAAATATTTTATGTTCTATCCAAATATCTTGATTATTGTATCATAAAAACAATTAAATGTCTGATGTTCACATTGTACTACAATAAATTTTTCACTTAAATATAAGCATTATACTAAATGTTGTTATTTAGTAAAATATTCAGCACATTCTGCATTGCACTCCTGTCCCCAATTTATTATATATTTTAGGAGTCGGAGTCGGTGCATTTTATACCGACTCCGACTCCACCAAAATGAGCTCCGACTCCGACTCCGACTCCACGAGTCCGACTCCGACTCCACAGCCCTGGTTTGATCTTTCCCTTTATACATATAGTGAGAGATCTGTCAGTAAACTAGACCTGGGTGGGAAGAAGCCAGTCGAGGATCGCAGCAGACTAATTCACCAAGGCACATAACCAGCTTTTCAAAGTATGCTTAGTTTAAAACACTATAGCGTTTCAGCATAAAACATCATACCTCCCAACTTTTCAAGAAAGGGAAGAGGGACAAAGTATGCCGCCGTGGCAAATTTTGACCACACCCCTAGCCACACCCATTTGGCGGTAAGGGTCATTCAGCAGATGTCCCGAACTGTTCATTCATATTCATAGCAGTCAGAATTTTTTTATATTTCTATGTGTCACTATATGACATGTTGCTTATTTGTGCCTATAAGGCCGTGTTCACACGTTGCATAAATTCTGTTTCTTTTTGTTTCTGTCTGCACCAAACTACACAATAACAATCTTCTCTGTTTTTTCCATTTTTGCTGCATTTTTTTCTGCCTTTTCTCCATTATTTAATGTGTTTTTCGTTCAGATGTGAATCTGCGTTTTTAGTGTTTTTATTGTACAGAGAAGCTTTTTCCTGCATTTTTTTTAAGCTCCACATAGAAACCTCCAGAGAAACACCCCCCCCCCCCCGAAAACCGCAGAATTCAGCGGCGTCTTTTCATGGAATCACATCCACTCTGCTTGGACAATTAAACACAGCAGAATAAATGTGCAAAAACACAGCAGAAAAAAATGCAGCATTTACACTACATGGGAACACGAACTAATTGTCCAAGCAAATGGATGAGACGTCAGGAAATCTCCGCCCCTGGTGCGTGGAAAGACGTCGCTGAACTGTGCGGATTTGGTGTTTCTTTCTTTATAAGCTTCAGGATTCACATCAGCAACAAACATGTATCAAATAAAGGGACAATGCATAAAAAATACCGCAAACACGCAATAATCAGAGAACATTGTTATTGCACTCGTGGCGCGGACACCTGCAGAAAAAATGCAGTATTAACGCTATGTGTGAACACGGCCTCAGTGATCCATTTTTATTACATTTTTTATGGGTTTTAATAAAGAAAAATAATAAATTGCGCCATTTTTTTCTCCCCATAAATAACCTGATCGCTGCGTTGTTCGGGTCGTTACGATTACAGGGACACCAAATATGTCCATGTTATTTGCTGATTTGTGATGTTATATTATATTATTTTATAAAAAAGTGTAATGAAATTACATTATTCTATTTTTTTATTATTTTTAGTAACTTTATTAGAAGAAAAAAAAATCCTCTTTTCCTCTCTCTCTAGAATACAGGAGATAGAGACACTGCTGTGTACAATGGAGCTGTGTCCTGTGTAATCTGCTGTGTAAGAGGCTGCATTGTAGGTTCATTTATGTAAAATCCTCCCTCTGACATCATCAATCCTAGTGGCTCAACAGCTAGAGCAGCTAGGAAAGCTAGGAGGCTGCTGAACACAAGTTTTGAATGTTGCTGGTTTGAATCCAAGGTGGTGAAAATAAAAAAAAAATTGCATTTGTATTTTTTTCCTCATTTCTTTATAGTAGTTTTATGGGAACAAATGAATCTGACTCTTTCCTTCACCTACATTGAGATACAGTATTTATCTATCTATCTATATCTATCCCTCTATCTATCTATCTATCTATCTATCTCTATCTATCTATGATTCTATCTATCTCTCTATCTATGATTCTATCTATCTCTCTATCTATGATTCTATCTATCTCTCTATGATTCTATCTATCTATCTATGATTCTATCTATAATTCTATCTATCTATCTATGATTCTATCTCTATCTATCTATTATCTGTCGTGTATCTATATATACCTCTATCATCCATCCCTCTATCATCCATCATCCCACTATCATCCATCCATCCCTCCCTCCATTCATCCCTCCATTCATCCCTCCATTCACCCCTCTATCCCTCCATTCATCCCTCCATTCATCCATCCCTCCCTCTATCCCTCCCTCTATCCCTCCCTCTATCCCTCCATTCATCCCTCCATTCATCCCTCTATCATCCATCCATCCCTCCCTCTATCCCTCCATTCATCCCTCTATCCCTCCATTCATCTCTCTATCATCCATCCATCCCTCCCTCTATCCCTCCATTCATCCTTCCATTCATCCCTCTATCATCCATCCATCCCTCCCTCTATCCCTCCATTCATCCCTCTATCATCCATCCCTCCCTCCCTCTATCCCTCCATTCATCCCTCTATCATCCATCCATCCCTCCCTCTCTCCCTCCATTCATCCCTCTATCATCCATCCATCCCTCCATTCATCCATCCCTCCCTCCCTCCATCCATCTTTGCAGCTGAATAATCTGCTTCTGGTGTCTCACCTGCAGTATAGAGGTCAAGATAACAAAATCTTGCCATGGGTTTCAATACAGGCAGTAGCTCAGTGGTAAAGCTGCTGCCTTTGCAACAATGAACTCACAGTTCCACGGGGTCGAGTCCCGGCCATTCAGAAAATACAGAGTCGATGATAATTTAATTTAATTTATTCCCTTCACTGAGGGGAGGAGCCGGGACATCAGCTGTGAGCTGCGGGAGTGCGGGACACACCTCTAAAATTGTGGCAGTCCTGCAGAATCCGGGACGGTTGGGAGGTATGTAAAACATACCTTACTTTACTGTCACATTGAGTTTCTGATTCATGCTGCTGCCTGTGGTTTTTGGCAGCATAAATCCGATAACAGGGTCCCTTAAGCCCGCTACACACGCTTCAATATATCTCACAATCCGTCGTTGGGGTCAAGTTGTAAGTGACGCACATCCAGCATTGTTTGTGAGGTATCTGCGTGTGACAGCTACGTGCGATCAGGATTGAACGCAAAACCGTTGATCGCAAACACATCGTATCTTTGTCTAGAATTGAGCGTTTTCTTGCACGAACCTAGTCAATTGTAACGTGTGACATCCCTCATACGATTTTGGTGTCTGATGCTATGTGCGCAGGTGTGCGCTCTGCACCGCAGCTTAAAAAAGGTCCGCTTCAGAGCGCAGCTGAAAAGCTGCGTTCTGAAGCGCCTCACAATGTCTGTCATTCAGTAATCTCTGTCAGTCGGTCACTATCTCTGTCCCTCACTCTCTGTCCATGTCAGTCTATCCCTCTCCCCCCCTCTCTCATACTCACTGATCCCCGATCCTCGGCGCGTCGCTGCACAGCATTCACACTGCTCCGGCGGCTTTTACTATTTTGAAAAAGCCGGCCGCCCATTAAACAATCTCGTATTCCCTGCTTTCCCCGCCCACCGGCGCCTATGATTGGTTACAGTGAGACACGCCCCCACGCTGAGTGACAGGTGTCACACTGCACCCAATCACAGCAGCCGGTGGGCGTGTCTATACTGTGCAGTGAAATAAATAATTAAATAATTTAAAAAAACGGCGTGCGGTCCCCCCAAATTTTAAAACCAGCCAGATAAAGCCATATGGCTGAAGGCTGGTATTCTCAGGATGGGGAGCTCCACGTTATGGGGAGCCCCCCAGCCTAACAATATCAGCCAACAGCCGCCCAGAATTGCCGCATACATTAGATGCGACAGTTCTGGGACTGTACCCGGCTCTTCCCGATTTGCCCTGGTGCGTTGGCAAATCGGGGTAATAAGGAGTTAATGGCAGCCCATAGCTGCCAATAAGTCCTAGATTAATCATGTCAGGGGTCTATGAGATACCTTCCATGATTAATCTGTAAATTACAGTAAATAAACACACACACCCGAAAAAATCCTTTATTAGAAATAAAAAACACAAACATATACCCTGGTTAACCACTTTAATCAGGCCAAAAAAGCCCTCCATGTCCGGCGTAATCCAGGATGCTCCAGCGTTGCTTCCAGCGCTGCTGCATGGAGGTGACCGGAGCTGCAGCAGACACCGCCGCTCCTGTCACCTCCACACAGCAACTGAAGACAGCCGCGCGATCAGCTGAGCTGTCACTGAGGTTACCCGCGACCACCGCTGGATCCAGTGACAGCGGGTAACCTCAGTCACAGCTCAGCTGATCGCGCGGCTGTCTTCAGTTGCTGCGTGGAGCTGACAGGAGCGGCGGTGTCTGCTGCAGCTCCGGTCACCTCCATGCAGCAGAGCTGGAAGCGACGCTGGAGCATCCTGGATTACACCGGACATGGAGGGCTTTTTTGGCCTGATTAAAGTGGTTAACCAGGGTATATGTTTGTGTTTTTTATTTCTAATAAAGGATTTTTTCGGGTGTGCGTGTTTATTTACTGTAATTTACAGATTAATCATGGAAGGTATCTCATAGACGCCTGACATGATTAATCTAGGACTTATTGGCAGCTATGGGCTGCCATTAACTCCTTATTACCACGATTTGCCAACGCACCAGGGCAAATCGGGAAGAGCCGGGTACAGTCCCAGAACTGTCGCACCTAATGTATGCGGCAATTCTGGCAGGCTGTTGGCTGATATTGTTAGGCTGGGGGGCTCCCCA
Organism: Anomaloglossus baeobatrachus; assembly: GCF_048569485.1. NCBI lineage: Eukaryota > Metazoa > Chordata > Amphibia > Anura > Aromobatidae > Anomaloglossus > Anomaloglossus baeobatrachus. The sequence goes on from NC_134360.1 coordinate 79,383,889, forward strand.
TAACGTGGAGCTCCCCATCCTGAGAATACCAGCCTTCAGCCGTATGGCTTTATCTGGCTGGTTTTCAAATTTGGGGGGACCGCACGCCGTTTTTTTAAATTATTTAATTATTTATTTCACTGCACAGTATAGACCCGCCCACCGGCTGCTGTGATTGGGTGCAGTGTGACACCTGTCACTCAGCGTGGGGGCGTGTCTCACTGTAACCAATCATAGGCGCCGGTGGGCAGGCAAAGCAGGGAATACGAGATTGTTTAACGGGCGGCTGGCTTTTTCAAAATAGTAAAAGCCGTCGGAGCAGTGTGAATGCCGTGCAGCGCCGGGGATCGGGGATTGGTGAGTATATGGGAGAGGGCTGCTCAGTTCAGTTACTCAGGAGTTTAGCGGTCACCGGTGAGCCCTTCACAGGTGACCGCTAATCAGGACGCGACACAGACAGAGCCGCAGCATGGCAATGAAGTCGGGTGAAGATCACCCGAGTTCATTCTGACAGTGCGGCTCTGTCTGTGTCTGCTGTCATCTGCCATTCAGCTCTGCTACATGGCTGTCTGTGTCTGCTGTCAGCAGCCATGTAGCAGAGCTGAACGGCAGATGACATAGTAAAAACGCATCCCTACACATTACACACGCTTGTCAAGTCAATAAATAAAAAAAATAAAGGGTGCCCAATGCATACGTCACAGAACACATGATCTAAAGGATCGCACACAAAATTGATCAATTTAACATAGATTACTAACGCACGTGTGACAGCAAATGAACGACCTACGTGTGATCTCATAAGATCCCGTATGCAACCTGGGCGTGTCACATCGCAAATGCGATTGTACAACTAATTGCAACGTGTAAAGCTGGCTTTACAGTATACCATGTAAAATATCTCCTGAAATGAAGTGTTTAAGGAAACTGTTTGGAAAAAATATAAGACAAAAAACAAAAAAAGAAAAACATGGCAGCAAAAAAGAACACATAATTGAAAATAATGCCAGAGCACAAATATTGGCATCCATGTTCAGCTTGAGAGAAAGGATACGTCATAGCTCCACTCCACAGTTTGAACTGGTGATCTGATTGTTGGTCGGTTTGGTTTCCCTCTTGGCGGGATCACAGCCTGTTTTGGGTTGGTTCAACTGCTGAAGGATCTCTTGTCTTTCTTATTCTCTGCCTTCCTGTTTCACTTCTACTCAGGTATGCGCACTTTCTCGTTTTATTTTTACAATGACATGTACATGTTGTACGCTTTTAGAGCATTAGTGGCCTTAATCATAGACAAAGTGAATGATTATACTCATGCTCTATAACATCATACCATAAACCAATCAGGAATTAACTTCACATATATGCATGACAAATCATACTACAATAACATGTTCCTTGAAATAAAAAAATATCCATAACAAAATATATGACTAAAGAGTTACATGCACCAATATTATAAAAATACTATTAGAATGCAAACAAAAAAAAGTGATATTTGGGGCATCAGGCCCTTTTGTATTGTTCCATCTTATGAATAAATCATCAATTGTTATGCCCAGGACAACTCCTTTAACAGTTTTTGGGATCTGAGTCTCCTGAAGCACAAGTTTGACACTATCTATTGGGAATTAAAATGGCATATTTGCAATTTTCACTCAATAATACTCTGCACATTAATTTGTGGAAAATGCCTATGAGGTCAAAACAGTCACAACAAACACAGCTTAATTCTTTGACGGGGGTAATTTGCAAAATGGGGTCACTCTTTCAGGATTTCTACTGTTGCGGCTTGTTAGGGGCTCTGACAACGGTGCCCACAAAATATTCCAGGAAATTAGCTCCAAAAACCAAACGGCGCTCCTTCTCTTCTGAGCCCTTCAGTGTTGCCCAATCAAGACTGTATAGGATATTGCCACGCTTCAGAGAAATACTGTAATAAAAGACAGAGAATGTTTTTTCTTACGCTATGGTAAAAATGAAAAAATTGAGCTAAATCTACTTATTGTTGTAACAAACATACATTTTTATTTTTATATAGACAAATGATAAAGGAAAAAATGAAACACCACTTGGGTAAAAATGTTCTCTCTACACTTATAGATGAATTTCCTGAGAGGTATAAATTCTAAAATAGAATCAGTTTTGTGGGTTTTCTGTTATTCTGATACCCTAGGAGCTCTACAATTGGCACTCACAACCCTAATTTGAGTCAAAAAAAGCTAAACAGCTTTTCTTCGTACCAATCAATCAGCGAAAGGGAAGGGAAACCCTGTGTCTAGGGAAGGGGGAGATGGTGACCCCCTGACCAAACCTACTGCTGGGTCTTGGCTTCCCTCACCACCCTAGATATGTTCCGCACCTATGCGCTGAGCCAGATACATGACCCTAGGAAGACATTATAGCTGGGCCCTAGATAGGGAATGGGTGGGATGGGCTATTCATCAACCCCACTAAAACTATAGAAGACAGAGGGAGCACACACATGGGAAAAATGCATGAACAACTTATCTCCAGATGCCTCAGGAAGAAGTTCAGCAAAGAGCAGCAATGATCCTACAGAACAGTGCAAGCCACCTGCTTGCATCCAGAGCTTGTGAAGGAACTGAATATCACCAGCACAAGTTGAGAAAAAATAAGAGTATTTTAACCTAAGGGGAAATACAGATGATAAGCAGTGAAGGGAAGAGGAGCTCTGCGGGGTCTTAAAGAAAAAAGGATGAAAACCCAGCAGTGGAGATTCCTAGTACACTGACTACAAACAGCAGGAATAATAGAAAGTTAGGGAGCATCATGCGAAGCCAAACACTGTGACTTTCTATTGTCAGATAACCAAAGGACTGTCTGTCACCCGTGAAACCTTTCTTTTGAGCCCTGCTATGTACTCACATAGTATTTTCCGAATACATATGAGGTGTTACCACATTCGGTACAAATTTTATAACAAACTATTGCATCCATTTTGTCGTTTTACTCCTCGGGAACATGACAAGCTTGAGGCCAAATATACATTGTACTGGAAATATTCATTTATTTATTTTCACATTACAAAACGGTTAAATTAGGTGAAGCACCTGTAGAGTAAAATGCTCATTACACCCCTAGATATATTTGATAGACAAAAAGAGAAACTTTCAGCTCACCCATTCCATGTGCTCAGATATCCTTCTGCTGCTCGGGCTGCAGGTGCTGTTACCTGTGTATAATGAAGAGGGAAGAGTTCTGCCCAGCGCAAGCAGGAGACATACGTCGGTAAATTTCCAGGTATTTTATTCTGCTTGGTTTTCAATAAAAACGGTCATATAAACATATGAGCAGTCAAGACATAGTCCTCCATGGATAATGACACAACAGCGACGCGTTTCGGCTACAGGAGTGTAGCCTTTGTCAAGCCAAGCAGAATAACATACCTGGAAATTTACCGACGTATCTCTCCTTCTTGCGCTGGGCAGAACTCTTCCCTCTTAGATATATTTGATGAAATGTGTAATTTAAAAAATGAGAACATTTTGGCTTTTTTTGGTTACTCTGGCACCTCAGAGGCTCAGCAAATTACATGACCGCTTCAATCTACTCCAGCCAAATTTGTGCTCCAAATATCAAATATGTGGATTCTGACCACATATGGGGCACTACCGAATTTGTAAGAACTGAGTAATAAATTGTTCGGACCATTTTCTCCTATCAAAGTTTGTGAAAATGAAAAATTTGAGGCTAAAGGGGGCTTTACATGCTGCGACATCGCTAATGCAAACTCGTTCGGGTCACGGAATTGGTGACGCATATCCGGCCGCATTAGCGATGCCGTTGCGTGTGACACCTATGAGCGATTTTGCATCGTTGCAAAAACGTGCAAAATCGCTCATCGGTGACATGGGGGTCCATTCTGAAAAATCGTTACTGCAGCAGTAACGAAGTTGTTCCTCGTTCCTGCGGCAGCACACATCGCTCCGTGTGACACCGCAGGAACGAGGAAGCTCTCCTTACCTGCCTCCCGGCAACAATGCGGAAGAAAGGAGGTGGGCGGGATGTTCGTCCTGCTCATCTCCGCCCCTCCGCTTCTATTGGGCGGCGGTTCAGTGACACAGCTGTGACGTCGCTGTGACGCTGAACGAACCGCCCCCTTAGAAAGGAGGCGGTTCGCCGGTCACAGCGACGTCGCTAGGCAGGTAAGTATGTGTGACGGCTCTGGGCGATGTTGTGCGGCACGGGCAGCGATTTGCCCGTGTCGCACAACAGATGGGGGCGGGTACCCACACTAGCGATATTGGGACAGATATCACAGTGTGTAAAGCGGCCTTTAGGCAATATTTTACAAACATTACTTATCTATATAAATATTCCAATAAATTTTAAAACTCCCATAATTATACAGAAAAAAACACATAAATTAAATTAAAAAATAATTACAACATGTTCTTCATAATAAAGCTGCCACCCAAACACTTTGGTAGGGGGTAGAGGAGGAGAGAGAAAGAAATGTCCACTGTGCTTCTTTTTCACGCAACATAAACTCACTTGTGGTGTGTTTTAAATCCGGAACATGACAATTTCTCTTCCGGGTAGGCTGAGTTTTCCCATAGAATTGCATTAAACACGGAAAAAATGAAGTTAAAAAATCATGTAATTCACACATGACTATATCAATAAAGACAAATACCAGGAAGCAAGAAAAACAATGCAGCTATATTTAAAACATAGAATACCAAAGAAACAAAAAAGTATCATAAAAATACTATAAACATGAATTTTTTTTGTCTTTAACCTCTTTTTTTCAACTTTCAAATGTTTCATAAAATATTGCAAAAATGTCACCAAAATTTGTGATACATAAAATCACTCCAACAGGGACTGGAATAAAGTTGCAACAAATTTGGCGAATTTTTGAAGTCACAAATGAATTAGATGAAAGCAGCTGGAAACTCTAAACTCAAACATTAGAAAAAACTGGCAAACATATACAAAATAGACCTAAAAAAAAGAAAGTTAAAAGAAGAATTAGAAAATCAGGTGGCAAACTCCAAAACTAGACAAAAAAAATGCAATAATGAATCGAGCCCCCCAAGTTTCTTCTTTAATTCTACTTTTTAGTGACTGCATTTATGTTGACAAGTCAACTTTTTTGTTGACTGTATATAGACTATTAAAATATTCTAATGATACATCATTGGTAACATAGCCGCATATTGCTAAATATAATGAGCCTCATTTATCAATACAATCGTCAAAAAACTGTTCCTGTTGCTTATAACAGCCAATCCCTTCTTGACTTTCATTTTGTAAAGGTAATCTGTCAGCATGATTTCACACCTCAAATTATTTATATTTAGATGTTGCACTTTCAAAGACCAGTTAATCCGGCAATACCTTTAAATGACCAGTTAGTTCCTCCATTACTGAAAAATCAGCATTTGAAGTGATATGTGTAACGCCTGCCTGGATCCACAGACTCAGATGGGCTGTAAAGGGGAGGCTAGAGGGAAGCCACTCACCAAGTAGGACCCCCAGAACCCTGAAACCCTTTAACCCCCATACAGGGATTTGGAATTACACAGGACCCTGGAGATCACTACCCGTGGAAGGCTGCAGTCCGATGAGAGTAGTAGTCAGGCAGGGTCAAACCAGGAATTGCGGAACAGGGACAGAATCGGCAGGCAGTAATGTAGTCAGCAAACGTAGCAGAGGTCAGATCCGGGTCGGGCAGCAAGGTACAAAAACAGTAGGCAGAAGGGTAGTCAAAAACACGCAGAAGTCAACACAGGAATCACCAACAGAATAGGACGTAACAGGAGCCAGGAAAATCAGAACTATATCTGGCAGTGATCATGTGACAGGAGGGGAAATAAGAAGGGTGTGGTGTCTTCCCATTGGCTGTAGCTGAACGCTGGCAACTTCAGCTGGAAGACACATGCCACCCATAATCAGCCAGCAGTACTGCAGATCCCAAGCTAACCCAGCCCAGTGGATGATCGGAGCCTGTGCCCACCGGTTCCGCTGGCATCGACTTCTCTCCCTTCACCATCACCATCCACGGCAGGAACACGGCGTCGCCTGGCAATCGGAGCAGAAGTCGCTGGAGCAGACTCCGGCGGTGACGTAACAGTACCCCCCCCTCTACGAGGGGCCTCCGGACTCTCAAAACCCGGCTTCCCAGGAAATTGGAGGTTAAACCGCCGGACCAGACCCCTAGAATGAACATCGCTCGCAGGGACCCATGACCTCTCCTCGGGGCCGTAACCCCTCCAATGCACCAAATACTGTACCGCCCCTCTGACAATACGGGAATCAAGTATTCTCTGTACCTCATACTCCAAATTACCTTCCACCAAAACAGGAGGAGGAGGGTCACTGACTGGGTGAATGGGGACACGATATAACTTGAGGAGGGACTTATGGAACACATTCGATATCTTGAAGAATGGGGGGAGTTGCAGGCGGAAAGCTGTGGGATTAATTACCTCGATTATCTCGTAAGGTCCAATAAATCTCAGACCCAGCTTAGCAGAAGGGACCTTGAGTTTAATATTCTGTGTGGATAACCATACCTTGTCCCCAACTCCAAGGCTAGGGCCCTTGGAACGTCTCTTATTAGCAGAGGAGGCTTGACCAACCTTTGCCTTCTTCAGGTTCTCTTTCACCTCAGACCAGATAGCCTTTAATTTGTCCACAGTTGAGTCAGCCTCAGGAGTATCCACCACAGCGGAAGAAAAAGAACCAAAACGTGGATGCAACCCTAAATTGCAGAAAAAGGGGGTAGTCTTGATGGATTCCTGATACTGATTATTGATAGCGAACTCAGCTAGTGGCAGATATTCCACCCAGTCAGACTGACGGTCAGACACATAACACCAGAGATATTGTTCAAGGGTTTGATTGGAACGTTCGGTCTGACCATTGGTCTCTGGGTGGTAGGCAGATGAAAAAGATAGCTCTATATGGATCTTTTTACAAAACGCCCCCCAGAATTTTGAGACGAACTGTGTTCCGCGGTCAGAAAAAATATTTTCCGGAACCCCGTGTAACTGCACAATATGCCTAATAAACAACTTGCTAAGAGTTTCAGAATTGGGTAATCCGGACAGAGGAACAAAATGACACTGTTTGCTGAATCTATCCACTACTACCCAGATACAAGTCTTCCCTTCTGAGGGTGGAAGGTCAGTGATGAAGTCCATGGAGAGATGTGTCCAAGGGCTTACTGGAGTAGGTAGGGACTGGAGAAATCCGGCAGGGCAGGTACGGGGTGTCTTGGCTCGAGCACAAGTTTCACAAGCCAGTACATATTCCTTACAATCTTTCGCTACGGTTGACCACCAAAAATTCCTGGTTACTAATCGGAGGGTATTGCCGATACCAGGGTGACCTGCCAGCACAGAATTGTGGGATTCCTGGAGTACCCGTAGGCGCAGTGTGGGGGCGACAAACAGTTTATGGACAGGGGTGGTTTCAGGAGCTTGGTCTTGGGTATTATGGACTTCTTCTATCAAATCTAAAGAAACCAATGACATAATAATGCCTTTAGCTAAAATATGCACTGGTTCAGAGTCTTCGGACTGAGAGGGACAGAAGCTACGGGAAAGTGCATCAGCTCTGGTGTTCTTGGTACCGGGCCGGAATGTTACCACAAAATCAAATCTGGAGAAGAACAATGCCCAACTAGCTTGCCTAGGATTGAGTCTCTTAGCAGATTCCAGAGGAGTGAGGTTCTTATGGTCTGTGATGACTGTGACTTTAAGTTTGGCGCCTTCGAGGAAGTGGCGCCATTCCTCGAAGGCCCATTTAATTGCCAACAGCTCACAATTACCAATGTCATAATTTCTCTCTGTGGGAGAAAACTTGCGGGAAAATAAGGCACAAGGACGAAGCTGAGTGAGAGACGGAGTACCTTGTGATAGCACCGCTCCCACTCCAACCTCGGATGCATCGACTTCCACAATAAACGGACGCATAAGGTCAGGCTGAACCAGAATCGGTAACAACAATCTGGGCACTATAATGCTCAGATAAGAAGTGGAGCTGAATGCATAGTAATTCTTGAAAAGTACAAAACTTTATTTATTACAAAATCACAAGTAAAAACAGGAAAAAAGCCCTCAAAGTGGAGCACATCATCCCCAGTTAATAACCCTCAGAGAAATATATACAAGGATACATCCACAGGTATATTTATATATAGCCACGACTGGCTGATAACAGAGACAACAGAAGTCTATAAAGGTCCAGTCACACTAAGCAACTTACCAGCGATCCCAACAACGATAGGGATCGCTGGTAAGTTGCTAGGAGGTTGCTGGTGAGCTGTCACACTGCGACGCTCCAGCGATCCCACCAGCAACCTGACCTGGCAGGGATCGCTGGAGCGTGGCTACACGAGTTGCTGGTGAGCTCACCAGCAACCAGTGACCAGCCCCCAGTCTCCTAGTTACAGCACACATCAGGTTAATTAACCCGATGTGTGCTGCAGCTAAATGTGCACAGAGCAGGGAGCAGCGCACAATGCTTAGCGCTGGCTCCTTGCTCTCCTAGTTACAGCACACATCGGGTTAATTGCCTGATGTGTGCTGCAGCTAAATGTGCACAGAGCAGGGAGCAGCGCACACTGCTTAGTGCTGGCTCCTTGCTCTCCTAGTTACAGCACACATCGGGTTAATTACCTGATGTGTGCTGCAGCTACATGTGCACAGAGCTGGAGCCGGCAGCACAGGCAGTGAGAGCGGAGGAGGCTGGTATCAAAGGTAAATATCGGGTAACCAAGGACAGGGCTTCTTGGTTACCCGATGTTTACATTAGTTACCAGCCTCAGCAGAAGCCGGCTCCTGCTGCCTGCACATTAGTTGTTGCTGTCTCGCTGTCACACACAGCGATCTGTGCTTCACAGCAGGACAGCAACAACTAAATAATGGCCCAGGACATTCAGCAACAACCAACGACCTCACAGCAGGGGCCAGGTTGTTGCTGGATGTCACACACAGCAACATCGCTAGCAACGTCACAAAAGTTGTTCGTTACCAGCGATGTTGCTAGCGATGTTGCTTAGTGTGACGGGGCCTTTAGTCTCCTCAGGCATATATAAGCCAATTTAGAATATCAATGCTATATCAGCCAGTAAATAGCAAAATAGTTAGGTGCTACTATTCATGAAAATGTTCAAGATCATGTCACCTGCCCATCAGCACCAGATAACATGTGCATTATTAAATGAGCTATAAACAGTGTGCAAATAACACACTGGTTTGCAACTGCATAAGTCTACCGTGCTGATGAGGAGGTGGTGAAGAGACAAAACTTCACAGGGCTAATTAACATTCAGTAAGCACCCATGGTCTATCATGAAACACTATATGGCTGATAACAGAGACAACAGAGATCTATTATGGTCCAGTCACACTAAGCAACTTACCAGCGATCCCAACAACGATAGGGATCGCTGGTAAGTTGCTAGGAGGTTGCTGGTGAGCTGTCACACTGCGACGCTCCAGCGATCCCACCAGCAACCTGACCTGGCAGGGATCGCTGGAGCGTGGCTACACGAGTTGCTGGTGAGCTCACCAGCAACCAGTGACCAGCCCCCAGTCTCCTAGTTACAGCACACATCAGGTTAATTAACCCGATGTGTGCTGCAGCTAAATGTGCACAGAGCAGGGAGCAGCGCACAATGCTTAGCGCTGGCTCCTTGCTCTCCTAGTTACAGCACACATCGGGTTAATTGCCTGATGTGTGCTGCAGCTAAATGTGCACAGAGCACGGAGCAGCGCACACTGAGCGCTGGCTCCTTGCTCTCCTAGTTACAGCACACATCGGGTTAATTACCTGATGTGTGCTGCAGCTACATGTGCACAGAGCAGGAGCCGGCAGCACAGGCAGTGAGAGCGGAGGAGGCTGGTATCAAAGGTAAATATCGTGTAACCAAGGACAGGGCTTCTTGGTTACCCGATGTTTACATTGGTTACCAGCCTCCGCAGAAGCCGGCTCCTGCTCACTGCACATTAGTTGTTGCTGTCTCACTGTCACACACAGCGATCTGTGCTTCACAGCAGGACAGCAACAACTAAATAATGGCCCAGGACATTCAGCAACAACCAACGACCTCACAGCAGGGGCCAGGTTGTTGCTGGATGTCACACACAGCAACATCGCTAGCAACGTCACAAAAGTTGTTCGTTACCAGCGATGTTGCTAGCGATGTTGCTTAGTGTGACGGGGCCTTTAGTCTCCTCAGGCACATATAAGCCAATTTAGAATATCTCTGCTGTCTCAGCCGGCAGATGGCAAAATAGTTCCATATAAACCATTAGGTGCAACTATTCCTGAGAAAGTTCAAGATAATATCACCTGCCCCTCAGCACCAGATAATGTGTGCATTAATAAATATGCTATAAACAGCGTGCAAATGACACACTGGTTTGCACCTGCATAAATCTACCGTGCTGATGAGGAGGTGGTGAAGAGGAAAAATTCACAGGGCTAATTAACATTCAGTAAGCACCCATGGTTTATCATGAGACACTGTGAGTCATATCAGTTGTCGGCTAACGTATCACACAGGCACTCATGACAGACCACTAGAAGATGACATTGCATAAAATTACATAATACTATCCACAATCATATACCTGGAAAGGAGGGTAAACTAGGAGAGTGCTCCACCACCCCTGACGCCGTTTCGCCTCGCTTCTTCAAAAGAGTGGACCTGGTTGTTGTAGGCCCAGACTAGATCAGGAAGGAATTGGGGCCATTGGTCATTCTTATCATCGGCCAAGGTGCGGATCAGCTGGAGTAGGGTCCGGTTGAAGCGTTCACATGCACCGTTCCCTTGTGGGTGGTAAGGAGTGGTCCTCGACTTCTGGATCCCATACATCTGGTGCAGCTCTTCGATGACTCGGCCCTCGAAACAAGCCCCCTGGTCGGAGTGCAACCTCTCCGGGCACCCGTAGACATGGATGAACTGTCGACAGATGGCCCGAGCAGCCGATTCAGCCGTCTGGTCTTTGGTAGCGACAGCGACAGCGAATTTTGTGAAGTGATCCACCATGACTAGACAGTACTGATAGCCACTGCTCGCCGTCCCAATCAGCAGATAATCCACCATCAACAGCTCAAGGGGTCTGGACGTTTTAATTGTCTGAACAGGTGCACGCTGCTCAGGGGACTTGTGTAGTTCGCAGGTGCGACAGGTCTGGCAGACGTCTTCAACCAGCTTGCGGAGCCCCGGACAATAGATGGACTGTTGAATCCACCGAAAGGTCTTGTCTATTCCGAAGTGTCCATTCCTTTTGTGGGCTTGGGCCACCATCTCACGGGCCAATTGTTCAGGCACTACAACTTGTGTGCATTCCTCCAGCATGTGCGACAAGAGAACCTTCCGGTATAGCACTCCTTCTCTCAGAATCAGCCGGTCCCACTGGCTGAGCAGGGTCAAGGTCCCGGTAGACAGTCGTGCCCGTATGTCGGCGGGAGGCTTCTGCTGCCGCTTCACCCATTGTTTGAGTAGAGCCCAATCAGGGTTCTGGTCCTGAATCCTGCACCACTCCTGGGGTGGCAAGGCGACTCCCACCGGAGTTCCAGCTTCGCCCACAACGAACTGGCGGTAATCCACCATCTGTTGGGCGAGCTTTGCAAAGTCAGGCGTCTCGTCCCCTTCTAATTCTTCATCCCGGTCTCGGTTGAGTAAGGGGTATGACACTCTAGACAGGCTGTCCGCATTTTGATTCTCAGCTCCAGCCATATATTTGATCTTGTAATTGAACTTAGAGAGCCGAGCCATCCAACGCTGCTCCATGACTCCGAGCTTCGCATTTTCTAAATGGGCCAACGGGTTGTTATCGGTCAGGACTAGTACTTCGGTCCCCGTGAGGTACCCTGCAAATTTCTCCGCCATAGCCCACGTTAGGGCCAACAGCTCCAGCCGGAACGAGCTATAATTGGTGGGGTTCTTCTCGCCCTCATGTAGGGACCGACTGGCATAGGCTATGACCCGTTCCTTGCCTTCTTGGACCTGTGAAAGTACTGCCCCCAGACCCTGTAAACTGGCATCGGTGTGTAGTTGGAAGGCAGGTTGTAGTCCGCATATGCCAGGATGGGGGGAGACGTTAAGGCACCCTTTAGGGCTTGGAAGGAGTCTTCCTGGCTGGGTCCCCAGCTGATGGGTCGTCCTCTGGGGCTGTTGGTGGTCCCTCGAAGCAGATCATGCAAGGGTGCAGCAAGCCGGGCGAAGTTTTTGACGAACCGGCGGTAGTAGCCGGCCAACCCCAGGAAAGCCCTGACCTCTTTGACGTTTGTGGGCTGCGGCCAATCCCGTACGGCGGCTATCTTCTCTGAAGATGGCTGGACACCTTCGGCCGAGATCCGGTGGCCCAGGTAATTGATCTCGGGCTGCAGAAGACGGCACTTGTTGGGTTTCAACTTCAGGCCATGTTCCCTCAACCTACTGAACACACGGCCCAGCTGCTGCAGGTGTTCTTCAAATGTGGCCGAATAGACTACAATGTCGTCCAGGTAGATGAGGGTGAAGTCGAAGTTGAAGTCTCCCAAGCAGCGCTCCATCAGCCGCTGGAAAGTCCCCGGCGCGTTGTTCAGACCAAAGGGCATCCGGTCGAACTCGTACAGGCCCATGGGTAAGATGAAAGCAGTCTTCTCTCTATCTTTCTCATGCATAGGTACCTGCCAATATCCGCTGGCCAGCTCCAACGAGGAGAAGTATTTGGCTGTCTTCAGGGCTGTCAGGGATTCTTCGATCCTTGGCAGAGGGTACGAGTCCCGGATGGTGCAAGCATTCAAACGGCGGTAGTCCACACAGAATCTCAGGGATCCGTCCTTCTTCTTGACTAACACTACCGGTGCCGCCCAGGGGCTCTGGCTTTCCCGTACCACTCCCGCGTGTAACATAGAATTCAGGAGATTTTTCACTTCTTGGTATTGCTGGGGAGGAATTTGGCGGTACCTTTCACGGATAGGAGCAGTGTCACCGGTGGGGATTTCGTGCTTGATACTGGTGGTGCACCCAAAGTCGGTGTCGTGCCGGGCAAAGGACGCCTGATGCTCTTGGAGTAGCTCTTCCACCTGAGACACCTCCCGTTTGGAGTATTGGGATACGTCCAACTGACACTTCTCTCGAAGTTCTCGCCCCACGTTGGTGTCACCCGCGACAGCGGCCATGGTAGAGACCGTCACTGTCCAATCTCCCTCTGTAGACGGTACAAACTGGAGGGGGCTCATAGGGTTCACCTCTTCGGTTAGAGCGTAGACTCGGCCGAGCTGTGTCCCGGCTTCTAGGTCAACGCTCACATTAGCCGTGTTGCCCAGCCTGACAGGAATTCTTCCCTTTCTCACCACTGCTAGAGTTCGAGCGACTAGTGGATTCAGCTTCCCCTCCCTCGGGGAGCGCGGCTCAATCAGCACCTCCACGCCTTCAAACTGTCTCATGGTGCCAAGGGGTAGTGAGATAACTGTCTCTTTTCCAGCGGGTAAGGTGATCCTAGTATGGCGGGGTACGGTGACCGTGGCCAGCGGCAGTTGTTCTTCGGTCATTCGCTGGAGGTTGCAGGTCCGGACCACTTGCTGAAAGGCACGGCGGGTGGCCTTATGTGCGGTCACTCCTTGCCAGTACTTGGGCCCCTTCTTGGTAAACAACACCAGATTCAGGTCTTTCAAGATGTTCATCCCAATAATCATGGGCGTTTCTGATCCAAAGCCTTCCCTGACCACGATTATCCCTCTCTTCCCGAGATCTTGGCCACAGATTTCGGTGTTCATCCAGGCAACTCCCGACACCGGAATGGGTAGATTATTGGCTGCTTTGATCTTGATGGCGGTATCAGGGTCATAGGCAACCCGCGGCTTTAGACATTCTTCGTAAAACTGCTCGGAGATGGTGGATACCTGAGATCCAGTATCCATTAACCCTTGTACGGCGATCCCTTCCAGTAATACTTCCAGGGTGGGGCTATTTGATGCAAGTTTGTTCCGTGGCTGGCTCTGTTTTCCTACACCCCTCTCTTTGGCATCCCCTGTCGAGTGAGCCTCTTTGACAGGGGCGTCTAGTTTAAAGGCGGCCTCTGTTGTGGGACATGACTTGCTGGTTCTGGTAGATCGGACTGTGGAGGAGCTTGAAAGTTCTGGGGGCAACGGTTGGCTCTATGGCGGGGATCGCCGCATGTCCAGCATCTTCCCATCGGCCGGCTGGGTTGTTGTCTCGCTTGCCGGCCCGCCTGTTGGTCCAAGGTGAGCTGTAACACCTGTTTCTGTAACTCTGCCACCATCTGTTTCAGTTCTTCCGTGTTGCTATTCGGAGTCCCGATACCAGATATGGACCTGCAAGCCGCGGTATATGTCTGTGTCTCCACGACAGGCCCCCTTGAACGTTCTATAGCTTCTTGTTTGGCCTCAGCGAACGTAAAGGCCGGATTTATCCGGAGTAGATCTTGCAATGAGCGGTTAAGGTACGGGTCTCTCAATCCGGTCACAAACTGATCTCTCAACACCAGGTCACGGGTACCCGTACTAGCTATCTGTTCTTCGTTTCTACCGACTTGTTCTAGTAGCACTTGGAGGGCATTGGCATATTGAGGGATGTCCTCCGACTCGAGTTGAATACGCCGGAAGAACATATAGCGCAATGTTCCCGCATATGTGGTCGGCCCATAGGTGTTCTCCAGCACCCGCACTAAGTCATCCAACGTACGCTGGCCCCTAACCGTCTCCAGCCTGACTGTCGTCCACGCTTCCCCTTCTAATGTTAGCATGGCCATTTCTGCTAAGGTCTTAGGATCAGTGTTATACATTTCCCCCACTATCTTAAGTTGTTCAGTCCATTCAGTTACAGGATAGTTCCGTCCGTCAAACTTCCTCACCTGATTGACAATAGACGGCGGGGGAGCTGTTCGGTTATAAGTTACTACCGGGGGATGATTTTGTTGGTCACACATCCTGCCGACTACGCCACATGAAGCGACCGGTGGTAGGGCCGCGGGTGTGTGTGTATGCTCTATTCCAACAAAATCCCCATACTCAGATTTTACCGGTAGTAACATTTCTTTACTAGGAAACATATTTATAATACAATCAACTGAACTACCTGCACACATGTGTATAGTGGAGTCTCTGGATTTTCACTCCTTCCGGGTACGCAGCGAGAAGAAAGAAAAAAAAACAACAACAAAGAAATGGCGGCAACTTTCCCTAACTTTCCCTACAAACACGTACCAGTCTATCCCGGAAGAAGATGCCGCTCCCACGTCGCAGGCCTGGGGTCTCACGATGATGGGTCCCGGTGCAGCGCTGAAGAGATGCAGCTCCTCGGTCTTTTCCTTTTAATCTTTCCCCGCTGGTAACGGATTCTAAGCAGTCTTTTTGTCCCGGGGCACGCCGAGCAGAAGAAGGAAGGTCACAGCCCCTGCAATTACACTCTGGTTGCAATGCTCTGCAGTCCGGTTAGATCCCTGGTGAAAACAAAGTCCTGCAGACCGGGAGTGACAGAAACCACTTCCACCGGGTGATTTCTTCCGGACTTCGGTGGCAAAACGAGCCCTCTGTTCAGGGAGACCACACGCAGGTCTCTCCTTGCTGAGCTCTGGACCTGAACAACCTTCCCGCGTTTTTTCTTCCTGGTTCCCACACACTAGCTGCGGTGGGGAATTTCCCAGCTCTGTGTTTGTGACTGCACAGTCTGACGCTGCCCCCTTTTGGGCAATTGCTGGAACAGTATTCAAATCCATTTCCACAGAAATGATGCAGTCGGACTTGTTGATCCCATTACATACACATTATCTGGTGCTGAGGGGCAGGTGATATTATCTTGAACTCTCTCAGGAATAGTTGCACCTAATGGTTTATATCGAACTATTTTGTCATCTGCCGGCTGAGACAGCAGAGATATTCTAAATTGGCTTATATGTGCCTGAGGAGACTAAAGGTCCAGTCACACTAAGCAACTTACCAGCGATCCCAACAACGATAGGGATCGCTGGTAAGTTGCTAGGAGGTTGCTGGTGAGCTGTCACACTGCGACGCTCCAGCGATCCCACCAGCAACCTGACCTGGCAGGGATCGCTGGAGCGTGGCTACACGAGTTGCTGGTGAGCTCACCAGCAACCAGTGTCCAGCCACACGTGCAGAGAGCAGGGAGCAGCGCACACTGAGCGCTGGCTCCTTGCTCTCCTAGTTACAGCACACATCGGGTTAATTACCTGATGTGTGCTGCAGCTAATGTGCACAGAGCAGGGAGCAGCGCACACTGCTTAGCGCTGGCTCCTTGCTCTCCTAGTTACAGCACACATCGGGTTAATTACCTGATGTGTGCTGCAGCTAATGTGCACAGAGCAGGGAGCAGCGCACACTGCTTAGCGCTGGCTCCTTGCTCTCCTAGTTACAGCACACATCGGGTTAATTACCCGATGTATGCTGCAGCTAAATGTGCACAGAGCAGGGAGCAGCGCACACTGAGCGCTGGCTCCTTGCTCTCCTACTTACAGCACACATCGGGTTAATTAACCCGATGTGTCCTGCAGCTAGCTACATGTGCACAGAGCAGGAGCCGGCAGCACAGGCAGTGAGAGCGGGAGAGGCTGGTATCGAAGGTAAATATCGGGTAACCAAGGACAGGGCTTCTTGGTTACCCGATGTTTACATTGGTTACCAGCCTCCGCAGAAGCCGGCTCCTGCTGCCTGCACATTTAGTTGTTGCTGTCTCGCTGTCACACACAGCGATCTGTGCTTCACAGCGGGAGAGCAACAACTAAAAAATGGCCCAGGACATTCAGCAACAACCAACGACCTCACAGCAGGGGCCAGGTTGTTGCTGGATGTCACACACAGCAACATCGCTAGCAACGTCACAAAAGTTGTTCGTTAGCAGCGATGTTGCTAGCGATGTTGCTTAGTGTGACGGGGCCTTAATAGACCTCTGTTGTCTCTGTTATCAGCCATATAGTGTTTCATGATAGACCATGGGTGCTTACTGAATGTTAATTAGCTCTGTGAATTTTTCCTCTTCACCACCTCCTCATCAGCACGGTAGATTTATGCAGGTGCAAACCAGTGTGTCATTTGCACGCTGTTTACAGCATATTTAATAATGCACACATTATCAGGTGCTGAGGGGCAGGTGATATTATTGTAGTGGGTGGGCCTACCCCCTACTAGTTTAGCATAGTTACCCGGCATTGTGATTATTAAAAGTGTTGATTTTTATTATTGTATATGATGTGTTAGGGCACCCCCTAGTGGCCGGGTGGGACGGCTGTTGCCACCGGGGAGGAGGAGTCGGCCGGATATCTAGGCAAGGTCTGAATGTGTGTAGGGAGAGAGGATCCGGGGCAGCGGAGAGTGCACATCTGCAGCGGCAAGTGTGATTGTGTGAGCGGACCATCAAGGGACACCGGAGATAAGGAGGTGAACGCAACCTCAAAGCCTATTCTGCCGGTGTGGGTCCGGTGTATGCTTGGCTGAAGAGTGGAAGCCCGTAGGAAGAGGAGTACTTTGGGCATATTCCCACCAGAGGGTGCGTTCGGGCAGGGTGTCCCCAGCTCCACTAATATTGCCGGAATCTGCTGCCCGGAGTGTTTTATCTTTGAGAATAAATGTCGTTTTTATTGCATCTGGACTTTTGCCTGCAGCCTTTTTGTGCATCGGCCGATGAAGACACCGACATACACTCTCTCAACATTAAAGAAGTGATGAAGCCAGGGATGTGCCTTGAATACAGTGCTGCCACGACTACACAGCCAGAGGCCTCCCTGTCCTGTCACTTCATGATCTTGAACTCTCTCAGGAATAGTTGCACCTAATGGTTTATATCAAACTATTTAGTCATCTGCCGGCTGAGACAGCAGAGATATTCTAAATTGGCTTATATATGCCTGAGGAGACTATTAGACCTCTGTTGTCTCTGTTATCAGCCATATACTATAGTGTTTCATTCATAGTGTTTGACCATGGGTGCTTACTGAATGTTAATTAGCCCTGTGAAGTTTTGTCTCTTCACCACCTCCTCATCAGCACGGTAGATTTATGCAGTTGCAAACCAGTGTGTTATTTGCACGCTGTTTATAGCTCATTTAATAATGCACATGTTATCTGGTGCTGATGGGCAGGTGACATGATCTTGAACATTTTCATGAATAGAAGCACCTAACTATTTTGCTATTTACTGGCTGATATAGCATTGATATTCTAAATTGGCTTATATATGCCTGAGGAGACTAATAGACTTCTGTTGTCTCTGTTATCAGCCAGTCGTGGCTATATATAAATATACCTGTGGATGTATCCTTGTATATATTTCTCTGAGGGTTATTAACTGGGGATGATGTGCTCCACTTTGAGGGCTTTTTTCCTGTTTTTACTTGTGATTTTGTAATAAATAAAGTTTTGTACTTTTCAAGAATTACTATGCATTCAGCTCCACTTCTTATCTGAGCATTATAGTGCCCAGATTGTTGTTATAGATCAGTGTTTGAAGTGTGTTCATTAAGGACAATTGATATTTAAATGAACCAGAATCGGGTCTGAGGAGAAACATCCTTTTAATTTTGAGAAGGCATGGATCACCTCTGGCTTCCAATTAACCACATCAGCCCCCTTTTTAGTCAAATCGGTGAGGGGTTTGGCAATTTTGGAAAAATCTCTAATGAATTTGCGATAATAATTAGCGAATCCAAGGAAACGCTGCAAAGCTTTTAGAGACTTGGGTTGCACCCACTCCTTAATCGGTTGAAGCTTAGAGGGATCCATGCGGAAGCCTTCTGCAGACAATATATAACCCAGGAAATTAACCTCTGCCTCAAAAAAAAAACACATTTCTCATATTTAGCAAATAGGGAATTATCCCTGAGTCTCTGGAGTACAGTGCATACAAGTTGGACATGTGACGTAGCATCAGGAGAATAAATCAGGATATCATCCAGATAGACCACCAGACCACCACATATTGACCACAAATATCTCTGAAAATGTCATTAACAAAGTTCTGGAACACAGCCGGCGCATTACTTAATACAAAAGGCATTACTAGGTACTTATAGTGTCCCTCTGGAGTATTAAATGCAGTTTTCCACTCATCCCCTTCTCTGATACGGATGAGGTTATATGCACCCCTGAGATCCAGCTTGGTGAACCACCGGGCTCCTATGAGCTGGTTAAACAGATCAGGGATGAGTGGCAGAGGGTACTGATTCTTTACAGTAATTGCATTCAGTTCACGGTAGTCAATACAAGGTCTGAGGCCACCATCTTTCTTATCAACAAAGAAGAATCCAGCACCGACTGGTGACCTGGATGGTCTGATGAACCCTCTCTGCAGACTGTCTGCTATATAATCTTTCATGGCCTGACGCTCCGGACCAGAAAGATTATACATTTTACCCTTGGGGAGTCTGGAATTGGGGACCAAATCTATGGGGCAGTCATAATCTCTGTGCGGAGGTAATTTTTCAGATTCAGATACAGAAAACACATCAGCAAATTCCCTGAATGCATAAGGTATGAAGATAGGTTCAGCTCTAGTCAGGTTCACAGATAAAGACATGCACGTCTCCTGACACTCAGGGCTCCAGCGCACAATCTCGCCCTGATTCCAGTCTATGACCTTGTTATGTTTATGCAGCCATGGCATGCCCAATACCACTGCTGACATCAGATTCTCAAGAACAAAAAATATAGTGATTTAGAATTTCGGTCTGGTTGAGGGCTAATGAATGGATTGCCAGCTTTGTGGATAATTTGCTTTATTATTAGTAGTAATAAAAAGGGTAAACTCCTGTTTTAAACAACGCGTTTCAGCAAAGTCTCTGTTGCTTTCCTCAGGTATAACAGGAGTGATTTACATGCATTAAATTTATAGGTGAAATAAAAGATCCCACAGGTGGAATTTGTGGGTGTGCCGCAAATTTAGATCATTGGGTCCTTTTAACCCCATGAGTATAAGAGTCTTATAAAAATCTAATATATATAAAAGCCATATTTATAAACACATAATAAAAACAATATTAACTAGGAAATTATAATATACAGAAAAGAAAAATTTGGATAAAAATTGAATAAGAAAATTATTAAATCGATATTATAACCACATTTAATAAAATCTATATGGTGTAGGGTAATTGTTATGTTTTAAATTTTGATAAAAAAGAGAGATTTCTTTTGGAAAATCATAATGAATTATGATAAATTAGGGAGCCTTATTTAGATTCTTGTTATATTTGGGGTTATTCCCCGTGACCTTCTTATCATCCCTTTGTTATATCTATTGTTGTTGTACCACTGTTGGTATAATTTATTTTTTGTTGTTTGGGGAAGGTGGATAAGGGGAAAATGGATTCAAATAGTCTTTTTGTATGCTCACATATAATAAATAACCACAATGTACATATGTATATATACAGTTAGGTCCAGAAATATTTGGACAGTGACACAATTTTCGCGAGTTGGGCTCTGCATGCCACCACATTGGATTTGAAATGAAACCTCTACAACAGAATTCAAGTGCAGATTGTAACGTTTAATTTGAAGGTTTGAACAAAAATATCTGATAGAAATTGTAGGAATTGTACACATTTCTTTACAAACACTCCACATTTTAGGAGGTCAAAAGTAATTGGACAAATAAACCAAACCCAAACAAAATATTTTTATTTTCAATATTTTGTTGCGAATCCTTTGGAGGCAATCACTGCCTTACGTCTGGAACCCATGGACATCACCAAACGCTGGGCTTCCTCCTTCTTAATGCTTTGCCAGGCCTTTACAGCCGCAGCCTTCAGGTCTTGCTTGTTTGTGGGTCTTTCCGTCTTAAGTCTGGATTTGAGCAAGTGAAATGCATGCTCAATTGGGTTAAGATCTGGTGATTGACTTGGCCATTGCAGAATGTTCCACTTTTTTGCACTCATGAACTCCTGGGTAGCTTTGGCTGTATGCTTGGGGTCATTGTCCATCTGTACTATGAAGCGCCGTCCGATCAACTTTGCGGCATTTGGCTGAATCTGGGCTGAAAGTATATCCCGGTACACTTCAGAATTCATCCGGCTACTCTTGTCTGCTGTTATGTCATCAATAAACACAAGTGACCCAGTGCCATTGAAAGCCACGCATACCCATGCCATCACGTTGCCTCCACCATGTTTTACAGAGGATGTGGTGTGCCTTGGATCATGTGCCGTTCCCTTTCTTCTCCAAACTTTTTTCTTCCCATCATTCTGGTACAGGTTGATCTTTGTCTCATCTGTCCATAGAATACTTTTCCAGAACTGAGCTGGCTTCATGAGGTGTTTTTCAGCAAATTTAACTCTGGCCTGTCTATTTTTGGAATTGATGAATGGTTTGCATCTAGATGTGAACCCTTTGTATTTACTTTCATGGAGTCTTCTCTTTACTGATGACTTAGAGACAGATACACCTACTTCACTGAGAGTGTTCTGGACTTCAGTTGATGTTGTGAATGGGTTCTTCTTCACCAAAGAAAGTATGCGGCGATCATCCACCACTGTTGTCATCCGTGGACGCCCAGGCCTTTTTGAGTTCCCAAGCTCACCAGTCAATTCCTTTTTTCTCAGAATGTACCCGGCTGTTGATTTTGCTACTCCAAGCATGTCTGCTATCTCTCTGATGGATTTTTTCTTTTTTTTTCAGCCTCAGGATGTTCTGCTTCACCTCAATTGAGAGTTCCTTAGACCGCATGTTGTCTGGTCACAGCAACAGCTTCCAAATGCAAAACCACACACCTGTAATCAACCCCAGACCTTTTAACTACTTCATTGATTACAGGTTAACGAGGGAGACGCCTTCAGAGTTAATTGCAGCCCTTAGAGTCCCTTGTCCAATTACTTTTGGTCCCTTGAAAAAGAGGAGGCTATGCATTACAGAGCTATGATTCCTAAACCCTTTCTCCGATTTGGATGTGAAAACTCTCATATTGCAGCTGGGAGTGTGCACTTTCAGCCCATATTATATATATAATTGTATTTCTGAACATGTTTTTGTAAACAGCTAAAATAACAAAACTTGTGTCACTGTCCAAATATTTCTGGCCCTGACTGTATATATATATATATATATACACATATATGTTTTTATTCATAGAAAACTCCTCCAATAGGATCCTTCCCAAAAATTATCCTTCAAAAATTGTTTTTCTAAAAATTCCTTTCAAAAAATCCCTTCAAAAAACTTTTTCAAAAAATTCCTTTTCTTTCAAAAACCCTTTTTCCTCTCAGAAACCCTCTAAAGGAACCTCTTTAGAAAGGACACTTTCGTAGGTTCCTTTCAAAATCCAAACAAATGTGTATCGGATAACCCTCGTATTACTGTTTAGCGACGTTATCCAATGTGAGGTTGTGTCCTTCTGGGGCTAGAGTGCCCAATTTGAAGATCCAGTAGCTCTCTTTTCTAATCAGTTTGGTTAATGCTTGTGGATCTTTACTGTTAATGCAGTCTATAATGGTAATTGTCATTTTCTTGTAGTCCCTAGGCTATTATGCATGATATTGTAGTGTTTTGAGATACTATGTAATGTATAACCCGTTTTGATGTTATGGCGGTGTTTATTGAGCCTTGAATGCATCTTTTGTATCGTCCGTCCCACATATTGGGTGCCACAGGGGCATTCTAGTAGGTATACTACATGTGTGGATTGGCAGTTTAATTTATGTTTTATTGTAAAGGTTTCCCTTGTGGTTTTGGAAGTAAAAGTTTTTGCCCCTTTTGTAATAATCTGTCAGCATAAGCATTTAGGTATTTTACATGGGTAGCATCCCCAAAGGGTTGGATTGTCAGCTATAGTTACTGATGGTCTTATGGAGGTATTGCTGGGTGCGACCATATTGCCTATATTTCTATTTTTCTTATATATAATAATAGGTCTTTGGGGTATGTGCTCTGTTAGGATAGGGTCGCCCTTTAATATGAACCAATACTTATTAAGTAATTTTTCAATATGGGTTCTGGGTTGACAGAATGTAGTAACTAGACTCCATTTTGATAATTTAATTTTTCCTTCATTTTCTACTGTATCCATTTGTTTTGGTTTTATGCATTTTTCTTGGGTAAGGGAGTTTGTTTTTATATAGGCATCATATAGTAGCTTTTTTGGGTATCCTTTTTCCAAGAATCGTTGCTTCAGAATTTTAGATTCTTTCTCGTAGTCTTTGTCTGCCGTGCAGTTTTTTCGTATTCTCCTATATTGTCCGTATTGGATATTTCGAACCCATCTTGGTAAGTGTCCACTATCGAATTTCAGATAACTATTCACATCCACGGGTTTGAAATGCGTCGATGTAGTGATCTTTCCGGTTTCATTCAAGGTGATCTGTAGATCTAGATATTGAATAGTATTATCTGAGTGAGTAGCTGTGAAGGATAATCCCCATTCATTCTTATTTAGGTTCTCTACAAATTATTTTGCCTTTAACAGAGGGCCCCTCCAGATCAAGAACAAAAAAGGACACAGATTCTACATGCAGAGCACCAACAAGCATGGAGATCTCTGGAGTTACAAAAGTAACCACACCCTGAGTGAGAGGGGTGCTATCAATAGCAGATATTCTAATGGGTGCATTTAACTTTAGCAAAGTCAAACCCAGCTCTTTTGCTACAATAGTGTCTATAAAATTAGCAGCAGAGCCACAATCAACAAAGGCCTGCAGCCGTACAGATTTTCCCTGGTGAGACAATGAGACAGGTAACATTAACCTCATAGGGTCTGCAGAAAGTACCTGGGCACCTGAGCGGGTATCCTGGGGTCCGCTCAGGTGGTGCTGCTGCCTTGGAAGCGATTGCCTCTCTGATCCAGGCACTGCACCACGTGATCTGTTCCCTTGCAGTCGACGGGACTCTGGACATGCTGAGGTAGGTACTGCAGCGGGGGCTTGGACCTGAGCAGACCTGAGATCCTGCACTTGCTGTGTCAGTCCATGTACAAGCCCAGAAAGGGTGTGCACCTGATTTAGCACAGCATGGAGAGAATCCATTTTTTATTTTTTTATTTTTTTTCTCTCCTGGTTAGAGGGCCAGATATAATGTAACGCCTGCCTGGATCCACAGACTCAGATGGGCTGTAAAGGGGAGGCTAGAGGGAAGCCACTCACCAAGTTGGACCCCCAGAACCCTGAAACCCTTTAACCCCTATACAGGGATTTGGAATTACACAGGACCCTGGAGATCACTACCCGTGGAAGGCTGCAGTCCGATGAGAGTAGTAGTCAGGCAGGGTCAAACCAGGAATTGCGGAACAGGGACAGAATCGGCAGGCAGTGACGTAGTCAGCAAACGTAGCAGAGGTCAGATCCGGGTCGGGCAGCAAGGTACAAAAACAGTAGGCAGAAGGGTAGTCAAAAACACGCAGAAGTCAACACAGGAATCACCAACAGAATAGGACGTAACAGGAGCCAGGAAAATCAGAACTATATCTGGCAGTGATCATGTGATAGGAGGGGAAATAAGAAGGGTGTGGTGTCTTCCCATTGGCTGTAGCTGAACGCTGGCAACTTCAGCTGGAAGACACATGCCACCCACAGTCAGCCAGCGGTACTGCAGATCCCAAGCTAACCCAGCCCAGTGGATGATCGGAGCCTGCGCCCACCGGTTCCACTGGCATCGACTTCTCTCCCATCACCAGCACCATCCACGGCAGGAACACGGCGTCGCCTGGCGATCGGAGCAGAAGTCGCTGGAGCAGACTCCGGCGGTGAGGTATCAATATGTAAATGAAGAGCTATTTGTAGATCTGAAGCCTCTGTCACTCCAGCTCTATTCCCAGCTCAATACCAGCCCGTCCTTTGCTTGGAGTCACAAAGCAGAGAGGCTGTCAGTCAAGCAGGAGGAGGAGGAGGTGCTGGGTGAGGATTAGAGCTGGAGTGACAGGGGCTTCAGATCTACAAATAGCTCTTCAGCCTCATTTGCATATCAATTCAGACACTGGAATGGACTGACCATGTAAAGCTATTACTGGACTTGAGTTACGTATTCAAATAAATAGTTTGGTGGTAGGGGATTGGGTGAACCCTGCTGACATATTACCTTTTAGCAGCACTGGTAAAATGAGCACTATGGCAGGTTGCGCTTAAAAAATGAAATATTGTAGCAAACTACAGAGGGGAAAATAAGTATTTGATACACTGCCAATTTTACCACCTACAAAGAATGGACAGATCTGTCATTTTTTATCATAGGTACACTTCAATTGTGACAGAGAATAAAAAAAATCCAGAAAATCACATTGCATGATTTTTAAATAATTAATTTGCATTTTACTGCATGAAATAAGTGTTTGTAACGTCGGCAATCTGGTTCCATTCCTACGCCAGCGCCTCGGTGCGTCTTAGCACCAGTGTCCCTGCACTCTCCTCCCCCTACCCAGCTGGGATATCATTGCAGGTTCCTTTTGGTTGCTTGCTCGGTTTATTGCTCTGCTGCACTGCCACTCACGTGTTGTTTGGTCCTCTGCTGTCCTGTACGGCCATCCACGTGTGTTTGGTCCCTAGGCTGCAGGCCCTGAGCTTGTCCTGCTAGGTTCCTGATTAATGCCTAGGGTGCGTGCGTGCTCACCTTCCCCGCTTATATTCGGGTGGTTCACGCACAATGAATAGGTGAACCCGGTCTATGGCTGAGAGGCATCTGGTATAAAAGTTCTCCTTCCCTTATGTTCATGGCCGAGCAATTGCTTTAGGTTCAGTAACCTAGCTCTGTGTTGGTCCTGCCATGTTGCTCTGGTCAGCCCATACCCAGCTCCAGTCCTGACTGCTATAGTTCTGGTATGCCGATGTGTGCCCTAGACCTCCCCTGTTCATGTGTTCCCTTGGTACCAGTCTCTATCCTGTTCCTAAATTCCTGCTGTTTTCTGTACCTGAGACCCTGCTGTGTCCTGTTCATGTAACCCTTGCACTACCCTGTTGCGGTTCAAACCCGCTGTGCTTGCACTACCCTGTTGCAGGCCAAAGCCGCTGTGCTTGCACTACCTTTTTGCAGTCCAAACCCGCTGTGCTTGCACTACCCTGTTGTGGTCCAAACCCGCTGTGCTTGGGTCCAATCCTGCCTTTGCTAGCACACCCTGTTGCAGACCGTGCCTGCAGTGCCCTGCCGCAGTCTGTGTCCGTCGGTGTCTGGTGACCTTTGCCCGCTGTCTGGAGCCTTACCCGATGTCCGCTGCCTGATGACCTCTGCCTGATGTCCATTGCTTGATGACCTCTGCCCGATTTACGGTGCCTTATGACCTCTGCCCAATGCCTGGAGCCTTGCCTGATGACTTCCTGTGTCTGTCCTGTTCCTGAGTTAGTTGTCCTGTGTTCCTGTTTGTCTCTGTGGTTGGTACCAGCCAGTATCGCTGATCTGTCCTGCCTGAGTTTCTGGTCTGTTCCTGTGTCCTGGGACCAGCCTGATCCTGACCGGTTCCTGAACTGTACTGTGTCTCACAGACCTGATATATTTCTTTAAGAAGCTCCTACTCAGCCCTCATTACCTATATTAATTGCACCTGTTTGAACTCGTTACCTATATGGAAGACAACTGTCCACAAACTCAGTCAATCACACTTCAATCTCTCCACAATGGCTAAGGCCAAAGAGCTGTCTAAGGACACAAGGGACAAAATTGTAGACCTGCACAAGGCTGGGATGGACTACAGGACAATAGGCAAGCAGCTTGGTGAGAAAGCAACAACTGTTGGCGCAACTATTAGAAAATGGAAGAAACACAAGATGACTGTCAATCTTACTCGGTCTGGGATTCTATGCAAGATCTCACCTTGTGGGGTAAGGATGATTCTGATAAAAGTCAGCAATCCACCCAGATCTACATGACAGGACCTTTCAGTGATCTGAAGAGAGGTGGGAGCACACTCTCAAATATTACAGTTAGTAACACACTACGCCGTCATAGATTAAAATCCTACAGAGCACATAAGGTCCCCCTGCTCACCCAGCACATATCCATGCCAGTTGGAAGTTCAAAAATGATCATCTGGATGATCCAGAAGTAGCATCGGAGAAGGTTATGCGGTCAGATAAGAGCAAAATAGAACTTTTTTTTGTATCAACTCCACTTGTCGTATTTGGAGGAAGAAGAAGGATGAGTACAACTCCAAGAACACCATTCCATCCGTGAAGTATGGGGGTGGAAACCTCATACTTTGGGGGTGCTTTTATGCAAAGGGGATGGGAGGACTGCACTGTATTGAAGGCAAGATGGATGGGGTCATGTATTGCGAGATTTTTTATGCCAACAACCTCCTTCTCTCCGTGAAAGCTTTGAAGATGGGTAAAGGCTGCGTCTTTCAGGATAACAATGACCCAAAACACACAGCCAGGGCAACTAAGGAGTGGCTCCAGAAGAAACATTTCAAGATCACGGAGTGGCCTAGCCAGTCTCTAGACCTGAACCCTATAGAAAATATTTGGAGGTAGCTGAAACTCAATGTAGTCCAGCGACAGCCCCGCAATATGAAAGATCTGGAGAAGATCTGTATGGAGGAGTGGACCAAAATTCCTATTGCTGTGTGACCAAACCTGGTCAAGAACTACAGGAAACGTCCTCTGTAATTACAAACAAAGGTTTCTGTACCAAATATTAAGTTCTGTTTTTCTGTTGTATCAAAAACTTATTTCATGCAATAAAATTTTAATTAATTATTTAAAAATCATACAATCTGATTTCCTGGATTTTTTTATTGTCTGTCCCAGTTGAAGTGTATCGACAATAAAAATTACAGATCTCTACACTCTTTGTAGATGGGAAAACTTGCAAAATCGGCCATGTATCAAATACTTATTTTCCCCACTGAATCAAAGCTTTGCTCTGCTACTACTGACATATCCCATCTACAGTGTATCTACCCAATTCTTCCCACCATATTCTCAAGTTGTACTGAGAGACAAGAGCAAAGAAACATTTTCTATTTAAATAGATAAGACCACAAATGCAATTAAAATTATTCAACTACCATTACAAATGAAACAAAAACAACTTAAATTATTCAACACAACTAATATAAAAAGTTGCTTCTCAAAATTTAACACAAAATGCCACTTTGAAATACTGCAGTCTTAGGCGGGCTTTGCACACTACGACATCGCAGCTGCGATGTCGGTGGGGTCAAATCGAAAGTGACGCACATCCGGCGTCGTAGACGATATCGTAGTGTGTAAATCCTTTTTGATACGATTAACGAGCGAAAAAACGTCCAAATCGTATCATTGGTGTAGTGTCGGTCATTTCCATAATTTCGGAAGGACCAATGTTATGATGTTGTTCCTCGTTCCTGCGGCAGCACACATCGCTGTGTGTGAAGCCGCAGGAGCGAGGAACATCACCTTACCTGCGTCCTGCGGCTCGCGCCGGCTATGCGGAAGGATGGAGGTGGGCGGGATGTTTACGTCCCGCTCATCTCCGCCCCTCCACTTCTAATGGCCGCCTGCTGTGTGACGTCGCTATGATGCCGCACGACCCGCCCCCTTAATAAGGAGGTGGTTTACCGGCCAGAGCGACATCGCGGGGCAGGTGAGTGCATGTGAAGCTGCCGTAGCGATAATGTTCGCTACGGCAGCTATCACTAGATATCACACCTGCGACGGGGCGGGGCCTATCGCGCTCGGCATCGCAAGCATCGGCTTGCGATGCCGCAGCGTGCAATGTACCCCTTAGAATTACTCACCCCTTCATGACAACTATCTTTAGAATTTAAAAGGGTTTGACTGGTTTTCTTCTAAAAGTCTGCAGTCGCTCTATTTGCGTGCAAACTTCTGAATCCTTATGCGGGCGTCACATGATACAATCTATCGTGTGATCGCACGAGCGGTCGTACCCGTCCCCGTCGTTTGTGCGTCACGGGCAATTAGTTGCCCGTGGCGCACAAAGTCGTTAAACCCCCGTTACACGTACTTACCTGCTGAGCGATGTCGCTGTGGGCGGCGAACATCCACTTCCTGAAGGGGGTGGGATGTTCCCCGTCACAGCGACGTCACACAGCCGCCGGCCAAAAGAAGCTGAGGGGCGGAGATGAGCAGGACGTAAACATCCCGCCCACCTTCTTCCTTCAGCATTGCCGGCGGCCGCAGGTAAGCTGCAGTTCATCGTTCCCGGGGTGTCACACGGAGCGATGTGTGCTACCCCGGGTACGATGAACAACCGGCGCAGGGAAGACTAAACGATTTTTTAAAAATAAACGACGTGTAAACGATACACGATTTGTAACCGATTTGCGATCGTTCTGAGACGCTAGTAGGTGTCACACGAAACGACGTCGCAAACGATGCCGGATGTGCGTCACGAAAACCGTGACCCCGACGACATATCGCACGATGGATCGTCTCGTGTGACGCCCGCATTACAGCGTGTGCACTGCACACTGTCAGGATTCTCGGGTATTAGTACCAAGAGGGGACGGTTATGTGACTGCAAGATTTTTTATATGGATTGGTGAATAATTATGAGGCTGCAGTAGTCATTAAAAGTGTCATCATGTCTTAAACTTGGAGAAATTGCTTGTTTTTTTAGTTATGTTGAGCTATTTCACTTGTTTAGTTTGAATGGTTAATTGCAAAGAGCAGAACTTTTGTAAATAAAATATCAATGGGGATGGAATTGATCTGATTGCCTCTTTATTATTTATCTGTATACCTCATCTGTATGGCTTATAAAACAGGAGGTAGCTCAGTAGCTCATAGGTGTGCACTGTTGCTCTGCAACGCTGAGGTAATGGATTTCATTCCGAGCAAGGACAACATCTACAAGGAGATTCTATGTTCTCCCCATTTTGGTTTAAGTTTCCTCTAAGCACTCCAGTTTTCTCGCTTACTCAAAAGACATACAGAAAGTTCAGGCAGGCACTTCCACTTGGATTGTGGTGTTCATATCATGGGGTGGCACTCCAAATGTTGTGATAAAGTAAGGGTACCTTCACACTTAGCGATGCAGCAGCGATCCGACCAGCGATCTGACCTGGTCAGGATCGCTGCTGCATCGCTACATGGTCGCTGGTGAGCTGTCAAACAGGCAGATCTCACCAGCGACCAGTGAACAGCCCCCAGCCAGCAGCGACCTGCAAGCGACGCTGCGCTTGCACGGAGCCGCCGTCTGGAAGCTGCGGAGACTGGTAACTAAGGTAAACATCGGGTATGGTTACCCGATGTTTACATTAGTTACCAGTGTGAGCAGGGAGCCGCGCACACTGAGCGCTGGCTCCTTGCTCTCCTAGCTACAGTACACATCGGGTTAATTAACCCGATGTGTAATGCACCTACATGTGCAGAGAGCAGGGAGCCGCGCACACTGCTTAGCGCTGGCTCCTTGCTCTCCTAGCTGCTGTACACATCGGGTTAATTAACCCGATATGTACAGCAGCTACATGTGCAGAGAGCCGGAGCCGGCAGCACAGGCAGCGTGAGAGCTGCAGAGGCTGGTAACTAAGGTAAATATCGGGTAACCACCTTGGTTACCCGATGTTTATCTTGGTTACAGCTTACCTCAGCTGTCAGACGCCGGCTCCTGCTCCCTGCTCGCTTCATTTGTCGCTCTCTCGCTGTCACACACAGCGATCTGTGTGTCACAGCGGGAGAGCGGCTTTGAAGAAAACGAACCAGGGCTGTGTGTAACGAGCAGCGATCTCGCAGCAGGGGCCAGATCGCTGCTCAGTGTCACACACAGCGAGATCGCTAATGAGGTCACTGCTGCGTCACAAAAAGCGTGACTCAGCAGCGATCTCGGCAGTGAGCTCGCTATGTGTGAAGCACCCCTAAGATGTATGTACACTGTTTGAGAAAGGCTTGTTGATGTAGGCTGAAACACGTCACTTTAGGTTTGTAACCATTGCTTTGAAAATATGAATTAAAGTTGAAGAAAAAGGAAACAGAATCCATGTGAGTGATGATCTTACTTTACTCCAAAAAATAGTGATTTTAGATTGTGAGTCCCCACATGGCCTCCCTGTGTGCACCCAGAGCCCCCACATGGCCTCCCTGTGTGCAGCTGGAGCCCCCACATGGCCTCCCTGTGTGCAGCTGGAGCCCCCACATGGCCTGCCTGTGCACAGCTGAGCCACCACATAGCCTCCCTGTGCACAGTTGGAGCCCCTACATGGCCTCCCTGTGTGCTGCTGGAGTCCCCACATGGCTTTCTGTGTGTGCAGCCAGAGCCTCCACATGGCCTCCCTGTGTGCACTTCGAGCCTCCACATGGCCTCTCTGTGTGGACGAGGAGCCCCCACATGGCCTCCCTGTGTGGGCGAGTAGCCCCCACATGGCCTCCCTGTGTGCACCGGGAACCCCCACTTGGCCTTCTTGTGTGCACGTGGAGGCCCCATATGGCCTCCATGTTTGCAAAAGAAGCCCCCACATGGCTTCACTGTGTACATCCAGAGCCTCCACATGGGCTCTCTGCCTGCACGTGGAGCCCTGTGTGCACCCAGACCTCCACATGGTCTCCCTGGGTGCACCCTTAGCCCCCACATGTGCTCCCTGTGTGTACCCGGAGCCCCCACATGGACTCCCTCTGTGCAACCAGAGCCCTTACATAGCCTCCCTGTGTTGCAGCCAGAGCCCCCACATGGTCTCTTTGTAACAGGGCCCGGACAGGAGTTAGGGGCTAGGGGCTCGAACCTGAGTATCATCAAACCTACCTTTGAGATAAGGGACAGCGCAGGGTCTTAGAGCCAGCCAAGGGGCTTCTGTCCTGTCTCCATTTACCCTATGATAGCAGCTAGAGAAGACACGTGGCCTCCCTGTGTGCAGCTAGAGCTCCCACATGGCATCCCTATGTGCAGCTGGAGCCCCTACATGGCCTCCCTGTGTGCAGCTGGAGCTCCCACATAGCCTTCCTATTTTAAGCTGGAGCCCCCACATAGCCTCCCTGTACTCAGCTGCAGCTCCCACACAGCCTCTAAGTGTGCAGCGTCCCCACATAACCTCCCTACATGCAATCAGAGTCCCCACATGGCTTCCCTGTGTGCAGCTTGAG
The DNA here is from genome assembly GCF_048569485.1 of Anomaloglossus baeobatrachus. Classification (NCBI taxonomy): domain Eukaryota; kingdom Metazoa; phylum Chordata; class Amphibia; order Anura; family Aromobatidae; genus Anomaloglossus; species Anomaloglossus baeobatrachus. The sequence goes on from NC_134360.1 coordinate 79,415,796, forward strand.
TGCCCACATGGCCTCCCTGTTTTCAGCGGGATCCCCCACCTGGCCTCCCTGTGTTCAGCTGGAGCTCTCACACGGCCTCCCTGTGTGCAGCGCCCCCACATGGCCTCTCTGTGTGCAACTGGAGCCCCCCATAAGACCTATCTGTGTGCAGCTAGAGATCTCACATGACATCCCTGTGTGCAACCGGAGCCCCCACATGGTCTCCCTGTGTGCACCTGGAGCCCCCACATGGTTCTCTGTGAGCAGCTGGAACCCTCACATGACATCCCTGTGTGCACCCTGAGGCCACACATGGCTTCCCTGTGTGCATGCAGCTGGAGCCCCCAAATTGCCTTTCTGTGTATACCCAGAGACCCCACATGGCCTCCTTGTGTGTACCCGGAGCACCACATGGCCTCTTTGTGTGAAGGTGGAGCCACCACATGACCTTCCTGTGTGCACCTGGAGCCCCCACATGGCCTTTCTGTGTGCAGCCGGAGCCCCCACATGGCCTCCCTGAGTGCACCCAGAGCCTCCACATGGCCTTTTTGTTTGCAGCTGGAGCATCCAACATGGCCTCCCTGTGTGCAGCTGGAGTCCCCACATGGCCTCCCTCTGTGTACCTGCAGCCACTACATGGCCTCCTTGTGTGCAGCAGGAACCCCCACATGGCCTCTCTGTGTGCAGATGGATCCCCTTTATGACCTACCTGGGTGGAGCTGGAGTCAGTACATGACCTCTCTGTGCACCCAGAGCTCACACATGGCCTCCCTTTGTGTAGCTGGAGCCCCCACATGGCCTCCCTGTTTGCACCCAGAGCCTGCACAAAGCTCCCCTATGTGCTCCCAGAGCCCCACATGGCCTCCCTCTGTGCATCCAGAGCTCCCACATGGCCTCCCTGTGTGCAGCTGAAAGCTAAAGCCCCCACATGACCTGCCTGTGTACCATATTGGGGCTCTGGTTGCACACAGGGAGGTCATGTGGGAGCTTCAGCTGCACAGAGAGAGGAAATGTGGGGGCTCAGTTGCACACAGGGAGGCCAGGTTGGGGCTTTGCCTGCACACAGGGAGATCATGTAGGGGCTCCGGGTGCACATAGGGAGGACATGTCGGGGCTTCAGGTGTACACAGGGAGGCAATGTGTGCGCTCCAGCTGCACTGAGGGAAGCCATGTGGAGACTCTGGGTGCACATAAAGAAGTCATGTGGAGGCTCCATCTGCACACAAGGAGGCCCCACATGGCCCCTCTGTTTGCATCGGACCACCCAGAGGGTCTCCGGTTGCACACCAAAAGGCCATGTTGGGGCTACGGGTGCACTATGGGAGGCCATATGAGGGCTTCAGCTGCACACAGGGAAGCTATAAGAAGGGTCCAGGTGTACAAAAAGTGAGGCTATGTTGGTGCTCCGTGTGTACACAGGGAGGCCATGTGGAGGCTCTAGCTGCACACAGTAAGGCCATGTGGGGGCTACGGGAGCCCACATGGAGGTCATGTGGGGGCTCTGGCTGCACAGAGGGAAGCCATGTGGGGGCCCACTTACACACAGGGAGGCCATATGGGAGATACAGCTGCACACAGGGAGGCCATGTGGGGGCTCAAGGTGCACACTGCAAGGCCATGTGGGGGATCAAGCTGCCCACAGGGAGGCCTTGTTGGGGGTCCAAGCTACACACAGGGAGGTCATGTGATTGCTCCATCTGCACACAGGGAGGCCATGTGGGGCTTCGGTTGCATGCAGGAAAGGCTCCAGCTGCACACAGGGAGGCCATGTGGAGGCTCCAACTGCACACAGGGAGGCCATGTGGGTGCTCCACCTGCACAGAGAGAGGCCATGAGGGGGCTCCAGCTGTACACAAGAAGGCCATGTGGGGGCTTCAGCTGCCCACAGGGAGGCCAAATGAGGCTTCCAGCTGCACACAGGAATGCCTGGTGGGGGCTCCAGCTGCACACACAGAGGCCATGTGGAGGCAACAGCTGCACACAGGGAGGCCATGTGGAGCTCCTGCTGCACACAGGGAGGCCATCTGAGGGCTCCAGCTGCACAAATGGAGGCCATGTGGGGGCTCCCTATGCACAAAGGGAGGCCATATGGGGATCTCGCTGCACACAGGAAGGTCATATGGGGGCTCCATCTTCACACATAGAAGCAATGTGGGGGCTCCAGGTGTAATAACCTGCAGGTAACGGGATACGCAAGGACTGCACGGAACCACGGGGGTTAATCAATGCAAATTTAATAATGTATTGCACAACACAGGTAGAGGAAAAGTGTGGGAAGGGGAGAAAAGCGGGAATGTGCACAGCAGTAGAGATAATGCAATATACATACAACTACTTTGAATAGCTTGTCAAGGGTAGGAAGCCTCAGATTGTACTCCCAAAAGCAAAACACAGAAATCCTTATTAAACAAAAAAACGCAGAGTCCTTGTTACCTTACTCGTATAACACAGTGCAGAGTCTTTTCCTATCTGTCCCTAACTAAAAGTAGTGTGCACACTTAACTGCAGGTTTCAGCGTTGGGTACCTCGTCACCGTTGGGGCCCGTATTCCGCTGGCAGACACCTCTAAAGTTCAGTCTTTGTCCCGGGTCTGTAACTTGCACGTGCTGCCTGGCTCCTCGCTCCACATCCAGCCTCTTTGAATCTGTAATTTTGTAATTTGCACGTGCTGTCTGGCTCCTCGCTCCACATCCAGCCTCTTTGGATCTGTGTCTTGGGGGGGACACCACGCAACACTCTAAGGTACTTGGACCTCGGAAAAACAGGGCAGACTGAGGCCTTCTATCTTACAGCCCACTCCAGCACACTCCTCTCTGCAAAACAGCCACATGTAGACTCCTCCTCCTCCTGTTCCAGACTCAATCAAGTCACTTGAGCAGCAGGACTTTTTCCCGCTGTTCTCTGTTTTGACAGCAGGTGGCAGCATAGCACAAGGAAGTCCACCAAACAGTCTTTTAACATATATATATATATATATATATATATATATAAATGTTAACAGGTCTTACATTTCCCCCCCTCTTTAACCTCGGCCGTCCCGGCCGATACACTCCTGAGGCACTCTGCAAAGGGGCACACGGTGGCAACTCCTGCCCTGCTTCACAACCTGTTGCTTGGGAGCCAATGTCGTAAAACAGGATTCAGTGACAGAACACATAAATTCATCTGCCAAGTACCGATCAGGGGGAATACCAGCATTAGCCCGCTCAGTCCGGCATGGCACCACAGCTAACTCGCCAGACGTCGGCGCCGTATCAGGGAGTACAGTATTCCCGTCCCCATCTCTGGAGATTAGTGACTGCTGCTCTGCAGGGGTGGCACCTGTGTCTTGAACGGATGGGGGTGTGGATCTCTCCCAGTCTGCTGGGTTGGTCGGGGCCCGCCACCATTCTTCATCGTCAGAGCCCTCTTCGAAGGTAACAGGAACAGGCACGGGCACCGTCTCCGAGGTACTTTGTCTGGTCCTGTCTTCTGAATAGCAGGGCCTCAGCATATTACGATGCAGGATGAGGGTGCCGCCTCTTTGCTCGCCTCTCACTTCGTATACTGATCCATGGGGCGAGATTCTTCTGATCACAATGTACGGCTCTGTTTTCCAGCGCTCGCTCAACTTGTGTCTCGGGTGTTTCTCTGCAACTAGTACTCTGTCTCCTGGTAAGAACGGGGTTTCACACACAGGTTTCCGCTGCGGGTGTGTCTTTTCTTGCAACCGCTTGGTGACAATTCGATGGATAGTCTCCAGCCGTCGACGGTGACAATCAACCCAAGAACCTACGCTCTGACCTTCACTGATCTCGGGGGGAGCTAGGTTCAGCTCTTCAATGCCTCTTCCGGCTCTTCCAAACAGTAGCACGTATGGGGTGTACCCAGTGGTGGAGTGGACACGATTATTGTACGCCCACACGAGTTCTGCGAGATAGCCGGGCCAGTGATTCTTACGATCATCCTCCAACGTGCGTAGCATTTGTAGGAGGGTCCGGTTAAATCTCTCGCAGGCTCCGTTGCCCTGTGGATGATAAGGCATAGTCCTTGACTTCTGCATTCCGTAAATCCTTTGCAGCTCTCTCATGACACTGCCCTGAAAGCAAGCTCCTTGGTCAGAATGTATTCTTTTGGGGCAGCCGTACACCCGGATAAAGTCATCACTGATGGCTCGAGCAGCTGATTTAGCCGTCTGATCTCTGGTGGGCGTCACCACCGCAAATTTGGAGAAGTGATCTGTCATCACAAGGCAGAACTGATAGCCCCGGTGGGAGTGGCCAATCTTGAGATAATCGATCATGAGTACTTCCAACGGCTCTTTGGTTACAATAGTCTGTACTGGTGCTTGCTGTGGAGGAGCCTTACTTAACTCGCAGGAACGGCACAGTTTACAGGCCTTCTCTACTGCCCGAAGCATCTGAGGACAGTATACTATTCTTTGCAACCACTGGTAAGTCTTGTCCGGTCCGAAATGGGCTCCCTTCTCATGCGCCTCTCGGGCCAATGGTACTGCCATCTTCTGGGGTATCACTACTTGCCACCGTACTTCCAACTCTGTAGCTAGGTGCACCTTCCGATACAGCATCCCTTCTTGCACCGACAGCTTATCCCACTGGCTGAGAATCTGGAGGGCCACGTGCGACAGCGTGGCCCGTATTTCCTTTCTAGGCTTGCGCTGCTGGATCACCCACTCTTTCACTTGAAGCAGTTCTGGGTCAGATGACTGGATTTTCACCCATTCCTCTCTGGTTTGGCCAAGCAGGCGTGATGTCGTGCCCGACGTAATTTCCAGCATACGAGCCTCTACCACTTGAGCGGTGAATTTACTAAAGTCCGGAATTTCGGCTTCCTCCAACTGTTCATCTCTCTCCCCCACTGGGGCTTCGGTGGTAACACGAGAAAGGGCATCCGCATTCTGATTTTCATGCTTAGAGCGGTACTGCACATGATAATTGTATCTGGAGAGTCGTGCCAGCCACCTCTGTTCCATTGCTCCCAGTTTGGCGGTGGAGATGTGAGCCAGGGGGTTATTATCCGTATAGACTTCAATTTGAGCTCCCGTGAGATATTCCGAGGAACTGTAATTCTCGGGGTTGCGCTCGGCTTCTCGCAACTTCCGACTTCCATATGCAATCACCCGTTCAGTACCATTCTGTACCTGGGCCAGTACTGCACCCAGGCCGTAGAGGCTCGCGTCTGTATACAACCGAAAGGGGAGGTTATAGTCTGCATAGGCAAGCACAGGGGCGCTAACCAAGGCCTCTTTCAATCGGTGTAAGGCTTCTGTTTGTCTTGGTCCCCAGCAAATTTTCTGTGCTTTTGGTCCTTTCGCAGTGCCTCGGAGCAATTCGTGCAAAGGTTCTGCCTCCTTTGCGAAATCTTTGATAAAGCGACGGTAATAACCGGCTAGCCCCAGGAAAGCTCGAACCTCCCGCACTGTGCTGGGTGTGGGCCATTGTAGCACTGCTCTCACTTTCCCATCGGAGGGCTGTACGCCGGCTTCCGACACCTTGTGTCCGAGATATTCAATCTCTTCCTGAAAGATCCGACATTTTTTTGGTTTTAGTTTAAGCCCATGGGCCCGTAACCACTGAAACACTTGGCCCAGGTTTTCTAGATGTTTCTCAAAGGTTGCAGAATACACTACTATGTCGTCCAGGTAAATCAATGTGGCCTCGAAGTTCATGTCTCCAAGGCAACTTTCCATGAGGCGCTGAAAAGTTCCTGGGGCATTATTTAGTCCAAACGGCATGCGATTGAACTCGAAGAGTCCCATGGGTACAATAAATGCGGTCTTGGCCTTGTCTTTCTCTGCCACAGGGACCTGCCAATATCCGCTGGCAAGATCGAGGGTGGAGAAGTAACGTGCCTTTCCCAACGCCGACAGGGACTCCTCTATCCGGGGCAGAGGGTAGGAATCACGAACCGTGCATCCATTAAGCTTGCGGTAGTCAACACAGAAGCGGGTAGACCCATCCTTTTTCTTGACCAGCACGATTGGGGCAGCCCATGGACTCTGACTTTCTCTTACCACCCCGCTCTTCAGCATCTGCGCCAAAAGCTCTTTTACCTCTTTGTAGTACTTTGGGGGTATTTGCCTGTACCTTTCCCTGATCGGTGGGGCATCTCCTGTGGGTATTTCGTGCTGAATCTTGTCAGTACAGCCGAAATCTTCTGCGTGACGGGAGAACGTGGCTTGATTCTCCCAAATAAAGTCCTCTATGGCTTGGGCTTGCTCCGAATCGAAGGGGCTCAGGTCCACTCCCATCTGCCCTAAGATGACGCGACTGTTCCATTGATCAGTGGGTTTCTCTTTTCTTTCCATAGAAAGAGCCCAAGTCCAGGCTTCCCCTGCCATGGGCTGCAATTCAATCGATTCTGCAGCCGCCACCTCTTCAGGCGCCAGGTAGACATGGGCCAGAACAACTCCCGAGGTCAAGGTGTAGGCCTGTTCACCGGTGTTCACGCAACGGAAAGGGACCCTTCCATTTCTTACTGTTGCTAAAGTGCGAGCCACCAACGGTTCGTCTCCGTTCTCTTCACCACGGTAAGGCTCCACCAACACCTCCATCCCCTTGAGTGTACGGTGGGCCCCGACTGGCAAGGTGAGGACTGTCTCACGATTTGGAGGTAGAGTAATTGTTGTCTGTCTTGGGACTCGAACCCTCCCCACCGGGTAGCGGCTCCCACCATTCTTCCACAGTCCTCGGGCACGGATAAGGTGTTGGAAGACCTTTTGGGCAGGCCTGTTAGCAACTGTCGTCTTCCAGTAATCACAGCCCCCCTTGTTGAAGAGCAACTGGTCTAATTCTTTCAGGACGTTCATGCCCACAATAGCTGGCACCTCTCTGTCGTACCGGCCCTCCGTTAACACAATCCCTTTTTTGCCTAAGTTCTGGCCACAGGCACGTATGTTCATCCACACGACCCCTACAACCGGAATGGGAAGATTGTTTGCAGCCCTCAGTTTGATATGTGCCCCTTTGTCAATGGATACAGTTTGTCCAAAATGTTGGTAGAAGAACTGTTCTGGCATGGTGGTCACTTGGGACCCAGTATCCATCAGGCATTTTACTTCTTTCCCTTCAAATTCGGCCGTGATCGTCGGCGTGCAGGCTGCTATATCTTCAGGGCGTTGGTTTTCTCTAAGCTCAGTTGGTCTCCCCACCATGTGCCCATCCATGGAGGGAGGCACTAGTTTAACGGCGGTCTTTCTTGCGACGTCTTCCTCTCCGGACAGTGTCGGAATAAATGGTTCCGATTTCCACAGTTCCAACACTGGTAGTCTCCAGCGGGTCTCGGTCGTCTCTGCTCGATCTGTCCCCTCTCTTCTTGATAGGTATGCGTGCGGGTATTTGATCGCGGTGCTGTCGTTCTTACTTCTGAAGCCGGGGCTTGCATATTCTTCAGCAACTCTTGTAGAGCAGTAACCGTCTCTTGTAACTGATCCACTTTAGCCTCAAGCTGGCTCGGTTCTCGGTTTTTCTCACCCGGGACTACCTTATGCATACAAACTTCACCCAAGGCGTTCTGCAGGTCGCAATTTTCAGTTTGTGTGCGGGAGACTGCTTCTTCCAATATTTCCTGGAAAGTTAGTTTTTTTTCTACCCTGAGCCGTTCATGGAGGGCACCTTTGATCTTGGGGTTATGTAATCCGCGGAGGAATTGATCTCGCAGGGTACGGTCAGCATAACCGGGGGTTTGTGCTAGCTCTGGCTCTGCTGTAAGCATTTGTCTCATTCTCTGGAGTGCATTTGCATACTGTGGCAGACCTTCTTCTTCACCCTGCAGCCTGTAGAACAGTTGCGCCTGTAAATCTCCTGCTTCTGGTTTCCCGCCATACACTCTCTCAAGAATCTTCACCACCTGCTCTAACGTCTTTCGTTCACTCTCAGGGCGCAATAAAATAGTCTCTTGAGCATGGCCTTCAAGGGCAATCAACAGTATCTCCCCTTGATTTTCTGCAGTCACTCCTGCTACTCTCAACATGCCCCTCACTCTCTGCGCCCAGTCATGGAGAGCTACATTGTTGCCAGTAAATTTTGGTATATGGGTCAGCATAGCCCCCAGGGACAGCTGCCTTGCTGGTATTCCCCCATCAGGTTGTATTAGTACACCTCCATCAGGGACACCCCCATCAGCGACACCCCCACCCCCCTGTCCGTCCATTGTTCCGTACCAGCCTGCGTATCCTGCCGACTACGCCAAATGTAATAACCTGCAGGTAACGGGATACGCAAGGACTGCACGGAACCACGGGGGTTAATCAATGCAAATTTAATAATGTATTGCACAACACAGGTAAAGGAAAAGTGAGGGAAGGGAGCACAGCAGTAGAGATAATGCAATATACATACAACTACTTTGAATAGCTTGTCAAGGGTAGGAAGCCTCAGATTGTACTCCCAAAAGCAAAACACAGAAATCCTTATTAAACAAAAAAACGCAGAGTCCTTGTTACCTTACTCGTATAACACAGTGCAGAGTCTTTTCCTATCTGTCCCTAACTAAAAGTAGTGTGCACACTTAACTGCAGGTTTCAGCGTGGGGTACCTCGTCACCGTTGGGGCCCGTATTCCGCTGGCAGACACCTCTAAAGTTCAGTCTTTGTCCCGGGTCTGTAACTTGCACGTACTGCCTGGCACCTCGCTCCACATCCAGCCTCTTTGGATCTGTAATTTTGTAATTTGCACGTGCTGTCTGGCTCCTCGCTCCACATCCAGCCTCTTTGGATCTGTGTCTTGGGGGGGACACCACGCAACACTCTAAGGTACTTGGACCTCGGAAAAACAGGGCAGACTGAGGCCTTTTATCTTACAGCCCACTCCAGCACACTCCTCTCTGCAAAACAGCCTTATGTAGACTCCTCCTCCTCCTGTTCCAGACTCAATCAAGTCACTTGAGCAGCAGGACTTTTTCCCGCTGTTCTCTGTTTTGACAGCAGGTGGCAGCATAACACAAGGAAGTCCACCAAACAGTCTTTTAACCTATATATATATATATATATATATATATATATATATATATATATATATATATATATATATATATATATAAATATAAATGTTAACAGGTCTTACACAGGTGCACACAGGGAGGCCATGTGGGGGCTCCAGCTGCACACAGGGAGGCCATGTAATGGCTCCAGCTGCACACAGGGAGGCCATGGGGGGGCTCCAGCTGCACAAATGGAGGCTATGTGGGGGATCCAGTTGCACACAGGGAGGCCATGTGGGGGCTCCATGTGCACAGAGGGAGGCCATGTGGGCAATGTAGGGATGCCGGGTGCACACAAGGAGGCCAGGTGAAAGCTGCAGCTGCACACATGGACACCCCACATGGCTCACTGTGTGGTCCGAGAGCCCCCATATGGCCTCCAGGTGCACACAGTGAGTCCATGTCTGGGCTATGGGTGCACACAAAAATGCCATGAGGGGGCTGTGGCTGCACACAGGAAGGTCATGTGGGTGATCAACGTAGACACATGGAGGCCATATGTGGATCTGGGTGCACACAGGGAGGCCATGTGGGGGCTCCGGAATCACACAGGGAGGCCATGTGCGGGCTCAAGGTGCACACAAGGAGGCTCTGTGGTGGATCTGGCTGAACAGAAAGAGGCCATGTGGGGACTCCAGCTGCACACAGGGAGGCCATGTAGGGGCTCTGGAGGCAACAAGGAGCAATGTGGAGGCTGCAGCTGCACACAGTGAAGACCCATAATGCCTCCCTGTGTGCATTCGTAAACCCCATATGGCCTCCTGGTGTACACATGGAGGCCATATGGGGGATCCAGTAGCACATAGTGAAGCCATGTGGGGGCTCCAGCTACACAGCAAGGCCATTTGAGTGCTCCTTGTGCATAAAGAGAGGCCATATAGGGGATCTGGCTGCACACAGGAAGGTCATATGGGGTTTCCATCTGAACACAAGGAGGCCATTTGTAGGCTGCAGCTGAACAAAGGGGGCCCACATGGCCTCTCTGTGTGCACCTAAAGCCCCCATATGGCCTACAGGTGCACACAGGGAGACCATGTAAGGGCTCCAGCTGCACACAGGGAGGCCATATAAGGGCTCCAGCTGCACAGAGAGAGGCAATGTGTGGCTTCAACTTCTCACAGGGAGGCTATTTGGGAGAACCAGCTGCATAAAGGGAGGCCATGGGGTGGCACCAGTTGCACAGAGGGAGGCCATGTGAGGGCCCCAGCTATACGCAGTGAGGCCATGTGAGAGCTGCTTGTGCACACAGGGAGGCTATGTGAGAGCTCCAGCTGAACACATGGAGGCTACATGGGGGCTCCAGCTGCACACAAGTAGGCAATGTGGGGGTGCCAGATGCACACAGGGAGGCCCCACATGTGCCCTCAATGTGTGCACCGAAAGCCCCCATATGGCCTCCAGATGCACACAGTAAGGCAATCTGTGAGCTACAAGTGCACACAGAATGGCTATGTTGGTGCTCCACATAGACACAGGGAGGCCATATGGGGATCCAGATGCACACAGGAAGGCCATGTGGGGCCTTCAGGTGCACGCAAAGAGGCTATGTGATGGATCCGGCTGAACAGAAAGAGGCCATGTGGAGGCTCCAGCTGCACACAGGGAGGCCATGTAGGGGCTCTGGGGGCAAACAAGGAGTCCATGTGGAGGCTGCAGCTGCACACAGGAAGGCCCCACAATGCCTCCCTCTGTGCACCTGTAAACCCCATATGGCCTCTAAGTGCACACAGGAAGGCCATGTGGGGGCTATATGTGCACACTAGGAGGCCAATTGCAGGTCCGGCTCCTCACGAGAAGGCCATGTGGGTGCTCCACGTTCACACAGGGAGGCCATATGGGGGATCCGCCTGCACACAGGGAGGCCATGTGGGGGTTCCAGGTGCACACAAGGAGGCCATGTGTTGGCTCCAGCTGCACAAAGGGAAGCCATGTTGGGGCTTCGGTTGCACACAGGTAGGCCATGTGGAGGCTATGGGTGCACAAAAGGAGTCCACCTTGGGGCTTCATCTGCACGTAATGAGGCCCCACATGCCCTGCTTTTGTGCACCCGGAACCCCCACAGGGCCCCCGGGTGCACACAGGGGTGCCATGTTGGGGCTCCAGCTGCACACAGGAGGATGTTATGAACTGGTAACCATGGACGATCACAAAAAATCCCATTAATTGGGAAAAAACAAAACCACAAGAGTAGTTGGAAACAAAGCTGACCGCAATCCCCTATCTATTGGACAACACTGGAACTAGCAGTGGGATGTTCCTAACACACCTAGACACCTCCTCGTCACTGCCGGAGAAACTTGCTACACCTCAAAGATAGAAATGAGGAATCCTAACTTGCTTCAGAGCAGTCACCAAAGAAATAGCAAGCCCCTAACATGCAACAACGGTGATGTAAGAAAACACAATACACAGATAGAAAATATAGATTAGAAAAGGTGAGGCCCGACTTACAAGATACAACAGGACAGGAAAGATAACTTGTTGCGGCCAGCAAACAAAACAGCAAAAAATACCAAACTGCTGATAAATAAAAATCCTAAGACCACACGATCTCTCCCCCACTATATCAGGTACTCTTGTGCCAGACACTTTAAGCAAAACTGCAGATATAATGTGAAGAAACGAAATCACAGAACAAATAATATTCTAAAGGGTAAATTATCCAAACATGTACAGAGAGCAAGCTCCCTTTCTTGCTGGAGGAACTGCCCTACTTACAAAAAGCAGAGAGACAGAACCTCACAAACAAGAAACCAAAACACAGAACAGAATGTAATGAGCAAAAACACCCTTAAGTGCAATTCCAGCAATTAAGCACAAAAACTAGTAAACTTCTCTGGAGTAGATTCAGGCACAGAATAAATGGGGGAAACTGAAGGGAAAACTCCCAGCCATCTGTGTACATGCAGGGCCCCCACATGGCCTCCCTGTGTGCAGCTGAAGCCACCACATGGCCCCTTAGGGTCCAGTCACCACAGAGGTACTGCGCCTCAGCCAGAGGTGTGATACCTACACCACTTCAGGCCATGGTTAAGGCGAGATTGCTCGTTAGGGAGAGCACAGTCCCGAAGCCAGCCTGGGGGTGGGGTTAGTTAGTGGGTGGACACTTAGAATAGAGTGTGAAGAAGGAAAGTGAAACTAAAGAGATTGAGTAAAGAGAAGAACGAAGTAGGAGCGGAGGGGAGAGGTCCTGGGGACTGGAGGTAGAGCATCCTAGGACAAGGAAAAAAAGAAAGGAAGACAGGGACCTAGAGTCACAGGAAGTGAGAGATCCACCCATAGGCATGCATCCACCTCTGATGTACCAGTGTGGAGGGACTAGGCAGCAAAAGGGACCGGCCCCTAGACTAGTGGAGAACAAAAAGACTCAGCTAGCAAAACCGGAGGTTGAGGTAACTTCATGTGGTGGAGCCACAACCACACGTGAATCCACTGAAAACATATCAGGCTTAAGTCCTTGCACCACTAAACTCTCGATACTAACTGCCTGTCCCAGGAAACAGACCGCTTCTGTGGAGCCCACCTGCAGCAGTCGCCTCAGGGATGCCACAGGGTCTTCACTTTGGTATTTCTGGCAACAGGTATGTCGGTTTTGTATGAATATGAGTTGTGATGCCACTCACAGTTTGCGGTCAGGGATATGGGTGATTGCCACTGCAGTGTTAACGAGCGTCTGGGGCTGATGAAGTCTGCAGTCGGAAGGTGTGGCCTCCCGTGAGTGAGGCTGGCCCCAGGGGTTCGGGTGTGTAGAACAACAGGTTCCAGAATAACTTAGTCTCAGTCCAAAATGTCTTGCAACTGATCTTTACTCACTTTTAGATGTTTTGTGAGGTACCCGGGCGATGCTGAGATAAACCAGGTGGAACCAAGAACTCCTTCAGGCCGATGTGAGGGTAACCATTAACTCGCCTTCCTAGCACTTCTTGTTTCGGATAACCCCTGACTTGAAATACCATGGGATTCATCCAGGTAAGTCGCTACTGCCTTTTCTCCCCTTTTTGGCCTGTGTGCCGGCAGCGTGGACCAGGTGAGATGGCTTCTGGCTCTGTCTCCTTATGGGTCCCCCTGTTGCTGCTGAGGCTCGAACTCTGTATCGTAGGTGAGGTACCTCTGGTCCCCTCACTGGCAGATTTAGCAGATCAATGAATGGACGTCTACTCTAGGGATCTGTTCCCCGTGCGTGCCCAGTCACCAGCAGTCCCCGTACTCGACTGCCTCTCTTCAGGTGTCTTTCTGGCTGACTCTCTGGTAACCGTTCTCCCCCGCTAACGGCTACTTCACGTGCAGGTTCTGACTAGTGTGTGTGCGCGCCTGCATCTCCTAGCAACCGCTGCGCTTCACTAACAGACTGGCCCACTCCCCTTCTTTCCTGACAGCCTCTGCAGCTTAGCTTCCAGCCCCTCCACTACACCCCTTGACAAGAATTAAAGGCTAGCCTCTTCCAGAGGCTACCCAAGGCTCCCATCTAATGGTGTGGGAGACCTGGTTGCTATGTGTCTGTGCGTACACACCTCATTCTGGCCTTTGGAATCACCTGGAAGCACTGTCCTAGCATGGGTGCAGTACTCAGTGGTGCCTGACCAGTCCAGGGACGCCACACTTCTCTCCTAGTCTGGACAAGTCTCAAACATAAACACTAAATGTGTCTAACTAAATGCATGTCATTTACCCAGAACATTAAAACACATTTAATACACTGCATGGCATTACAGAACATCACATTTTCTTTAGGGGGTGTGGGCAGCTCTTTCACTTCCTTACACAAGTAGCCATTCCTTAAAGGGAAGGTGTCACGTTTTTTTATTTTTGTATTAAAAATAGTGATTATGAAATCAAGTATTTTTAATACAAAATTAAAATCACTGCTTATTTAGTTTTTATTTAATTCTAATTTTATTGAAGGCACTGGGGGCTGCCATCATGGATTTGCTGTGTGTAATGACAGTTACTCACTCCTTTATGGCAGCCCCTGTGCATAGAGAACAGTGGTCGGGATCCGACCCCATTTAGTAACGTTAGAGTAGGCGTCTGCTGTAACCTGGATGCACCCCCTGGGCTGTCCAGATCACAGCAGAGGGAGGAGATCAGCGGCATCATTGTGGAGCTCACAGCGAATGCTGTTTGCTCCACTTTACCCCTGTCAACCACCGGGATGTGTGAGTGCAGGGCGCCGGGGCACCGGGCCGCCTCCCCTCCCCTCGCCGTTACCGTCTCCAATGACAACCCCTCCTTCCGCTCTACCCAGCCTCGCTCTCCCCCCGCTACTGCTGCCGCCGCCGCCCCTCCCGCCGCCATTACCGTCTCTGTCTCCAAAGACACCCCCCGCCACCTCTGCTGCCGCCTCCCCTCCCCCTGCCGTTACCATCTCCAATGACACCCCCTCTCTTTGCTCTACCCAGCCCCCGCTCTGCCCCCCGCTGCCGCTAATGTGTGTCTTTGTGTGCCTCTGCATGTGAGTATCGGAGCCCCTCCCCCCACCACCACCGCTGCTACCATCTCCAATAACACCCTCCGCTCCCCCCCTCCCTTCCGCCTGCCACCTGTCGGCCTATGTGTGTACCGGTGATACTGTCTGCAGAGCTGTGTATCTAATCCTCTCCTGTGTGATACACAGCTCTGCAGACAGTATCACACAGGAGAGGATTAGATACATAGCTCTGCAGACAGTATCACACAGGATAGGATTAGATACACAGCTCTGCAGACAGTATCTAATCCTATCCTGTGTGATACTGTCTGCAGAGCTGTGTATCTAATCCTATCCTGTGTGATACTGTCTGCAGAACTGTGTATATAATCCTCTCCTGTGTGATACACAGCTCTGCAGATAGTATCACACAGGAGAGGATTAGATACACAGCTCTGAAGACAGTATCTAATCCTATCCTGTGTGATACTGTCTGCAGAGCTGTGTATCTAATCCTATCTCATGTGATACTGACTGTTGAGCTGTGTATCTAATCCTCTTCTGTGTGATACTGTGCTGAGCTGTGTATCTAATCCCATCCTGTGATACTGTCTGCTGAGCTGTGTATCTAATCCTATCCTGTGTGATACTTCTGCTGTCCTTGGTGACACTTTAGACATTTGTGGTCACCAACAAAATGGCTCCGCACTGTGTCCCTACATTTCATCTTCCCTTATCCTTTGGAAACACCCCGATTGGGAGGGGGTAAGTGTGACATCGCACACAGGAGAGCAGTTTCTGCCCACTTTACTGCAGCTGTAACCCAGGCTATATCTACAGTGGGATTTCTGTAGGATTTCAGAAGCTGCTCCTCCTAGTGTTTAACAGTGGAACATATCAAACTTTTTATTTTTTTTATATTTTGCTCAATTAAAAACAAATAATAATATTTAAACAAAACATTAAAACATTAATACTTTACATTTTTTCAGTTCTTGAATTTTTTTTATTTTAGACGACACCTTCCCTTTAAGACATATAGTAGGTGTATTGGGTCTGTGACCCCCCTGTTCTGCACATAGACAGTAGGGTGAGGCACGCTTATACACTGCTTCTGTCCTGACACATGTCCTTTTGTGTCATATGGATGGCAGCCAGTCACTTAACGAGCATAGTTCCTATCACCCATATGTCTGAGCACTGTTTGTTTCATGTCATTATTTGATTCTTGTTTGGTAATTAATTTTTTCCAATATTACTGAATTCCCACTGTATTTCTCGATTTCCTTCCCCTGACTCCACCATTTGCTCCAGCTATCCCCCCATTTTAGGAACCTCTTTCACAGCATAATGGCTTCTCTGTGATAGCGTATAATCACTCTTATTCTTCTGATTTTAGACATATGCTTCTTAATTCACTTTTAGCAGAAAATATGCCTTATGTTTTTTCTACTTCACAGTCTGTTACTCTCATGTCCTGTGAATTATGATTAAAGAGATTATGCGACCTTGGGGTAAAAATCTGTAGTGACTCTATATGACTTGTGAATTCTCACAGTATGCTCATTCCACGCTATGAGAATTCTCCAATGTCAGTGTCGCGGGCGGAGGAGGGGACGCTGCGCTCACCCACTGCTCGGGTCCGGCTACTGCTGCTCGGTGGTGGCTCGAGCGGTGGGCCGGATCCCGGGGACTCGAGCGGCGTTCCTCGCCCGTGAGTGAAAGGGGGGTGGTGTGTGGTTTGGGGATATTGTCCGTGACGCCACCCACGGTTGTGGTGAAGCTGTGACACCACCGCTGTTCTGGACGGAGATCCCGGGAGCGATGATAGGGAGCAGCTTGGATGTTGGTTCTCCCCTCCGTGGGTAGGGGGGGTTGGTTGTCCCGGGGCCCCGGTGAGGGTTAGGGATGACAGGCGGGTTACGGGGCCTGGTGAGGTGCATGGTCGCGGGGGCAGTGCTGTGCCGCACGGCACAGTGGTACTCACTCACCCAGTAATTCACACGGAGTCTCTGGTCAAACAAACGGCTGGATGGACGGGTCACACAGACGGCTACGGTTGTTCTCCTCCCGGTAGGTTGATGGTGACTGCTTTTCCCTGCACCTGTGTTGTGTTTACGGTTCCAATGGCTTCCAACCGGTAACCCGCTCCCCAGCTTGGATGGATGCTGAAGGAGCCCCTTTTGCCCGCAGGCTCTGGCCCTGGGAACTGTAGCCTTGGCGGTGACTGTGTTTCCCTTCACGGTATGAGCTGTTGCCTTCAATCAGGTCTTGACTGCTGGGAAACCCCGGAGGTTCCCTTCGCTAACGGATTTGACCAGTTTTACGGCGACTCTTAGCCTGGTCGGGGTCCGTAAGCCCTGCCGAATGGTGCTGGCTTCTCTTTGCTCCCCGATCCGGTACCGGCGGCCCACCGCCCGTCCCCGGTCCTTATGGTTCACTCCAATCAGCCTCTCCTGCAGACGGTCACCACCGTCTGCCAACTTTGCTGTATGTGCCCGGGCCACACACCCGGACACCGTCAGGCTGCTCCTCTACCACTTCACTTTCTCACTCCCAAAACTGATCTGACTCCTTTTCCCGCCTCCAGGACTGTGAACTCCACGGTGGGCGGGGCCAACCGCCTGGCCCACCCCCTGGTGTGGACATCAGCCCCTGGAGGAAGGCAACAAGGATTTGTGTTTGGCTTCGGTGTGCCTAGCCGGGGTGTGGGGTGTGTTGGTGTAGTACCTGTGATGTCCTGGCTTGTCCAGGGCGCCACATCAGCACCGAGAACGTGTGGTCATAGGACTGCAATTATGCAATTTGCATACTTTCAGCCACATCCCGACTAGACTTATCCTGCCTCACTCAATTTTTCTTCATGAAGCAAGGTTGCGCACATCTAGTGGACATGTGGCTGTATATGAAAATCGCATACCTGTGACCTGGAGCCTGCCGTCTACACTGGAGAATCCTCACAGCGCACAGTGTGTGGCTGTGAGGATTCACAAGTCTGCAGTCACATAGAGTGCACAACGTAGATACAGAGACCTAGATTACAGGGATGTGTCACTTACTGGACTGCTTGGTGTAGTTTTCATAGAATCCCTGTTTTGTTTGATGTAGATGTAGCAGAGCTAAGGCCATGTGCCCACGGGAGAACGTACCTGCTGACTTTTCTGCAGGTATTTCCACAGGTTCACGCAGCAGCTCCCCGGAATCCGCAGCTATCTGTTATTGCAGATTTCTTGCGGAATTGTTGCTTTAAACCTGCGGAAAAAGCACAGATTTCGTGCGAAATTTCTGTGGATTTCCTGCTCTGTATCTCTGTGACGCCCTAGCCGGGCCAGGTAGTCACAGATAGGGCCCCGCACTACACCGATTCCTAACAGGTGACAGCAGCCAAACATATAAAACCCTAGTCACCCCCCTCAGTGCTTGATGGACACACCAGGGGGCAGAACCAGGCGGTTGGAAGACGCCCACCAAGGAGTCTCAGACAGCCTGGGGCGGGAAAGTTTAGTAGTGGTGTTTTAGAGTTGAAGTCTAGCGGTCTAGTGGAGAGGTGTGTGAGCTGGAGCTGTGTGCAGCTCCAGCAGAGGAAAGACCCAAACTGATACAGTGCCAGGGTAGGAGCCCTGGTACTGCTGGCTAGGAGGCAGATGGCAGTCTCCAACTGCAGGAGCCGGGAAGACTGCTCGGTGGAACCGTGATGGACCGGGACAGGGTAGTCGCCCGCCAGTACCGACCCGGGGAACCAACTCAGAAACCGGAGCACAAAGGGGGGTACTCAGAACCTGAAGCTAAGTCCAGAAGCCACTGGGGGCTAGCTAATTAACTGATTGCGGCCAGGACTAGAGGTCCTGTCCCACCCAAAGTCCCGACTGAAGACAACAGCCCAACGAGGGGGATAGAAAGCCACCGCTACGGCTCAGAGATCCCACGGGCCAGCGTCTGCGGGCAAAGGGCTCCTAAGGCAACCAAAAGCCGGGAGCGGACTCCTGAAGTTGCAAGCACAGGCAGTCCAACATCCAACACAGGTGCGGGAGAAAGACAGAGACCACCAGCCGGGTGGGGGACCAGACTGCAGCCGGCTGAGGGCACCGACCACCATCACCTTGGTTTACCAGAGACTCGTGTATTTACTAATAGTGAGTACATCAGCACCCTCCGGTCGCCCATCTCCCTGCACTGCGAAACATCCCCCCAACGGGTCCCGGGGCCACCATCCCTGCCCACGGAGGGGTTAACAACTTGCTGCCAAACATCTCCCCCGGGTGCCCCGTAACTGTAGCAGTGGTGTCCACCTTCACCACATCCCGTGGGTGGCGTCACAAACTTAACACGGCTCCGGCCGTACATCTACGTCCCCAAACCACAACCCCCCTTTCAGTTGAAGTGACCGCGAGAAGCCCCGGTCCGGATACCCTCGAACCACCCACTGAAGGTCCAGATCCGAGCGGCCCGGCTGCTGAGCACGGGGCGGTACACCTCCATAGTGGAAAGGCCGGAATTCCGCAGATAATTCTGCATGAACAATGGAGATGCAGCTATGTGCGGCTGTGGGAAATCCGCAGCATTTTCTGCAGCCGTGATACAGCACTCCCCAAATCCCATAGGAAAACATGAGGAGTGTCTGTACTTGCGTAAACCCGCGGATTTATCTGGAAAATCTAGAAAAACCTCAGGTTTTCCGCGGCAAAACCCGCAGGCATTTTCTCCCATGGGCACATGGCCTAAGACCTCTGGGCTGTGTATAACCCCGCCTATACCTCTGAGTGACCTGTGTACTTGTGCCGCCCTTGCAGCAGTGGAACCGCTCGGATCCGGGGGTGATGATTACTCGTGGCTCGAGGGTCTCCGGACCCAGGGGCTGTGGGTCACACACAAATGAAGAGGGGGTATTTACAGGGGATTTGATATAGTTCGTGATGCCACCCATGGTGTACGGTAATTGGGAGTACCGCCGCTGCCGTTCTGAGTACCCGGGGTGATGGAGTGGGGCAGCAAGATGACATGACCCTGCACGGGTAGGGGATTACCCCAGGACTCTGGATGGTGGTGTGGGGTGCAGGGCGAGCGCAGGCTTGCTGTTTGCAGGGGTTAATCTGGTACTCACTCAGCAAATAAGCAGACACTGACAACAGGTTAAAAAAAGTCTCTGACTGCCGCTGTCTCCTGAGGGGAGCTTGTCCGGGTCCCGTCCCCAGCAGCACTGCCTGGTGGTCCATCACCTGCCTCCTGGCACAGAAATTAGAGTGTCCTTTGTGGTCCGTCAGCTTGGAGCTTTCCGGGCCCCGCTCCCCACTATGGCTAAGTGAAGGAGCCTGCTCTCAGGAGCTCACGCTTGGGATTTCAGGGGGCCGCTTGTTTGAAAAGCCCTATCCCCCTCGTTGCGCTAGTGCCCCCAATCCCTGAGCTTCGTGGGAACAGTCCATAGAGGTCCTGTTCTCCGCAGGTTAATTGCCGGGTTGCCTGAAGCTTCTCCCTGACCTAGGGTCCGCGTACCCCGTCGTGCCTTCAGTCCCGGACCGGTGATTAGGCTCAGGCTGCTGACCGTCCTCCAAGAGGTCCCAGGCACCTAATGTCAGGTTTCCGGGTTTTCCAGTCCTCTTTTGAAAGAGCTTGCCCTCGGTTAACATGGAGTTTTATGTTCTGTTGCCCTACTTCCTGTCCAGCTGCTTAAAAGGCCGCCTCTAAGCCTAGTCCAGTGCCTGAGTATACTGCTTGCTGTGTGCTCCTGCTTTACTGCTGCTGCTACTTGGATCCTCCTGAAAATCTACCGACCGACTCTGGACCACACCCGGTTTCTTCAAACTGTGCCCGGACTCCGTCTGCCGTCTTTGGTCAGCACGTCTGCCCGGTTTCTTCCGGTTCGTAACCATTCTGGACTTTCATCCCGTACGGACACTTCTGGACTTTACCGCTTGCCCCTTGTGTCCCAGCTGCGGCGCATTTAGGCCTTCCGGGGTTGATTGCCGGACAGTCCCTGTATAGGGGTTCGCTCTGGTGGTCTCCCTGGGGGAGTCCGGTGCGTGGCCCCGGGAATTCCCTCCGCTCCGTTTCGGGAAGGTATTTCGTGTGTTTGTTCTGCTGTGTTTGTTCTGCTGTGTTTGTTCCGTTGTGTATCTACCGTGGTTACATATCATAAACATCTTGTACCACAAACTCGTCTCTGGCTGTCATTGCCCTAACGCTATCGAAATCCTCAAAACATACAATAGTATTACACCTAACCTCAATTCCCTGCGACCAGGGGTCCGACTCCTCTAGGTCCAGACCACCGTCTGCGACCTAGTCTGCTTCTCCCCTGGGAGCTACAACTCCCAGCTTCCTCAGAGCTCCTCACAGCTCGACGGCTACCACTGCTCTGACTTGACACCTCCCACCTCTCTGCCTGACCCTTAGGTGGGCGGCCCTATTCCTGCTTAAGCAGCCCACTGGTGTGCCTGATGTAATGCCTGATAGGAGCCACAGACTCAGACTGGCTGTAAGGGGAATCTAGTGAAAAGCCGCTCACAAAGCAGGACCCCAAGAACTCTGCAACCCTTTAACCCCTGTACAGGGATTTGGAATTACACAGAGCCTCAGAGATCGCTACCTGTGGTAGACTGTAGTCTGTGGTCGTCAGGCAGGGTCAAAATCCAGGAGATGCAAAACAGGAACAGAATCGGCAGGCAAGGGCATAGTGAGGAGACAAAGCAGGGGTCAAATCCGGAACTGGCAGCAAGGTACAAAAACGACAGGCAGGAGGGTAGTCAAACACAAGCAAGGTCAGCGCACAAGAATCACAATACAAACAGCACATGAGCCAGGAGAACAGAACTATCACTGGCAGTGATCATGTGACAGGAGAGGGAATAAGAAGGGTGTGGTGTCTTCCCATAGGCTGCAGGTGAATGTTAGCCACTTCAGCCGGGAGACACACACCACCTACAGTCAGCCAGTGGTACTGCAGGTTCCAGGGAAACCCAGCCTAGTGGATGAGCGGAGCCTGTGCTCCGCAGACCCACGGGCACCGACTCCTCTCCCATCACCACCACTATCCATGGTGGGAACATGGCGTTGTCTGGCGATCGGAGCAGAAGTCGCAGGAGCGGACTCCGGTGGGGACGTGACACTGTGCTCCGCAGAACCACGGGCACCTTCTCCTCTCCCATCACCAGCACTATCCATGGAGGGAACATGGCGTCATCTGGCGATCTGAGCAGAAGTCGCAGGAGCGGACTCCGATGGGGACGTGACACCTGACAGGTGTGGTGCAAGATGTATCTAGGATTTGTGAATGCTGGTGGAGACAGTACTACAAGATAGGGATCCAGAACCATAGGGGGTTGAGCTCTGCACAGGGAGAGAAAGATTGTGCAGAACCCTGTGACGACCTGAATAGTCCAGGGCGTCACATACTCTCCTGTGTTCAATGAATTGTCAGAAAGCTGTCAATCAGTGGTGGAGAACGGATTACACAAATTAGACATGGAGAGAGACACAGTAGTGTCTCTTTGGGTATACAGATCAGAATTTGGAATGTTTTTTAGATTAAAACAATAGCAAATTGGATTTCAAGGGTTGACTTTCATATTCTCTGCCAATGGACTAACTATAAATCTCAGATCATGGGAGTTAAAAGACAAACTGTTAAAGTTTGATGAGAAATGTGGTAAGTAGGTTTTGAAAGAAGCCTATATGTGTGAGTGTAAAAATATAAACTATCTCAACATTCTTTACTTCTCTTCTATTCATTCTGTCCTTCTGCAAGATAAAGTAAAATATTTAGCATTTACTAATGTTTTTATTTATAAATAAAAAAATATTTTACTGTATCTCATAGGACGTCTTAGGACGGATTATGAACCAGAAGGGACAGAGAAAGTAACTAAATCAAAAGTGGTCAGATTAAGTGCGCGCTTCCTAATATATGTCAAAGCGTTTATGATTTTTCTGACAATCTTTTTATCATTCTGACATGACACAGCCTTAAAATCCGAGTCCCTACCAATCCAAGTCCCTTTAAACAGGCAAAGGCATCATTGCTGTTACTCTCAATATTGACAGAAATTCTTAATGTGTCTTCTGTCAATAATCACTGGAAAAAGCCTTTGACAAGGTCCTTTGGGGTCTCCTCCATGAGGTTTTGAAGAGTGATGGAATTAGTGGGATTTATGGTATGGAAGATAATGGCACTTCAGGGTAGACCTTCATCCAAGGTTAAATTTAACAACACAGCATCTGCCCCATTAATAACTGGATTTGACTGATGTGCTTTAGTGATTACACATCTAGTATTTTCAGTATTTTCCAAATACTTCATGTGACTAATCCAAACAGGGCTTTTGCAAATACATCACAAATAAAATTGACCCTACATTTTGAATGAATTTGATGAATTAAGCTATTTTTATATTTAATACTCACATGCAAAAATCCCCTCTATAATTTGGGAGGGATTGTTACAAGCTTCGTCATAGAAAAGACATTCATTAAAAGCTTTCTGCAGTAAAAATTGTTTTATACTGACACAGAAGATTGGTGAGGTGGTATGAATGAACCCAAACTATAAACTTCAGGATTCATACCGAATACCTTGTGTCCGATGCTGAAACCCAAACACTTACTTTTTACTGTACATCCGGTTGCTGTTTGGTTTTGTCACCTGAATAAAGCTTGTTGTAAGGCCGCAGAGCAGCCAATCAGCAAGTTTTTCTGGGTTTGGCACTTACGGCCTCCATCACAGCCATGTGAAGTATTGGCATGGCTGTGATTGGCCAGTGTATCACTGTGAAGAAAAAAAAATGATGTGAGTTTGCACCATATATTTGATAACCAGTGTTGGTAAAGCAGCAGCTACAGGCTGCAACCCCCAGTGGTCTGCTTTACCTTGGCTGGGTATGAAAAATAGAGTGGATCCCATAATTTTAAAAAACAGCATTTTTGAAAACCAGCCACGGTAAAGCTGACAGCACGGGACAGGTATTATCAGGGTGAAAAAAGCCATGGTTATTGGCCCCTCCCAGCCTAAAAATACTAGCCCGCAGCTGCCTAGAAGAGGCGCATCTGTAGTGGCTCAGTCCACATTGTGTCTGTTTCTTTAAGTACATTTACTTATATGTAATTTTATGTTATATGTTATAAGTAAAGCATTTTTCATTTGTTGTGTTCTAGCACCATCTACTGGTGAAAACTGTAAAAATCTGAAGTGTGCATTGGGTGTTATCCTATTGGCCAGTTCTTGGTCACATGGCTCAATAGGTGGAGCTATTCTCCAGCCTCTGTCTAGAAAGAACTGGAATGTTCTGGTTCTGGCTGAGTCTCCTCTGAGGGAAGACATTATGTGGAGTTTCTCTTCACCACAAGACTCCTACTAGGCCAGAGGCCTAGAATTTCATCATTTCCTGACTTTTACAGCCAATATACTGAAGGCTTCCTATCCTGAATCCTCAGTGGCCAGATATACATTTTACATCTCTTCGGACAGTATGGCATACTGAGTATATACCAGACCCTATTGCACGCAGATTGGGGATGTTTGCGGGTATCCCGCCCCACTGCAATATTAGTGGCTTGCATGCCATTGTCCACGCACCAGCCGTCCGGTCCCCGTAGCGCGCTGTGAAACTTTCTACATTTGCTTACAAGTACTGCACGTGACTGAACTAGCAGTGAAATCAACCCCAGGACTCCAGGTCTGTACAATCTTATTATCATATCTACCCTCTAAGCTCAAGAGACTCTGAACCTGCTTCTAAAGGCATACCAGTATTACTCCTGAAACAAATTGTGCTCTTAAAGCTCCAGAACCCTAATTGCACTTCAGCATTCAACTCCAAGCTGTATTTGCCGTGGCCTACCCACAAAAGACTGTGAAACATATATTCCGTGCTGATTTTTTCTTTGTTCCTGCTGTATTAAAGCAACTGTTATCCCCCAGACCGTGTCTGTGGACTGTCCATCAGCTGTGGATACTGTGTGGGGGTGGATAGTAGGGAACATCAGGGCCTTGTAGACCACCCAGGGAACACGGCCCCAGCACTGTACTCAGCTTATTCCGATTCCCTTGGTTCAGTTGAAATTGGAGTAATATATGGGGTTGATGTCAGCTGTAATTTGTCAAAAATCATACCTGCCATTAAGCCCTAGGGTAGTAATGGGTTGGGGTCTATAAGACACCCCTATTACTAACCTGTCTTCTGAATAGCAGGGCCTCAGCATATTACGATGCAGGATGAGGGTGCCGCCTCTTTGCTCGCCTCTCACTTCGTATACTGATCCATGGGGCGAGATTCTTCTGATCACAATGTACGGCTCTGTTTTCCAGCGCTCGCTCAACTTGTGTCTCGGGTGTTTCTCTGCAACTAGTACTCTGTCTCCTGGTAAGAACGGGGTTTCACACACAGGTTTCCGCTGCGGGTGTGTCTTTTCTTGCAACCGCTTGGTGACAATTCGATGGATAGTCTCCAGCCGTCGACGGTGACAATCAACCCAAGAACCTACGCTCTGACCTTCACTGATCTCGGGGGGAGCTAGGTTCAGCTCTTCAATGCCTCTTCCGGCTCTTCCAAACAGTAGCACGTATGGGGTGTACCCAGTGGTGGAGTGGACACGATTATTGTACGCCCACACGAGTTCTGCGAGATAGCCGGGCCAGTGATTCTTACGATCATCCTCCAACGTGCGTAGCATTTGTAGGAGGGTCCGGTTAAATCTCTCGCAGGCTCCGTTGCCCTGTGGATGATAAGGCATAGTCCTTGACTTCTGCATTCCGTAAATCCTTTGCAGCTCTCTCATGACACTGCCCTGAAAGCAAGCTCCTTGGTCAGAATGTATTCTTTTGGGGCAGCCGTACACCCGGATAAAGTCATCACTGATGGCTCGAGCAGCTGATTTAGCCGTCTGATCTCTGGTGGGCGTCACCACCGCAAATTTGGAGAAGTGATCTGTCATCACAAGGCAGAACTGATAGCCCCGGTGGGAGTGGCCAATCTTGAGATAATCGATCATGAGTACTTCCAACGGCTCTTTGGTTACAATAGTCTGTACTGGTGCTTGCTGTGGAGGAGCCTTACTTAACTCGCAGGAACGGCACAGTTTACAGGCCTTCTCTACTGCCCGAAGCATCTGAGGACAGTATACTATTCTTTGCAACCACTGGTAAGTCTTGTCCGGTCCGAAATGGGCTCCCTTCTCATGCGCCTCTCGGGCCAATGGTACTGCCATCTTCTGGGGTATCACTACTTGCCACCGTACTTCCAACTCTGTAGCTAGGTGCACCTTCCGATACAGCATCCCTTCTTGCACCGACAGCTTATCCCACTGGCTGAGAATCTGGAGGGCCACGTGCGACAGCGTGGCCCGTATTTCCTTTCTAGGCTTGCGCTGCTGGATCACCCACTCTTTCACTTGAAGCAGTTCTGGGTCAGATGACTGGATTTTCACCCATTCCTCTCTGGTTTGGCCAAGCAGGCGTGATGTCGTGCCCGACGTAATTTCCAGCATACGAGCCTCTACCACTTGAGCGGTGAATTTACTAAAGTCCGGAATTTCGGCTTCCTCCAACTGTTCATCTCTCTCCCCCACTGGGGCTTCGGTGGTAACACGAGAAAGGGCATCCGCATTCTGATTTTCATGCTTAGAGCGGTACTGCACATGATAATTGTATCTGGAGAGTCGTGCCAGCCACCTCTGTTCCATTGCTCCCAGTTTGGCGGTGGAGATGTGAGCCAGGGGGTTATTATCCGTATAGACTTCAATTTGAGCTCCCGTGAGATATTCCGAGGAACTGTAATTCTCGGGGTTGCGCTCGGCTTCTCGCAACGTCCGACTTCCATATGCAATCACCCGTTCAGTACCATTCTGTACCTGGGCCAGTACTGCACCCAGGCCGTAGAGGCTCGCGTCTGTATACAACCGAAAGGGGAGGTTATAGTCTGCATAGGCAAGCACAGGGGCGCTAACCAAGGCCTCTTTCAATCGGTGTAAGGCTTCTGTTTGTCTTGGTCCCCAGCAAATTTTCTGTGCTTTTGGTCCTTTCGCAGTGCCTCGGAGCAATTCGTGCAAAGGTTCTGCCTCCTTTGCGAAATCTTTGATAAAGCGACGGTAATAACCGGCTAGCCCCAGGAAAGCTCGAACCTCCCGCACTGTGCTGGGTGTGGGCCATTGTAGCACTGCTCTCACTTTCCCATCGGAGGGCTGTACGCCGGCTTCCGACACCTTGTGTCCGAGATATTCAATCTCTTCCTGAAAGATCCGACATTTTTTTGGTTTTAGTTTAAGCCCATGGGCCCGTAACCACTGAAACACTTGGCCCAGGTTTTCTAGATGTTTCTCAAAGGTTGCAGAATACACTACTATGTCATCCAGGTAAATCAATGTGGCCTCGAAGTTCATGTCTCCAAGGCAACTTTCCATGAGGCGCTGAAAAGTTCCTGGGGCATTATTTAGTCCAAACGGCATGCGATTGAACTCGAAGAGTCCCATGGGTACAATAAATGCGGTCTTGGCCTTGTCTTTCTCTGCCACAGGGACCTGCCAATATCCGCTGGCAAGATCGAGGGTGGAGAAGTAACGTGCCTTTCCCAACGCCGACAGGGACTCCTCTATCCGGGGCAGAGGGTAGGAATCACGAACCGTGCATCCATTAAGCTTGCGGTAGTCAACACAGAAGCGGGTAGACCCATCCTTTTTCTTGACCAGCACGATTGGGGCAGCCCATGGACTCTGACTTTCTCTTACCACCCCGCTCTTCAGCATCTGCGCCAAAAGCTCTTTTACCTCTTTGTAGTACTTTGGGGGTATTTGCCTGTACCTTTCCCTGATCGGTGGGGCATCTCCTGTGGGTATTTCGTGCTGAATCTTGTCAGTACAGCCGAAATCTTCTGCGTGACGGGAGAACGTGGCTTGATTCTCCCAAATAAAGTCCTCTATGGCTTGGGCTTGCTCCGAATCGAAGGGGCTCAGGTCCACTCCCATCTGCCCTAAGATGACGCGACTGTTCCATTGATCAGTGGGTTTCTCTTTTCTTTCCATAGAAAGAGCCCAAGTCCAGGCTTCCCCTGCCATGGGCTGCAATTCAATCGATTCTGCAGCCGCCACCTCTTCAGGCGCCAGGTAGACATGGGCCAGAACAACTCCCGAGGTCAAGGTGTAGGCCTGTTCACCGGTGTTCACGCAACGGAAAGGGACCCTTCCATTTCTTACTGTTGCTAAAGTGCGAGCCACCAACGGTTCGTCTCCGTTCTCTTCACCACGGTAAGGCTCCACCAACACCTCCATCCCCTTGAGTGTACGGTGGGCCCCGACTGGCAAGGTGAGGACTGTCTCACGATTTGGAGGTAGAGTAATTGTTGTCTGTCTTGGGACTCGAACCCTCCCCACCGGGTAGCGGCTCCCACCATTCTTCCACAGTCCTCGGGCACGGATAAGGTGTTGGAAGACCTTTTGGGCAGGCCTGTTAGCAACTGTCGTCTTCCAGTAATCACAGCCCCCCTTGTTGAAGAGCAACTGGTCTAATTCTTTCAGGACGTTCATGCCCACAATAGCTGGCACCTCTCTGTCGTACCGGCCCTCCGTTAACACAATCCCTTTTTTGCCTAAGTTCTGGCCACAGGCACGTATGTTCATCCACACGACCCCTACAACCGGAATGGGAAGATTGTTTGCAGCCCTCAGTTTGATATGTGCCCCTTTGTCAATGGATACAGTTTGTCCAAAATGTTGGTAGAAGAACTGTTCTGGCATGGTGGTCACTTGGGACCCAGTATCCATCAGGCATTTTACTTCTTTCCCTTCAAATTCGGCCGTGATCGTCGGCGTGCAGGCTGCTATATCTTCAGGGCGTTGGTTTTCTCTAAGCTCAGTTGGTCTCCCCACCATGTGCCCATCCATGGAGGGAGGCACTAGTTTAACGGCGGTCTTTCTTGCGACGTCTTCCTCTCCGGACAGTGTCGGAATAAATGGTTCCGATTTCCACAGTTCCAACACTGGTAGTCTCCAGCGGGTCTCGGTCGTCTCTGCTCGATCTGTCCCCTCTCTTCTTGATAGGTATGCGTGCGGGTATTTGATCGCGGTGCTGTCGTTCTTACTTCTGAAGCCGGGGCTTGCATATTCTTCAGCAACTCTTGTAGAGCAGTAACCGTCTCTTGTAACTGATCCACTTTAGCCTCAAGCTGGCTCGGTTCTCGGTTTTTCTCACCCGGGACTACCTTATGCATACAAACTTCACCCAAGGCGTTCTGCAGGTCGCAATTTTCAGTTTGTGTGCGGGAGACTGCTTCTTCCAATATTTCCTGGAAAGTTAGTTTTTTTTCTACCCTGAGCCGTTCATGGAGGGCACCTTTGATCTTGGGGTTATGTAATCCGCGGAGGAATTGATCTCGCAGGGTACGGTCAGCATAACCGGGGGTTTGTGCTAGCTCTGGCTCTGCTGTAAGCATTTGTCTCATTCTCTGGAGTGCATTTGCATACTGTGGCAGACCTTCTTCTTCACCCTGCAGCCTGTAGAACAGTTGCGCCTGTAAATCTCCTGCTTCTGGTTTCCCGCCATACACTCTCTCAAGAATCTTCACCACCTGCTCTAACGTCTTTCGTTCACTCTCAGGGCGCAATAAAATAGTCTCTTGAGCATGGCCTTCAAGGGCAATCAACAGTATCTCCCCTTGATTTTCTGCAGTCACTCCTGCTACTCTCAACATGCCCCTCACTCTCTGCGCCCAGTCATGGAGAGCTACATTGTTGCCAGTAAATTTTGGTATATGGGTCAGCATAGCCCCCAGGGACAGCTGCCTTGCTGGTATTCCCCCATCAGGTTGTATTAGTACACCTCCATCAGGGACACCCCCATCAGCGACACCCCCACCCCCCTGTCCGTCCATTGTTCCGTACCAGCCTGCGTATCCTGCCGACTACGCCAAATGTAATAACCTGCAGGTAACGGGATACGCAAGGACTGCACGGAACCACGGGGGTTAATCAATGCAAATTTAATAATGTATTGCACAACACAGGTAAAGGAAAAGTGAGGGAAGGGAGCACAGCAGTAGAGATAATGCAATATACATACAACTACTTTGAATAGCTTGTCAAGGGTAGGAAGCCTCAGATTGTACTCCCAAAAGCAAAACACAGAAATCCTTATTAAACAAAAAAACGCAGAGTCCTTGTTACCTTACTCGTATAACACAGTGCAGAGTCTTTTCCTATCTGTCCCTAACTAAAAGTAGTGTGCACACTTAACTGCAGGTTTCAGCGTGGGGTACCTCGTCACCGTTGGGGCCCGTATTCCGCTGGCAGACACCTCTAAAGTTCAGTCTTTGTCCCGGGTCTGTAACTTGCACGTACTGCCTGGCACCTCGCTCCACATCCAGCCTCTTTGGATCTGTAATTTTGTAATTTGCACGTGCTGTCTGGCTCCTCGCTCCACATCCAGCCTCTTTGGATCTGTGTCTTGGGGGGGACACCACGCAACACTCTAAGGTACTTGGACCTCGGAAAAACAGGGCAGACTGAGGCCTTTTATCTTACAGCCCACTCCAGCACACTCCTCTCTGCAAAACAGCCACATGTAGACTCCTCCTCCTCCTGTTCCAGACTCAATCAAGTCACTTGAGCAGCAGGACTTTTTCCCGCTGTTCTCTGTTTTGACAGCAGGTGGCAGCATAACACAAGGAAGTCCACCAAACAGTCTTTTAACCTATATATATATATATATATATATATATATATATAAATGTTAACAGGTCTTACACAGGTGCACACAGGGAGGCCATGTGGGGGCTCCAGCTGCACACAGGGAGGCCATGTAATGGCTCCAGCTGCACACAGGGAGGCCATGGGGGGGCTCCAGCTGCACAAATGGAGGCTATGTGGGGGATCC
Organism: Anomaloglossus baeobatrachus; assembly: GCF_048569485.1. Lineage (NCBI taxonomy): Eukaryota > Metazoa > Chordata > Amphibia > Anura > Aromobatidae > Anomaloglossus > Anomaloglossus baeobatrachus. The sequence continues at coordinate 79,446,011 of NC_134360.1, forward strand.
AGTTGCACACAGGGAGGCCATGTGGGGGCTCCATGTGCACAGAGGGAGGCCATGTGGGCAATGTAGGGATGCCGGGTGCACACAAGGAGGCCAGGTGAAAGCTGCAGCTGCACACATGGACACCCCACATGGCTCACTGTGTGGTCCGAGAGCCCCCATATGGCCTCCAGGTGCACACAGTGAGTCCATGTCTGGGCTATGGGTGCACACAAAAATGCCATGAGGGGGCTGTGGCTGCACACAGGAAGGTCATGTGGGTGATCAACGTAGACACATGGAGGCCATATGTGGATCTGGGTGCACACAGGGAGGCCATGTGGGGGCTCCGGAATCACACAGGGAGGCCATGTGCGGGCTCAAGGTGCACACAAGGAGGCTCTGTGGTGGATCTGGCTGAACAGAAAGAGGCCATGTGGGGACTCCAGCTGCACACAGGGAGGCCATGTAGGGGCTCTGGAGGCAACAAGGAGCAATGTGGAGGCTGCAGCTGCACACAGTGAAGACCCATAATGCCTCCCTGTGTGCATTCGTAAACCCCATATGGCCTCCTGGTGTACACATGGAGGCCATATGGGGGATCCAGTAGCACATAGTGAAGCCATGTGGGGGCTCCAGCTACACAGCAAGGCCATTTGAGTGCTCCTTGTGCATAAAGAGAGGCCATATAGGGGATCTGGCTGCACACAGGAAGGTCATATGGGGTTTCCATCTGAACACAAGGAGGCCATTTGTAGGCTGCAGCTGAACAAAGGGGGCCCACATGGCCTCTCTGTGTGCACCTAAAGCCCCCATATGGCCTACAGGTGCACACAGGGAGACCATGTAAGGGCTCCAGCTGCACACAGGGAGGCCATATAAGGGCTCCAGCTGCACAGAGAGAGGCAATGTGTGGCTTCAACTTCTCACAGGGAGGCTATTTGGGAGAACCAGCTGCATAAAGGGAGGCCATGGGGTGGCACCAGTTGCACAGAGGGAGGCCATGTGAGGGCCCCAGCTATACGCAGTGAGGCCATGTGAGAGCTGCTTGTGCACACAGGGAGGCTATGTGAGAGCTCCAGCTGAACACATGGAGGCTACATGGGGGCTCCAGCTGCACACAAGTAGGCAATGTGGGGGTGCCAGATGCACACAGGGAGGCCCCACATGTGCCCTCAATGTGTGCACCGAAAGCCCCCATATGGCCTCCAGATGCACACAGTAAGGCAATCTGTGAGCTACAAGTGCACACAGAATGGCTATGTTGGTGCTCCACATAGACACAGGGAGGCCATATGGGGATCCAGATGCACACAGGAAGGCCATGTGGGGCCTTCAGGTGCACGCAAAGAGGCTATGTGATGGATCCGGCTGAACAGAAAGAGGCCATGTGGAGGCTCCAGCTGCACACAGGGAGGCCATGTAGGGGCTCTGGGGGCAAACAAGGAGTCCATGTGGAGGCTGCAGCTGCACACAGGAAGGCCCCACAATGCCTCCCTCTGTGCACCTGTAAACCCCATATGGCCTCTAAGTGCACACAGGAAGGCCATGTGGGGGCTATATGTGCACACTAGGAGGCCAATTGCAGGTCCGGCTCCTCACGAGAAGGCCATGTGGGTGCTCCACGTTCACACAGGGAGGCCATATGGGGGATCCGCCTGCACACAGGGAGGCCATGTGGGGGTTCCAGGTGCACACAAGGAGGCCATGTGTTGGCTCCAGCTGCACAAAGGGAAGCCATGTTGGGGCTTCGGTTGCACACAGGTAGGCCATGTGGAGGCTATGGGTGCACAAAAGGAGTCCACCTTGGGGCTTCATCTGCACGTAATGAGGCCCCACGTGCCCTGCTTTTGTGCACCCGGAACCCCCACAGGGCCCCCGGGTGCACACAGGGGTGCCATGTTGGGGCTCCAGCTGCACACAGGAGGATGTTATGAACTGGTAACCATGGACGATCACAAAAAATCCCATTAATTGGGAAAAAACAAAACCACAAGAGTAGTTGGAAACTAAGCTGACCGCAATCCCCTATCTATTGGACAACACTGGAACTAGCAGTGGGATGTTCCTAACACACCTAGACACCTCCTCGTCACTGCCGGAGAAACTTGCTACACCTCAAAGATAGAAATGAGGAATCCTAACTTGCTTCAGAGCAGTCACCAAAGAAATAGCAAGCCCCTAACATGCAACAACGGTGATGTAAGAAAACACAATACACAGATAGAAAATATAGATTAGAAAAGGTGAGGCCCGACTTACAAGATACAACAGGACAGGAAAGATAACTTGTTGCGGCCAGCAAACAAAACAGCAAAAAATACCAAACTGCTGATAAATAAAAATCCTAAGACCACACGATCTCTCCCCCACTATATCAGGTACTCTTGTGCCAGACACTTTAAGCAAAACTGCAGATATAATGTGAAGAAACGAAATCACAGAACAAATAATATTCTAAAGGGTAAATTATCCAAACATGTACAGAGAGCAAGCTCCCTTTCTTGCTGGAGGAACTGCCCTACTTACAAAAAGCAGAGAGACAGAACCTCACAAACAAGAAACCAAAACACAGAACAGAATGTAATGAGCAAAAACACCCTTAAGTGCAATTCCAGCAATTAAGCACAAAAACTAGTAAACTTCTCTGGAGTAGATTCAGGCACAGAATAAATGGGGGAAACTGAAGGGAAAACTCCCAGCCATCTGTGTACATGCAGGGCCCCCACATGGCCTCCCTGTGTGCAGCTGAAGCCACCACATGGCCCCTTAGGGTCCAGTCACCACAGAGGTACTGCGCCTCAGCCAGAGGTGTGATACCTACACCACTTCAGGCCATGGTTAAGGCGAGATTGCTCGTTAGGGAGAGCACAGTCCCGAAGCCAGCCTGGGGGTGGGGTTAGTTAGTGGGTGGACACTTAGAATAGAGTGTGAAGAAGGAAAGTGAAACTAAAGAGATTGAGTAAAGAGAAGAACGAAGTAGGAGCGGAGGGGAGAGGTCCTGGGGACTGGAGGTAGAGCATCCTAGGACAAGGAAAAAAAGAAAGGAAGACAGGGACCTAGAGTCACAGGAAGTGAGAGATCCACCCATAGGCATGCATCCACCTCTGATGTACCAGTGTGGAGGGACTAGGCAGCAAAAGGGACCGGCCCCTAGACTAGTGGAGAACAAAAAGACTCAGCTAGCAAAACCGGAGGTTGAGGTAACTTCATGTGGTGGAGCCACAACCACACGTGAATCCACTGAAAACATATCAGGCTTAAGTCCTTGCACCACTAAACTCTCGATACTAACTGCCTGTCCCAGGAAACAGACCGCTTCTGTGGAGCCCACCTGCAGCAGTCGCCTCAGGGATGCCACAGGGTCTTCACTTTGGTATTTCTGGCAACAGGTATGTCGGTTTTGTATGAATATGAGTTGTGATGCCACTCACAGTTTGCGGTCAGGGATATGGGTGATTGCCACTGCAGTGTTAACGAGCGTCTGGGGCTGATGAAGTCTGCAGTCGGAAGGTGTGGCCTCCCGTGAGTGAGGCTGGCCCCAGGGGTTTGGGTGTGTAGAACAACAGGTTCCAGAATAACTTAGTCTCAGTCCAAAATGTCTTGCAACTGATCTTTACTCACTTTTAGATGTTTTGTGAGGTACCCGGGCGATGCTGAGATAAACCAGGTGGAACCAAGAACTCCTTCAGGCCGATGTGAGGGTAACCATTAACTCGCCTTCCTAGCACTTCTTGTTTCGGATAACCCCTGACTTGAAATACCATGGGATTCATCCAGGTAAGTCGCTACTGCCTTTTCTCCCCTTTTTGGCCTGTGTGCCGGCAGCGTGGACCAGGTGAGATGGCTTCTGGCTCTGTCTCCTTATGGGTCCCCCTGTTGCTGCTGAGGCTCGAACTCTGTATCGTAGGTGAGGTACCTCTGGTCCCCTCACTGGCAGATTTAGCAGATCAATGAATGGACGTCTACTCTAGGGATCTGTTCCCCGTGCGTGCCCAGTCACCAGCAGTCCCCGTACTCGACTGCCTCTCTTCAGGTGTCTTTCTGGCTGACTCTCTGGTAACCGTTCTCCCCCGCTAACGGCTACTTCACGTGCAGGTTCTGACTAGTGTGTGTGCGCGCCTGCATCTCCTAGCAACCGCTGCGCTTCACTAACAGACTGGCCCACTCCCCTTCTTTCCTGACAGCCTCTGCAGCTTAGCTTCCAGCCCCTCCACTACACCCCTTGACAAGAATTAAAGGCTAGCCTCTTCCAGAGGCTACCCAAGGCTCCCATCTAATGGTGTGGGAGACCTGGTTGCTATGTGTCTGTGCGTACACACCTCATTCTGGCCTTTGGAATCACCTGGAAGCACTGTCCTAGCATGGGTGCAGTACTCAGTGGTG